>NC_080786.1:135740892-136067142 GCF_028018385.1 Neofelis nebulosa
TTTTGAAATGATGGCTAGCAATAAGTTTAAAGAGTAATATTTGTCTTGTGGTTTCTTTTCTTATTTTTCAAAAGAATACCAGACATGAAATAAGTAAGAAACCATTGAAGCTTCTCAAATGCAAGTTATATTCAAAGTTAAAGTATTCAGATTCATTAGTGATTCTGTGAGTGAATTACAGAATTCATACACTGTGGTTTGACCTTCATTCTAAATTTCTAACTTTGACAATAGAAGCCGTTCTTCTGAATGTGAAGTTAATACTATTGTAAACATCTGTGATTTTATCGGTTGTAAAATATGAAAAGAAAGCAAAAGAAAAGCAAAAGAACTTGCTTGTAGATACAGACATATTGCACTGTCACTTTTTAAAACATATTTATTTATTATTAAAATAATAGCATATTAATATATATTATGATATACAGAGAGCCTGATACAGGGGCTCCCTCCCACAAACTGTGAGATCATGACCTGAGCCGAAATCAAGAGTCAGACACTTAACTGACTGAGCCACCCAGGTGCCCATACAGTCGCTTTTAAACTAAACTAAATGATCTTTATTTTGATGTTAATTCACTAAGACAGATTGAGAGTTCTGGAGATCAGTCAGTTACCCTAAATTATTTGACGAGTTTTACAGAAGGAGAAGGTACCATCTACCCTTCACTTTGCAGGGAAACTTGAGCTTATTATGTGGGCTCTCTGAGTAGTCCAGCAATGTATATACAATGAAAGATGAAGACAAGCCTTTTTTTTTTAACCTAAATTCTAGACTGAACACGGCTCTCTTACATTGCCAAAATGTTGGGATTAGCAATGAATTGGATTTAACTAAGAATTATTTTCAAGTATAAGTTAAAAAAAATTTTAACGTTCATTATTTATTTTTGAGACACACACACACACACACACACACACACACACACAGCGCAAGAGTGGGAGAGGGGCAAAGAGAGAGGGAGACACAGAATCCAAAGCAGGCTCTATGCTCTGAGCTGTCAGCACAGAGTCCAACAATGCAGGGCTCGAACCCTTGAACTCTGAGATCATGACCTGAGCCAATGTCAGATGCTTAACTGACAGAGCCACCCAGGTGCCCTTGTTTTCAAGTATAACTTAGATCCTTGGTACTCAAAGATAGCTTACAAACAAGAATATCAGCAACAACTGGAAAAATATTAAAATGCAAAATTTTATATTAAAACTTATTAAAAATGCTCCTCCCCAGAACTATGGAATTGGAATCTGCATCTCAACAAGATCCCCAGATCATTCGTTGACACTTTGAAATTTGAGAAGCACCAGGTTCTGTGATCCTTAGAAGAGAAGCTTTTAAAAGGAATCCTCTTATTAAATATGGAAATGAAAAGGATGTGCTTTAAAGCCCTTCCCAAACCTGAGACTATATGGCATTCTCTGAAAATATAAAAGAAGCAAGTCTTAAATTCATACCTAATCTGCCCATCCCTTATCCTATCATTTCTCTTGAGGGAAAAAATATTTAACTCACTTGTTTTTCTTGATTAGTATTTTGTTTAAGGAAATCGAAATAAAAATTGTGAAAGGGATCTTTTCTGTCATTTTCAAAGTGTAGATCAAATCTTAGGGCTGGGCGACAAAAAACTTTTAAATAACCAACGGTTTAACCAGACAGACTTTGCCTTTAGTGTCAAAAGCAGAAGTCAACAAATTTCTCTCATGTGCAGTGAATTTCAAAATTCAGTGAACTTTTGTTAACATTGGCTCGTGCATGGCGCGTCCTCTCATACCTCTTCCTGTTTCATTTCCCGTGCTGTTACCCTGCTTCAAACCATAGTCATTCATCATCTGGATTCCCACAATACTTCATGCCTCGTTTTGGAATTTTCACATTTGTTTCCTCCAATCTTTTTCTTATATTGTAGCCATAGTATAATATCTGTGGTAGAAAATAGATTGTTACCACTTTGCCTAAATTTCTTCCAGCATTTTCATTTTTAGGAAAAAGCACAAACTTTCTAGTAATCCTGGGGATCGTGTCCCTGCTCTGCCTTTGCCTCCTTTCTGCATCCGTCTCCTCTGACTCCACATTCAAGGGCTATTGACTTCCTGTCATTTCTTCAAGTATACCTTCTCCTCTTTTGTCTTGGATGTTTCATGCTTTCCTTTCCTTAATCTATGTGTAACATAATAGTTTCATTTTTTTCTCATCCTAACTGCCACCTCAATTGGGAAGCCAGCCCATGGTAACTCCCCCCAAAATGCTTCTCATGAAGATACCCATAGCACCCTGAACTTCTCTGCCTTTGTACGTTATTTTCTATATTAAATTACCCAGTTACTTACAGAGCTTTTTCAAAGTGTTATTTTAACTTCTTATGGCAGATTAACTCTTAGAAGTAAAACTGATCTTTTTGTTAAAAAGTGGTTTGAGTTAGGTGAGTGTAAGACAACAAAAGTAGAAATCAGATAAATTACATTGATAAGAAATGAAGGAGTAGAATAAGAAAAGAGTAGGAATTTGAGGTCTGGATTAGACACCAAAAGAGGGGGAAAATATAAAAATGAAAGTAGTGTAAGAACCATGGTCTGGAGCTAGACTTTATGAGGAAATTTGATTTAGGAAAAAGGTTTGATTTGTAGAGTGACCAAGTAATTTGATATAGAACAATTCTTGATAAAGAACAAAGTTTTCCTAATAATAATAATAATAATAATAATAATATTTTTAAATTGCACATGTAAGTTGTACAGTGCAAAAGGCTTTGTTGTTTGCAAATTTCTAATATATGGGCATCCACTGATGAGAGCTGTATTTTACAACTGGATTAGCAAGAGGCTAAGGGAAAACCGTTGTAAAGGGAGATCTACAACTCAGCAGAAAGAGGTTGGAAGCAGAAATGGGAACAAGAACTTAAGGAAGAGGCTGCTCATATAGTATTTGGAGTATTTGCTCATATAGTATTTGTGCTATGAAGCACAAATAAATTTCATTAAATCTTGTAAGACTGTGTAACTTCAGCTGATACCTGATTAAATCACAGCTATATTCCCCAGTAGGATTCTTTTCAGTTGTAATTTTAGTAGACATTTAGTACCTTTCTTGGGCTCCGGAAGCTGTACAATAAATACTTTAAATAAAAGAGTAGATTCACATTAAAAGGGTATTCAATTGTAAAGGAATGTTTTCTCCCCAAACCCTATCATTCCTAAAATTGGTGACATCAGAATTTCCTTCCAGATCAAAAAAAAACCCTCAAAATTTTTGTTCATGGAAACTGAAAATGTTTATTGTATTTAGAAAGAAAAGTAAGCTATCTACAAGGATTATTTTTGTTCTTGTATTTCTGATATTATGTGTCAGTTACATAAAAGATAGATATGAACACTGGAATTTAAGCTCCCACAGGGAAAGGATTTTGTAGCTTCTTCACCACTACATCCACTGCACCAAAAAGAATGCTAGGCAAAGTATAGTGATTTAGTAAAACTATTGTAATAACGATTGAGTGAAAATATTGTAAATGAATGAAAGACCTCCTAACCCAACCAATTGTAGATTCTTTATTAGAGAGCCACTAGGAGGAGCATGAAAAAATTTTGAGAAAACTGTGAAAAAGTTGAGGATGTTTCTGGTAGAAGAAAAATAATAACAATACAGGCAAAAAATGGAGAGTATTTCTCACTCCCCCCCCCCTTTTTAATATATGGACCAAAAATAACACCTGACTTTGAGGTGTTTGAGATAGTATAAGGCACAGAGGAGATACTTAGAATTTGAATTCTGACAATGCTAGTGGTAAAATAATCAGTCAAAAACCAAATTCACCTGGAAGCCTAGATTTTTGGAGAAGACCCCTTGGCCTGGGGACACAGACCAGTTTAAAAAAAAAAAATCTGACAAATGTATCTAACTTTAATGAACATTTAGGAGTTTGTGATTTTCTGGAATTCTCAAATTCTATTTGTAAAAAAAATAGAATTTTCTGGGTTTTGATTTCATTAATTTTAATTTCATGCTGGAAGAGGAAGGAAGAAAGTACCACTATCTATATTATGGTAGGTGGGAGTGGGACCAGCTACATCGTTTGTAGGGCCTGATGCAAAAATGTAAATGGGGCCCCTTGTTCAAAAATTCTCAGAAAATTTCAAGACATCAGCAGCAGAGCATTAAACCAAGTATGTGGCCCTTGTCCATGCAAGCATGTGACACAGTTCCTGGTTGGGAGTGATGCTAAGTGTGGTAGGATATGCTAAAATGGTTATGTATGCTTTATGAACAAATGTGTTTGACACAGAATCTATTTACATGAGATCCTAGTTGAATAACAGCTTAATATTATAATATGTTGTTTTTGCATTAACTCCATTTAATCCTGAATTCAGCTTTACCTTTCCTTTTTAGAAATGGGAAAATTGGAGATGCTATTAGATGACAACTTATCTTCTGATTGAACGAAAACAATGAAGGAAAGATAATTAGCATTTATTAACCAATTAGCATGTGCTAGGTGTTACATTTATATAGACTTATTAATCTGAAGGTAAAATCTTCCTTATCATCTTAGATTCATGTGTAATTAATGATGTAATTAACAAAATTAAGTAACGTGTCAATGGCTCATGCTCTCGGTAGGTAACTTTTTTTGAAGTTTATTTATTTTGAGAAAGAGAGAGTGCTCGTGCATGCACAGCCAAGCAGTGAGGAGCAGAGAGAGAATCCCAAGAGGATTCTACACTTCCCGCATGGAGCCCGAAGTGGGGCTCAAACCCACGAACCGTGAGATCATGACCTGAGCTGAAATCAAGAGTCAGGCACTTAACCAACTGAGCCACTCCAGTGCCCCAGTAGGTAACTAATTAAAATTTAACATCCATATTTGTTGAAGATGAAGAAGGAGAAGCTTCTCTGATTGTTGCTCTAGCAGATCATCACGCTCTCCAGGTCTTCTTTTTCTAATGTCTGCTAAGGGAAGAGAAGTTCCTAAAATGACTGATTTAGAGCCCAGAGCATGAACTGTATGTTAGAAAAATCAAAATCAAGCCCATACATTTTTCTTGTTTTTTTTTCCTTATGATATACAGTTATTATTGTTGGTTTTATTTATTATCTACTATTTTTTTTTGTTTTTCTTTTGTATAGTTCCCTCCACCTCACTCACTCTCTCAACTGCCTATTAATTCAGACCCTGTGATCATTTAAATTCATGTTGCGCCCCCCCCCCCGTTATGCTTTAAACCTAAATCTCATTTTACTGAGCTCTGCATTGGCATACTGAGATCATTAAAGTGGGATTTTGATACCTGTTCTGTTATTGTATCTTCTGTCCTCAGCTAGAAAAATGGAATGATTACATCTGACCTCATCCTTCCCTTCCAACATCTAATCCAGTGGCCATGTAACTTCACAAGTGGGCATGATTTCTACTCACGACAGGATCTGAAACTTACTGGTGATGTCTGACAAGTCACTTAACCCCTCTATATTTGTTCTCACATCTATAAAGCAAGGAATACCAATTTCACGGTTTTGTTTTCGGGATTAAGTGAGGCAATGAATGCATAGTGCCTAACTGCAAAGTCCACTCCACTTAGGAACAACAATAATAGTAATTAGGAAAAGTGCTGTATTGGTCAGGGTTCTCTAGAGAAACAGAGGCTGGAGAGAGAAATAAGAGGTTTATTATAGGAATTGGTTCATAGGGTTACAAGGCCTGAGAAGTCCCACAGTCTAATGTCTAAAAACTGGAAAATTAGAAAAGCTGATGGTGTAACTCAATCCCAGGCCTAGGCCATGAGGACCAGGGAAGGCCTGCATCTGAGGGCAGGAGAAGGTGGGTGTCCCAGCTCTAAAAGAAAGAGAATTCACTGTTCTGTCAACTTGTGTTGTGATTTTGCCATCAGTGGCTTGGATGGTGCCTGCCCACATTGGGGAGGGTGAATCTCCTTAGTCTACTGAATCACATGCTCTTCCAGAAACACCCTTACAAATACACTGCAAAATATTTTACCAGCTCCCTGGGCATCCCTTAGCCCAGCCAAATTGACACATGAAATTAATCAGCACAAGTTCAAACATGTTGGGGCAGGGGGCTAGTTTGAAGAGTATATTTGAAAAAAAACTCATTAGAAAAAGTATTTTTTGAAAACAGCTTTGAGAATCCTGATAAAGACAGAGTAAGAAAGGCATGCTGCATTTCAGAGTTTGAACTGCCTGATTAGAGTAGTTAATTACATTATGAGAGCTAGGCCTTTTCAACTAGAAATGATTTCTGGAAGAATTTTATCAACTTGACATTCATAAAATCATAAAATATGATTTTTGATCATATATGACAAAATTTGGCAAATATTCTAGTTTCTCATGTCTCTATAAAAGCAAAAAATGAAGTATTAACCATCACTCAGTGAGTGTGTTTCTATGGAGACTGACATAAATAATGTATATAAACTGCTTTCTAATAATACAGCTTAGTGGAGGGCTAGAACTTCGAAGGCCCAGAAAAATAGAAAATGCTTTTAGATCCTAAAGGTGTCAAACAAGCTTCAGGAAACACAAGGTTACAACTAATTCATTGGCTAAATTCTTTCCAAGAGCTTCATATGTCAGTATTCCATCTTGGTGAGTAAAAGATAACTCATGTGTTTTATAGAAGATATATGTAGGTAGTATTATTGATATGCTGTTATGAAAATTTAGGACTTTGACTTGACCTCTCCTTCAGACAGATGGCTAGTTCATTTTTCCAGGGACATAGGACACCAGAATGCCTGTGGTTAGACAACATATATATATACATATATATATATATTTTTTCCCCTCAAAAAAGAGTTTTAGTGTCAGTTAAGTATTTTGACATGTGCGGTTTGAGATCCAAAGTTCAGCCCCATAAAGCTTGGAACAGACCATCTGGAACTAAAAATATTTAAGAACAGGTGTTATAAATTGGCCATTATGTCCATACGGGAGCAGGATGGTAGTGGAAAATCTGCTTTCAAGTAGAAGTACATCTTGATGGATATTTCAGAATAAATTATCTGCAAAATGTACTCTTACGGGTGTAAATGAGTTTGTCAGGTTACGTGACTTAAGAGCATCTACTTACGTTTCGGAAAATGTCAGATTAATTTTTCATTTCAAATATTTTTTGCTTGACTGATCTTTCTATAATACATACTTAACAGGGTTGTTTTTTTTTTTTTAAGGTCTCCTTTATAATGCATGTGTCTTCTCACTATTGTGATAGGTTCATATCTAACAATCCTTTTTTTTCACTTTTTTTCTTAACGTTTTTTTTATTTTTGAGACAGAGAGAAACAGAGCATGAACGGGGGAGGGTCAAAGAGAGAGGGAGACACAGAATCAGAAACAGGCTCCAGGCTCTGAGCCGTCAGCACAGAGCCTGACGCAGGGCTCGAACTCACGGACCGTGAGATCATGACCTGAGCCGAAGTCGGATGCTTAACCGACTGAGCCACCCAGGCTCCCCTATCTAACAATCCTTTGTAACAAATATCTTTATTTTGGGGTGCCTCGGTGGCTCAGTCGGTTAAGCGTCCGACTTCGGCTTAGGTCATGATCTCACGGTCTGTGAGTTCGAGCCCCACATGAGGCTCTGTGCTGACAGCTTGGCGCTTGGAGCCTGGAGCCTGCTTTGGATTCTGTATCTCCCTCTCTCTCTGCCCCTCCCCCACTCACACTCTGTCTCTCTCTGCCTCTCAAAAATAAAGAAACATAATAAAAAAATTAAAAAAACAAATATCTTTATTTTTCTTTATTTTTTTAAAGTTTATTTATTTACTTACTTAGAGAACACAGGAAAGGGAAGAAGAGAGAGAGGGTGAGAGAGAGAGAATCCCAAGCAGACTCCACACTGTCCACGCAGAGCCTGATGTGGGGTTCAAATTCACAAACCATGAGATCATGACCTGATCCAAAATCAAGTTGGACACTTAACCGACTGAGCCACCCAAGCACCCTGAAATATCTTTATTTTATATATACTTTCCCTTCCTTCTTCAAGAAAAAAAAAAAAAAAAAAAAAAAAAAAAAAATATATATATATATATATATATATATATATATATATATAAAATTCTTTGGGAAATTTCTTTTCATTTGAATGTAAGAGGGGTCTTTGATTGCCAGGATTGTTTTATTGTCCCCACAATATCATCGTCCACATTGCATGCAAAAAGCCAGTCTACAGTGTATATAGTTGTAGCTCATAGCAAGTGAATGCAGAAATGAGAAAGGCTAATTTCCCATTAAGAAAATTATTATATACCACTACAAGGAAAGGACCATGCTAGGAACTAGGTAGAGGTAATAAAGAAAAATAAAATTTAATCCTTATCTATAAAGAATTTAAAGTCAGATATCAAAAGGAGAAAACAAATCCCTAAATTAAAAGTAAAAATGAAAACATTTGCACCCGAAGAATACACAAATTGCCACTGAAAACAGAGGTTTCTGTAAAGATGGATTTCCTAAGCCAGAAAATTATGTGGCATTTTTCCCCCCTCCCCTTCACTTTTCATATTCAATTTATTAACAGATTTGTTTGTCCATCCTATATATGTCTCCAGTTCTTTGGACTTTTCTCTGTTTCATTGTTTTACCTTCCTTAAGGGTGTGGATTGTGTAACATTTAAGAGCATGAGCTCAGAAGTCAGAGTACCAGAGCTCAAACCATACCACTATCACTTAACAGATATTTTGTTGGGGAAAAGTCATCTAAAGTCTCCGTATTTGGGTGTCGTCATTCGTAAAGGTGAAAAAGAATACCAACTCAAAGAGTTAAGTCTAAAGGAGGTGCATCATTTAAGCATCCAATAAAATAACAATGAGTATTAATTATTTTGTATTATTGCTGCAGCTTTTTGTTTGTTTCATGCTCTCAGATTCCACTCCCATTTATCTTTCACCCATCGACTGGACTCGTTTTGATAAAACGTAAATGTGATCATTCCAGTTATCTACCTTCAGCTTTTCAGGAAATCCCATTTGCTTTCAAGATGAAATCCTAACGTTTTCTGAGACCATGCTAGGCCTCTCATCCTGAGCACCTTGTTTACATCGTCTCATACCTTTCCACTGGTGTACCTCTCCCAGCCAGTGAGTGCCCCTTCTCTCTACCTGCCAGACCCACTCCTACTACTCCAGGTTCTAGGGAGAATGAACCACTTACATTCAAGTCATTAAACTGGCAATGCTGTTTCTCCTCTGAGCTTTGTACTTGCTGAATTCCCATTGTTCTATTCAGTCTGTCTCCACTCACCTCCCTTCCTTCACCTGACAAACTTAGTGTTAGCTCCTCCAGTCAGCTGTCCAGTCGTGCCCCCTCCCTGCATTGTTTCCTTCTGTGTGTGTGCTTCCTGTGTGAAGCCTAGACCACCCGAAATCAGTACATAACCAAGTGTACTGGGATTTCCAGTTTCCTTGTCAATTCACTGTTATTTAAAATCAGGACCAGAATTATTTAATTATTTTGTTAGGCTATTATATATACACATGTATATGGAAAATACATGTATATATACACGTGTATATATATGTATAGGTACATATATATACCTATGTGTGTATATGTACACACACAGAAATACACATATATATAGACACACATATATATATACACATTCTTAATATTAGTTTATATTTAGTGTGAAGAAGTGTTTCCTTGAGTCCTGAAAAAAGTGTTCCTTTTTTTTTAAGGCAAAACTAAACAAAAGGGAGAGCAGAGTAGTCAGAAGTTTAAGTCTGTGCACATTCATGAATTATAAAAACAAAACACCAGTGTTACATGTATATTCAAAAACCACAGTATACACAGTATATAGGCATATATTACTATTCTTTTATGTTCTTGTTTTTCAGAATCAAGCACTGCTATTGAAATCTGGAAATGTATATATTAAAATTATATGACTCTATGTTGAGAAGGAACATGGCAGAATGAGATAATGAAGTCTGTGATGTAGTGGATTAGAATTCTTTACATCCTTGAGCTATTTGGCTTATCTGATTAGTGGTTTCGTCAGTGGCAATTTGGGGAAGTGGCTTTTAAAGTCCCTTTCAGTTTTCAAAGCCCTAAAATTACTGTTTTGAGTTCAGTTGTGTCTCCCTCAAGTTTATATGTTGAAGTCCTAATCCCCAGTATATCAGAATGTGACTGCATTTGAGGATAGGTTCTTTAAAGCAGTGATTAAGTTAGAACGAGGCCTTTAGGGTAGGCCCTAATTCAATCTGATTGGTCTCCTTCTAAGAAAAGGGAATTTGGCCATATAAACAGTTACCAGGGATGTGCACACACAGAAGAAACACCATGGGGAGGACACAGCAAGATGTCCATCTGCAAATCAAGGGGAGAGGTCTCAAAAGAAACCAAACGTGCTGAAACCTGGATCTTGGACTTGAAGCCTCTATAACTGTGAGGAAAATTAATTTCTGTTGTTTAAACAACCCAGTCTCAAGTGTTTTGTTTGAAAGTCCCAGCAAACTAATACCCTGGATAAAGTAATTGATGTCAAGAATCAGAGTCAGAATAGGCAGAATAATGTCTCCCACGAGGATGTCCACACCCTAAGCAGTGGAACCCAGGACTAAGTTGCCTCACATGGCAAAAGAGACTTTGTAGGTGTGATTAAGGGGAGGGCCCTTGAGATCCTGGTTGACCTAGTTAACCTAATTATATGACCCTTTAAAAGTAGAGAATCTTTTTTGGCTTCAAGAGATGAGAGGAAAGGAGAGGCACTCAGCCTATCCTTATATTGGCTTTGAAGATGGAGGAAGAGAGCCATGAGTCAAGGGACAAGGGAAGCCTGTAGAAGCTGGGAACAATACTCAGCTGAGAGCCAGCAAGAAAATGTTGATCTCAGACCTACAACCGCGAGAAACCGAGAGTTGTTTTCAACAATCCAAATAAGGAGAAAATGAATTCTCCCCTGGAGCCTCCAGAAAGAAATGCAGCCCTGACCACACCATTTAGTCCAGTGAGACCCGTCAGACTCCTGACCCGGGAAACTGTACAGCAACACATTTGTATTGTCTGAAGCTACCGTTCATGATAAATTTGTTACAGCAACAATGGAAAAGCAATAAAATGTTCTGTTTCATCCAAAATCTTCACAACGGGGCTTCAGTGTGTTTGTTGTGTGGGCATGCCTTAAAAGCTGCAGGCTGCCTAGTTTTTCCTTTTTCAAGTACAAAACTCAACCGGCATCTTTTACCAACTACCTCACATACTTGTCATACAGCCTTTCATCCACGAATAGGCTATAATTCACCATTATCTTGTTGACATGGCTATGATTCGTTTCACACATCATTGTTCATTAAAATAATATGGACCAGTGCCTTAGTTCCATCCCACTTCAAAGTCCAACTGCTAACAAATTTATGGTCAATTAATTTTAGTGGATGAAGAACAGTCGAAAACTATACATGTTTTTCACCTTTGTAATTCTTTTGCGAAATTTAGAGACTGTAAACCAATTGCAAAATGTTCTGAAAACTACTTCCTAAAATTTACTTACAGTAGTATTTAGTCTTATGTGAAAACGGACGAGCATTTAATTATTTTTAAACATTAAAATTTTTGTCTTTCAACTTACTTCAAAGCTGTAATTACTTTATTCTTTTTACTTTAGTCTTTAATTTTAAATACAAAGTGCCTGTATTGCGTGTTGACCTAATTTCTTCCTGCTTTCCATAATTTTCCAAATGTATTTTCTTTTAATTTTTTTAATGCTTATTTGTTTTTGGGAGAGAGAGAGAGCGCGCGTGAGCAGGGAAGGGACAGCGAGAGAGGCAGACACAGAACTCTAAGCGGGCTCCAAGCCCTGGGCTGTCAGCATGGAGCCCGGCACAGGACTCAAACTCAAACTGTGAGATCATGACTTGAGCCAAAGTTGGACGCTTGACTGACTGAGCCACCCAGGCGTCCCCAAATATATTTTCTATATTCAAGAGGAAAAATTTCCTGAATATCATGTAAAAAATGTTGGCTGTTATTTATAAAATCTCTGTGTTGCTTATCTACTATTATCCAGCAATATTGCTCATACTTCTAGCTGATGAAAGAAGAAATAATATTTATATGGTCTTGATCAGTGTGCTGAACACCCTTTTTGTTGAAGTTAAAGAAGAACAAGAGCATTATCGATCCACGCTAAGAGGTGGAGCCAGTATGTACACAGCCCAGGTTCCGATGCTGTGCGATTCTGCATTTGAAATGCAGCCCTCACTAACTGTTTAACAGTGTTCTCCAGGGGAATTTTAACTACCTCGACAGCTGGTGGTGACAAATATAGCTAAAAATAGACCAAAAAGATTTCCTGGTTGCTGAGAGGTCAATTATATTGTCTAAGCCAGAGAATTCAACAAGAGGGAGTTATTCTAAATGTCTGTTTCACAACCATGCAAGAATTGCTTGAAACTGGGAAAGAATCAAAGAAATGAGATCATAGGTACAAAGGACTTTAAATTCCACGGGTTTATGAAGGACTATAAAGCCATGTATTACATTGAAGGAAATGCCTTTGGGGGAATAAAAAATAGGCAAAGGAGACTAGGGAGAAAGTATTCACTATAGCTTGAATAAAAGGTGCAATATCACAAGATATCAGCATATCAAAAAGAGTAGGAAGAATTTTCATTTAAAAGTAAAAACACAAAGTTGAAATGAATAGCAGAAATTTGCAACTAAATGGAAAAGTGCCTCAGCATGAACTATTACGTCCCAGCAGATGTCCATCTGTCCTCAGGAAGTTTCAACTTCCGAAGTACACAAAGGTTTTTGAAGAAAAACAGGGTTTTTACTTAGCATTTCACCCTGCTCCCAATCCCTTAAAATTTAAAATGTCTAATAAAAATCAGCTGTTTACTTGTAGCCTGCTATCCTGATTTTTCTGTTTTTCACTTTTTGGAGAGAGGCATAATGTTTTGATCTTTGGAGATCTCAGTGGCCTCTGAGATATAGAATATTTCCTAAGGATCTGTAGATGTGAAAGATACAATGGACGTGGGTGTGTGAGATCGCTTTATTTCAATGGAATAGTAGACTGGTATGTATGTTTATTTACATGTGTGTGCATGTGTGTTGCGGTGCTGGAGGGAACAAAATCCTGCAAGTGCCATCTGAGTCACATATGATGGTAATTACTATGAAGTACACAACTACTCAGATCCTGAATCATTTGTTGTAAAGCAGTATGAACTAGGATATCTTGACTGTGCGGAGCATGCATAAAATGTCTTCCCCTTACGCTTTTCTACAAATCAGAAGCTAATTTTGACTAAAACATTAATTCGTGTCATAGAAGAATATATCTTATTCTACTTTTTTATTTAAATCATATCTTTTAATTTGTAGAAATACTGCATTTTTAGCCTCTGGAGCCCCACTGCCCAGAATGGAATAGCCCTTGTACTCTTTCTTTGGGCTAATCCTCTGGCAATCACTTAGCCTCCCTTTCTTTAGTTTTCTCATGTGTGTAAGGGGGCTGTTTGGAGACTAAATGAGTTGATCTGAAAAGCCAGGAGAGCAGTGCAGTATGTAAGAATTAGCACTTGTTATTAGAACATAAATTAGTCCATCAGTCAACCGGTATAAATGACTAATATCAGATTATTATTATTTTAATGTGGGAGAGGATGTGACAGATCAGCCAATGATAGGCCCATGAGCTGCTCTCAGTAGTACAGTAAAGAATTCACAGAGACACTTGAAACTGACACTTGTTTGTAGGTTAGGTACCGCCAACTTTATTTCTAAAGTGTGTTCTGTGAGATAATCCAGGCAGCATAATACCATCAAAGGCTCCATAATATCCCAAGATAGTCTCCCAAATGTTGGCCAAGACTGAAATCATGATAGAGTTCCCTGGGCAGCAATTGATATGAACATCAGTTTGAATAATAAATATATAATCCTACTTATATTGAGGCTTGATTTGGTTGCAAAAAGAAACTTAACTTTTGCCATTTCAAATAAGAGGTAATAGAATTTGGTCAAGGATACACTGAGGACAATAATGGAGACAATTACAGGAAAATCAAAAAGAGAAATCATAGGAATGGAAAGTTTCAAGCAAATAGAAATAGATGCTCTGTGTCTAAAGTAGTTCTAAGGATCTTAGAAACAATCTTTAATGCACATTCATAAAGACTCAAAATGCCATATTCAGGGGCACCTGGGTGGCCCAGTCAGATGATCATCCAACTCTCGATTTCATCTCAGGTCATGATCTCACAGTTGGTGAGTCCGAGCCCCATGTTAGGCTCTGTGCTGACAGTGTGCAGAGCCTTCTTGGAATTCTGTCTCCCTCTCTCTCTGCCCCTCCCTCCCTCTCTCTCAAAAATAAATAAATAAACTTAAAAAAAAAAAGCCATACTCAGTCACTGGTTCTAGTCTTCTTTTGAACTCAACTTGTTATCCCCCTGCTAACTGGATGTAAGAGTTGAAAGAGTCTGACTTAAATGATAACTATCAACTCTGAATAGATTGGCCACATTAGAAATTATTGTACTACCTGGATTGTCTTTCTACAAGCTTTGTCAAATGAGATCTTGTGGTACAATTTGGTCACCCAAGACTGAACCCTCCATAAGACTTTGATCAAGACAGTTTCTTTTTTAAATAATTGTACATGGTAAATATGATTTTGTTATTTTAAAAACTATTAGCCTTTTCTGAACTGTACACACAGAAAATATTACCCATCACCAGTTTTAAATATACAATTCAATGAATTCTGACACTCACCTGTATAGTCTATAAATACCAGCAAGATCAAATCCTAATAAAAAGTATATTTTACTAACCATAAATTGTTACCTTGTGACCTTTTGTGGACATCCTTTCCCATCACCCTAAGCTCCTGGCAACCACTGATCTGCTGTCACTATAGTTTTTCCTTCTTGAGAAGTTAATGTTTATTCTGTCTTGTCAGAGAAAAAGACAATTAGCATCTTTATCTATTTATTTATTTTTAGTTATGTGAGTCATCCTAAAACTTATATTCAATGGAAATGTTACCTACATTCTGTAGATACAAGTATATTTACTAAAAAACTGTTGTTTTGAGAAGTTAAAAAATTATGAAACTCACATTACAGTAGGGAGATATGGTTGTGTTTTTGGATGTGAATATTATTAATTTTAAAAAATTTTTAAAAAGTGTTATGATTGTCAAAGAAAAGGTTATTCTCACATTTACACTTTTCTCTAAATGAGATCTTGAATAAGATCTCAAATAGCTGGATTATTTGTTCTATTCCCCTTGAACTATCTAAACATCTTGTTACTATTTTGGAACTAGAATACTTGACAAATTCTTGATTTAAGGCCATAGTGTTTCATCTCAGAATATTGTGGAAACGTAAAGGGAAATGCTTCTATAGTCTGATTTTAACTCTTAGCAGAATGTCTGATAACACGGCAGTGACAGAAATATGGAGTGAAAGTGTGGAGTGAAAAGTGAAAGTCAATTGCCAGCACTTTTCGTGGTGAAGCAGGGGAACTTCACACTAGAAACTTAAGAGTAGATTCAAACAGACAAGTTAAAAAGGCATAAATAAGGTTAGTTTTGAAACCATTTTCTAAATTGAGTGTATCTTGAAAAATAAGCTCTTATTTTGCATTAGATGAGCAAGTATAATAAAAAAGAAGTTTATGAAAAAATATTTGATGTGCTAAATAGAATGTTCACAGGCCTCAGAGATAAGATGTCAAAATCAAACATAGTAAATATAGGTAATATTTATTGAATTCTTACTGTTTCAAATACTTTCTATTTTTAAAAAAAAACTTTTTAAAAGTTATTTTTAGAGAGAGAGAGAGAGAGTGCAAATAGGGCAGAGGGGCAGAGGGAGAAAGAGAAAATCTTAAGCAGTCTCCATGCTCGGCACAGAGCCTGATACAGGGCTCAGTCCCACAACCCTGGTATCACGACCTGTACCGAAATCTAATATTGGGTATGTAACCAACTGAGCCACCACCTCGGTGCTCCTCCAATACTTTTAAAGCACTTTCCAGATAATAACCTATTTGACCTTCATACTGAGAGGTAGATATCAGTAATAATCCCAATTTACAAGAAGTTGAAAATGAGATAACATACAGATTAAAAGTATTGTCCATGATGAGAAAGTTAGTGAGTTGGACATCCAGTGTTCAAACCCAGAGCCCTCTAACAATTGAGAAATAATATAAGGAGTCTTAATTGTATCTTGTCCTTTCAAAGAGAAGAGGCTATTCATACCAGAAGTAAAGGCTTCCTTTGATCCTTACTTTCCATATTTTTTTATTTATTGAAATAAAAAGGACAGTTTCTCTGGCCTAATATTCCCATTTTCTTTTAGATCTCAAAATAAATTTTAAGATATACGTCCCCTCTAGAAAAGTAGAGCCTCATATGTAGAATACTTTGAATTCATTTATTTTTTGACAGACATTTAGAAAATATCTTCGATAATCCCCTTGTGGGCATAATGTAGAAACTTAGATTTGTACTTCCTGGAAAATGTTAACAAAGATTACTGATTTATGCATAGATGATTTACTGGATGGAGATTTCTACTATAGCCAAGGAAATAATTTGTTGAGCATTAAAATGGCAATTCCCATAATGTGTGTCAAATTGTCCTACTAAAGTAAATCTAAAATGAGAAGAGAGTGAAACTATCCTTCTGAATGGCTCCTAATATCCTCTAATGGAGCTTATTTCAATCTGGCAGTGCCTTGTTTAACAAGAATTCTTATTAATAAGTACAGAATATGTGAGTGCCCACAGTACATTTCAAAATAAGTTTCAGATTGCTAATTAATTATTTTAAATTATCATTTTGGGGTGTCAATTTTATTCAACTTTGTAGGCCTTCTGTACTCCCATACTTCACCCTTCACCCACACCCATACCTCTATCCTTCCAGAATATGAATATATTCACATTGGATAAGTGTGGGCTTAAAATAAAATATTGAAGGCATGGCTTTTTGTTTTATAATTTTTTAATTAAAACTAATCACCTGCATGCAAAATCAGCACTCATGATTATTAAGCATCCCTGTAGATGGTTTAAATTTGATATACTATTTTAAATAACCTTTTTATATATAATCTACCAACAGTAAGCTGTGTCCACTTAAAGTCTAAAGGTAGATGAATTCTAAAATAAGTATGAATTTGTGCAATCACAATCACATTTATGATAGAAGATCTTTTCATCATTTCAATTTCCTCATTCATATCCTCATTTCCTGAGTCTTAATCCCTCAATTATTGCTGTGCTTCCTGTATACTATTTTGTGACCAGCTTTCTCTCTCTTCAGCATAATGATTTTGAGATTCATCCATTATATTGCTTGTATCAGTAATGTACTCATTTTTACCGCCGAGTAGTATTCCATTGAACGGGTATGCCATGATTTGCTTATCCACTGTTTTGATAAATGTGTGCACTGTTGCTGGTTTTAGCTATTATGAATAAAAGTGTGTGAGATTTTACCTGGATTTGTCATTTCTCTTCAGTACACATTCAAGCTTGCAATGGCTAAATTACATAGTAAGTTTATATTATTTTTTAGGAAACTACCAAATTATTTTTCAAAGAAATCATACCATTTTAGATTACTACCAGGAAGCATGAGAGTTTCAGTTGCTGTATATCCTCACTATCATTTGTTGTTGATATTGTTTCCTAGTATGATCTAGTTTTAGTATTATCTAATTGTTATCTATGGTAGGATTTAGCATGTCATTCCTCCAACATCACTAGAAACAGTCCTCCTAGTATGACATAGGAATGTATGTTTAAATAATCAACCATATAATATAAAAACAAGGAGACCTGCCTTGAGAGAAGTATAGCAGGAAAGACTTTTAAGAACTATTATTACTCTAGGCCCTGTAAAACAAAACAAAAATAACACCAATACTAATGCAAATTAAGGACTAAGAAGAATTATTTATGAGGAAATAAAATAGTTCCATTATGGCTGTTATGAAAATTAATAAAGGGAAACTTGACTAAAATGGATTTGGGAAGCCAGCATGGAGGCCGGGGCAGGGGGTGGGGGAGGGTCTCATTCCCTACCACTCCTCATCAGCTGAAGACCCTAACAGGAAGGAAGTGGTACTTTGCAAGTCAATATTACTATATTACCGAAACAGGAGGGGGAAAGGTTTCCTTCTCCCCCAGCAATAGCCCAGCCAATGAGAGACTGTCACAACTCAGCCAATGAAAAGCCACAATACTTTGAACTCCCAGTTTACTACAAAGGACTTTCTGTTTATAACATCCCTTCCAAATTCCCTCATTTCCTCTATAAAAGAGATTCCTGTTTGTGCTTCATACTTGCCTATGGTTTTGCCTTACCTTCCATATCCTGGATTGTTATTCTCAAATAAATCCATTTTTGCTGGTAAAATAACTGACAGTTTTATTTTTAGGGTTAATACTGTCAATATAATAATTTTGTTCATTTTTCAGTACTATAATGTGAAGCTATTTAATTTGTGAATGTATTTTAATTAAAATAATGTACAGTGTTCACAATAGAAGAGCCGGTCTCTAGAACAGACAATCCTAGAAATAGAAAGGTGAATCTGCATTAATCATTTGTTAAAAAATGTTGTAAAAGAATTTAGGCATAAAAGGATGTGAAGGAAGATAGGTGAGACTAAGTGGTCTCCAGTGTCCTTTCCTACTCCTCCGTTCAGCCAGGTTTTAAAATCTATTTTATACCCTGTTATGAATAATTCATACAAAGACCAAAAAAAAAAAAACACACACATAGGTTTATAAGAAAACAAACTATGTAGTTATATTGGACTTAAAAATAGGAATAATTATCATTTCATAAATTATATAAAGAATACTATTATCTTATAAAACAAATTCAGTTCCATATTTTAAAAAAATCGTGAAAGAAATTTTGCCTTTTCTTCTTTTTGTTGAAGTAAGCATGCTGTCTCTATTGCCATGAGCCACATGCCAAATGATATGAAAGGGGTGCTAAATATGATTAAAAGTAGAAGAACAGGCAAGTATCAGCAAAAGAGAATGGGTAGCATTAAAGTGCAATATTAATATCACAATGAAATGTCATTAAGTCATCAACTTTTTGGGGGGGGGGGTTGGTTGTTTGCTTTTGCTACATGGGTCTATAGATCAACTCATCCAAAAGAATGAATTGATTTACAGTTAACATCATATTTTTGGGTTAAAGGCAAAAATGTAAAAAAGGTAATTAATCTCTAAATTGCACTATATTACCATTTTGGAAGTTACTCAATAAAAAAAAAAATCACAAATGAGCGAATACCAAGAAAAAAATGTTTTATAATGGCCATATATGAAATGCAAAAAATGAAAGATCATCTCTTTCTTTTTATAATATTCACTGCCACATTAAATTTTGTTAAAATCATTTTAGAAGGGGTTACAAATAGACAACAGTGCGGTTTAGTTTAATTTTATATTGGCATGGAGTTTAGTTGATACTTGGTTTTTACTTCACAGTGATAACAAGAAACTGGGTGTCATTATTTGGCTAGAGAAATTTGTCACCACAGAGTTCCGTATTTTGGTAGTATTTTCTTTACTCTTAGGAAATGTCCTAGGATTGCCTCTTTCCATCAGATTTCTTACTGGTATGTTATGAATGGTTAAAGAAAATCTAAATATGCCTTAAAAAAACAAAACAAAACAAAAAAGCCTTAAAAAATAAAAAAAAAGCACAAAAATTTAACTCTATAGTATCTCAGTTTGTACGTGTTTACTGTTTTAGAATATTATATTGGTATTTATAAATACTAAGTATATTCAGACACATTTCAGTCAAAATTGTGTTCCTTGTGGTAGAGACATTAGGAAAAGGGTAAATGGGAATTGATGACCATCTTTCTTCTCCAGCAGCTCAGGAAAACACCTGAGACCCTGCTTAAAGGGCAAGTGTTCCACCTGCCTAGCCTGAAATGAGCTAATTGCCTACCTGTCAATTCATCCTTCTGTTTTCCTTGAGTCATAGATGGCTTTAAATAATGTGAAAGTCTTTATCTCTCTGAATGCAAAGAGGTGGGCATGACCTGAAGAAACCAGTGGTCTTATATGCTACTTACCATTTCACATTTTTAAATACAGAATGCTATCAAAGCAGGAATCAACTCTTTCTGTGTGCTATTTAAAAAGAGGAACTTACTCTAGTGTCTTAGATACTGATAGTGTTGTATTTGACATGCATAAACAAGATTAGCTTGGCTAAGCATATTCATTTAAAATGTAGATAATTTTAGGAATTCTCCATAGCCCTCTTGAGGTATAGAATCTCTAAAATACAAAACCATGAACTCTGTGGAATAATTAAGAGTTTTAGATGGGTGTTTTCTCTTGGAGGGAGTGGGGGAAACCTTACTTCTTATTAGCATGTAACTTTGTATCTAAATAGGTTATATAACAGATCCTTAATCAAAGTGATACAGTTTAAAGTACAATTTAAGGGGAAAAAATTCCTGGATATTTGGAAGGCCCCAAAGTCCCTCATATTAACTCTTATTAACTCATTATTCAATCAGTGATCAGTCATCACTCTGCTTCTTTAATTCTCTTGTTAGGATCCAAAGATTCTGGAGGCATATATAGCCCTGTAGCTTAGTTAGATAGTTTATCGTCTGCTGTCCTGGATTCTTCAATAATACAGAGTCCCCTGCAATGGTTTTGAAAGTTGAAACTTAAACATTAAAAAAAAAAAAAATCACTGTTGAGCACAAACTATAAGGAAACCTTACTGTTAGTTGTCCTGAGGATATGAAGACAAATCAACTCAGTGGCTTCTCATAAAATTTACAGTCCAAAGGGGAGATACACCTGTAGGAAGCAGACCTGTATTTAAAATCCATATCCTCCATACTAGTTGTTTGGAAAAGTATTTGGAGAGAAAAATGCATGAATGAATTGTAAAGAAAGTGATGTCATTCTGTCTACATGTAAGTGCTCAAAAATACTGTGGTAATTTGTTAGTTTTGTTGGGAGAGGTTCTGGACAGAAATAACTCCAGGGATGCCAATTATCCTGAGACAGTGAAGCTCTCCAAATAATGGGTATGAGAGAAATGATGTTCTCTGAGTAGTTTGGACATCGAGCAGAAAAGGTAGAGTTTTGTTTCCTACCTGAGAAATGTTGAAAATATTCATTGACAGTATAGTAGATGTTTGTAGCAAACTAAGATGTAATAAGATTATGAGTTCAGACAAAAGCATAGGTAGCAAAGTGAAAAGAGGAATCCAAGAGATTTAGCAGAAGGTGAACCGATTTAGACACCAGCTCAGGACAGGATTGAGGGCAGAGGTTGGGGGGCTGGAAGTCTTCTTGGAGAACGGATACATTAGGCATGCATTAAGGAGTGTGTCCTTGTCAGTTAGGACTGCTCTAACAGAGTACCATATACTAGGTGGTTTATAAAAACAGATTTTTTTTTTTCCTGACAGTTCTGGAGCCTGAAAGTTCAAGGTCAGGGTGCTAGCAAGGTCAGGTTCTGATGAAGTTACTTCCTTCTGGATTGCAAACAATTGTCTTCTCATTATATCCTCACATGGGTGCCGGGGTCCTGCCCTAGCAGGTCCAGGGGTTCCTGAAGGATGAATGGCATGGGCGAAAATAACAAATGGACTGAGACAACAGCAGTGTGTTAGACTGGCCACTTTATTGTGGCAAGCGTGGCATTATATTTGTTAGCAATTTCCTTGTAGCGTGCGTCATCTATGTTTCTCGGCTTTACCTAATTCTAAAAATGTTCCTTTGTGTAATCACCCATTAAGGAACCTCATGGTTATTTCTTTGTAACGTTCCCTCCTGCCTTTTGCTTATTGATTAATTGCTTCATACTACTTTCATTATGTATCTACATTTATTTATAGCTTATAAAGTGTTTGCTTCGCTATTTTCATGAAAGGTCATCTAGCTCTCAACACCTCAAGTGGAACATTTATAGGGACATGACTTCTTAATTGTTTCTTTGAACCATTTGTGGTATAAGGAATAAAAGTATTCGCTTTGGTCTGGGGTGCTGGGAGGGAGCCAAGAGGGCCCTGGGAACCCACGCCTTTATGCGTTCCCAGAGAGACAATGTATACCTAGGAAATAATGAACCATTCTGTACCTTAACCCATGAGGTCCACACATCACCTGGAATGCCTCCTGGGGGCCAAGTGGGCCTAGGGGTCGGAGTAACTTGTATCCATAGATACATTCCTTTGTTGCCAGAGTGAGGATTTTGAACCCATGTGTCCCCTTCTTGGCTGGAAAATACATGGGGCTATCCTTCCATTAGGTAGAGGAGTCTTTATAGGGGGTGGCAAGGGCTAGATGTAGGGCCGCATAATTTCCCTGCAGAATCTTATTTCTTTCCCCAGTTGTTCTTTTCCCGGGGAGGAAGGTGCTGGGGGGAGGGGGGAGGGGCCTGTCATGGGCAATTCCCCAACCAACAGATCCCCAGGTACTTTCATTGGTAGGGGGGCTGCCCTGACCAGTGCTAAGGCCAAATTACATAAAAGCAGGAGTACAAGAAGCTTCACTTTCGGTGGGCCGCCCATGCAGTCCCGATCCGTCCACCGCCCGGGCCCTGCCATCAGGCTGGTTGGATAGCTTGGCTTCTGGCACATGGGAGAAAAAGAGGAGAGAGATCTTTGGGATCTCTTTTAAAGGAGAACTAATCCTATTCAGAGGACTCTACCCTCATTACCTAACCACCCCGCAAAGGCCTCACCTCCAAATACCATCAACTTGGGGGTTAGAATTTCAACATTTGAATTTTTCAAGGACAAAAATATTCAGTCCTTAAAAATATATGTATAGGTTAAAGAGTTAGGAGGTAGAGCTTTGAAAAGAACTTTTTGGAGAACTAGTAAAAAAGTTTCTAGTCGTGTGTTCAGGAAAGAGGCATAATTGGATGCAAATAAAACATGGGCACAGGAAGGAAGTAAATTCCTTATAAATATTTTATAATATATATTTTTAGTTTTTTCAATGTTTGTTTATTTTTGAGAGAGAGAGACAGAGACAGTGCATGAGTGGAGGAGGGGCAGAGAGAGGGAGACATAGAATCCGAAATAGGCTCCAGGCTCTGAGCTGTCAACACAAAGCCCAACACAGGGCTCAAACTCACAAACCCATGAGATCATGACCTAAGCCGAAGTCAGAGGCCTAACCGACTGAGCCACCCAGGCGCCCCAACTTTGAATAGTTTTGTATGTATCTAAAGTGACACAAGTTATCAAAGCATGTAAAAATACTTGTTAGATACTGTGAAGAGTGGTTTCTTCACATGTGTTTAGGAAGGCAAGATTTCTCCCATAGTCATTAACTTCTGTGTGATAGAAAATCAATCTGGGCCCCACTTGTCACCCTCCTCCCTTTTTTTTTCTTTAGCAATTATGCGTTTGCCGTTGGAGAGTTGAGAATGTAATGAGTATGTGAATTTTGAGAAAGGATTTGAAGTGGAGAAGAGTAGCCCAACAAGAAAAAACAAAACAAACATGATTATTGCTTACTGCAGATAAAATGAAGAATGCATCAATAAGGATATTGTAGAATGCAGCGTGTTAGGGGAAGGCAGTGGGAGAATATAAAAGTTTTTATGAAGAACATCAGGGAGGATTTTTCCACTTAAATTAATAGAGAAGTGATTACCTGGTGAAAATGATATGTAAAGTGAAGAGAAGGTGACTTTTTCAAATATGTCAAAAGCTCTGGAAAAAATTAATAAATTGACTCTTATCTGAGAAGAGAGTGAATCTTCCAACAAGAGGTTTAAAATCAAGAGACCATTCAGAACTAAGCTGTGACTTAAAATGGCAAATGTCTGTTAGAGAAAGAGGTGGGAAGTGATTACAGTAATTGACCCAGCATTGTCCTTAAAGGTGCTCTAGGCAGTTTCCAGAATGACTCAACAGATAAAAGGTAAGTTACAAAATGTTACATAGCTCTTGCGATGAGAGTGGTGTACCTGTATTAGGAAAAAGAAAAACCGGCAAAAATGGTAAGTGATAAAAGTGTTCACATTCACAGGGAAAATTAACCTGTTTGGCATTTCACTTATAAGGTGAGTTAGCAGCAATGACGCTACAGTAAATCAGATATGTGTGCCGAGGAGAGATTATAGATGAAACATTTATTGAAGTTACCCACAGTGTTCAAATATATGATATATACTCTTTAGACTTAAGTGACCTTGAAAGTTTATACTTAAATAGAAAATCAATTGTTCTTAAGTAATGGATTCATAGAACAGTGGGGATAACACAGTGCTTTGAATACAAGCAGGTGCTTCGGAGATGCTCGCCAGTTGCCAGTGCATTTTATTTCCTAGCACAGATCTGTGTTCAATAACACACTGCATTGCCGCATTCTGCTGGGACCTTCATTCCTAAGAACTTACACTTTATAGAAATATCGGACTTGAAAGGTCATAAAATACATGAGATGTTAGGAAGGGGTATAGATTTGGGGAAAATGCTATAAATTTAAATATGGTAATATATTATTTAATATCCTCCCTCAATATAAGAGAGAGCTTTAGAAAAAGATTTTGAATGTCTTAGTACTTTCTGAATGGAGCATCTTATTTTATTCCTTCTCACAGCCGATGACCTATATGACACTTGTCAATTTCTTTCTTCCTGGAAGTCTTTATTTTTAATTTTTTAAATGTTTATTCATTTTGTATGTATGTATGTATGTATTTATTTATTTATTTTGAGATAGACAGAGCACAAGCTGGGGAGAGGCAGAGAGAGAGAGAGAGAGAGAGAGAGAGAGAGAGAGAGAAACACAGAATCTGAAACAGGCTCCAGGCTCAGGCTCACAAACTGTGAGATCATAACCTGAGCCAAAGTCCGATGCTTACCGGACTGAGCCACCCAGGCGCCCTGGAACTCTTTATTTTTAAAGACCATATACTTTTGTTCTCTGTCTCTTAGCATTTTTTTTATTCGGTTATTTGCCAGATTTTTGTTCTTTGCTCTTTCCAAAACTGTGGTTCCTAAATGGACTTATTCCTCTCATTTCACATTATTTCTTTTAAATTTTCTACTGATGTACTTGGAAAAATCACTTCAGTAGCGACAACCCTCAAAGGGTCCTTTCCAGTTCAGATGCTCTGCTTCTGCTCTAGATCCTTCTTTTCATATGTCAGCTGGTTAGCTCCACCTCAGTTCAGTGCCTGCTCTTGGCAGCCTATCACACAAAAAATCATTCATCTTCCTCTCTTGGAAAATAATGTCATAAACTCTTGAGACTGCCACTGTTTTCTACTAAAAATCTTACCACAGATTTTTGTTGTTCTCTCTCTTTTATCTCTCATCAAATATTGTCACACATATATATTTCCTTCAGTTATTCTGGCAATGGAACATCCACTCAGTTTTTGCGATGGCTTCCTAAATGTTTTCCCTGTCTCAAATTTCACACATTGAAGTCCATTCTTTAACTGACATTAGATTTGTTTTGGCCTTCATCCAAAGATATGCCCATCGTACACCATTCAGATGCCTTTGTGTCCAACCTGATGGCCTACAGAAGACATGTCTAACTTTTATTTTGTAGTATTTGAGACATTTCACATTGTATCTCCAACTTTCCTTTCCAGAACGAATATCCTTAAACCTAATTCAAACCAAGCAGAATGCTTTGGTGTTTTCTGACAATGTCCTTCCATGTTCAAACTGTTCCTTTATCCTGAAATCTACTCAGGCAACCAGATTGGTCTCCAATTTAGAGCCTGCCTCTAGAAGGACTCTGTATATAAACTTTCATTGGTTTTAACCCAGAAGTAATCACTTTCTTTTCACTGCTTCAAGTATATAATATTTAAACTTGTTTAACAGTATTTACCATATCGTTCTCTGTATTAAGGCGATCCATGCGATAAAGTCTAAATCCATGTGGTCAAACAAGTCAGATACAGTGACATGATGCAGCAAGGGTAACTTTCCAGAGAAGTATCTTTTATAAGGTTTGGCTTCCCATGGAATGATTTTGAGAAAGGCCTAAGGAAAGGATTAGTTTTGGATCAGTCACTTTTTCTAAGGCAAGATTAGAAGTGGAGACTAATTAGTCATTGGGCGTAAAGTGAAGATGACTTAGTAATTAGGTATCTCTAATTATAAATATAAATAGCAGAGAGAGGCTGGAAGTGTGATTGGTAAGAAATAGTAGTCTCTCCAAAAGGAGATCATTAATGCATTTTGCAGCTTCTCTATGACTTGGGAGATACAACATTTCCTGTTAATTTAGTAGCTGTCATTTTCTGTGTCTGCTCACACCCTTTTCCCTGGGCTGATTAATGAAAGGGGTCTTTGTCTTTTTCAGTTCAAGCTGATTTTTACTTTCTTTACAGAACAGTATTTAACATTGTCTCCTACGTATATACTGTTTTCTCTGCTGCTTGAGAACAGAGACATTACATTTCAGGGAAAATTATATAACTGATTGTTCAAAACACAGTTCGAGAATTACATGGGCTCCAGCACTGGTTCTTCTATTTTGCAGTTTTTTGTAAAATTTCATCTACTTGGGCTATTTCCTCAGTAATAAGATGGGAATAATAGTATAATACCTCATAAGCTTGTAATGAATAATGAAGTAATAATTCTTATAAATTGTGTTGCATAGTGATTGGCCTTCAGAAGTGCTCAAAAAAAGCATTACACTATATTTCATTATTCCTATTCAGTAGTACTAAGACCTATACAGAGCAGACTTCTGTAATCACAGAAAAATTAAATTAAGAGAAGAAAAATACACCCTGGTATCAAAATGTCAAGGTGGCTACTTTTTTATTGTGATACAGTCAGTCTCTCTCACTCTCTCTCTCTCTCTCTCTCTCTCTCTCTATATATATATATATACATATATACATATATATATAAAATTAGAAATTGTTTTAATTTGTTGCTTTATGTTTCAAAAATGTATGTGTGTGTGTATATATATACATATTATTAGTAAATTAGTAATATATTAGTAAATTAGTAAATATATTATATATATGTATATATATATGTATATGTATATGTGTATATATATATATACATATATATATATATATATATATGTATATATATTTATGTTTAGGGTTGTTTCTTTAGGAAATATTGCCTGAAGTAGAATCGTTCTTTGGAAATTGTATGTTTGTATGTTTAAGTACATAAAAATGAAGTTGGGGGAATTATGTTTTTTATGAGCTCAGTCCAAATTTATGAAGGAAATTAAAAACACTAAGAGATATATGCAATGGAAATGTTGGTCCTTTTTTTTTAAGTTTTACATAAATAGTCGCTAACTTTAGAATAACCCTATATATGTTTCTTATACTTGAATTCTGCCAGAAATGCTGATTGATACATAGTAGGTGATCAATATTATTGAATTAAGTAATTGAAAAAAAATTTACCATTTTTATTCTTTCAAAATGCAGTAAAGTTTAACAGATTCTCCAGAGCTAGTAGGGTTTGTACCAAGACTTGGAGCACAGAGAAAAAAAAAATCATACACCATGTCTCTTCAAGGAGTTCATAGTCTAGTTGATAAACCAAAGTATGTTACATAGTTTTATCAGTTCTGATTTTTTCAAAACCTTTCCAACTGCTAAAATTGAATCTTCTTCCTATGCCCCCTCAAAAATATATATATATTTTTAAAGAAAGCAAAGAAAAAGAGGATTGATTGATTGGAGAGAGAGGGAAAGAAAGGAGGAAGGAAAAATGCATCATCACCTGGGCAAGAACTTAGTGAGAAGCTGTACCTACTGTATTGAGACGGTTTTTAAAAGGTATCTTACTTGTAAACTACTCATTTTATCTGATTTATTAATTCCATTATGGCAGGGCATATCCTAGAGGATGAGATTTGGTCCAGTCTTGTATTCTTTCATCAACAAGAAAATACTGTAAAAAATTGCAAAAACCTTCCCACCTATCACTATTTGTTTGGGTGTTTTAGCAAAGCAGTCAATTTATGCTGGAAGATCAAAAGTCATTTATTTATTAATATAAAAACTGGAAAAGATAGGAGAAACTGAAAATAAACATAATCAAACCAACTTGAAAAATATACAGAATTACCCTTCCTAGACACCACTTTTGTATTATGGTGAAGTCATTTGTTTGTTAAGTGCAGTAGTTCACATGAAAAGTCCTGGAGCAGGACTGCCTGGGTTTGAATACCTACAACCATGTTCACTTATTTCACCAAACCTAAGACATCAGTGTTTAAAGCATACATCATTATATTATCCTGTAGACACACACAAGCAACTCCTACAAATGATTTGTAAGATACCAGTTATCTCAAGAGACATCTTGATTTCAGAGATGTTATGATATGGAAAAAATGTGCACCTTAGAGTGGCTCAAATATGGCAGTAGCATAGTGAAGATGGGCAGCTTACTTCATCTCAATGAAACTAAGCTTCTTTATTCTAAAACGTGACAGTGAACGTACCCACATAACTGTTTTGATGATTAAGTTATAAAGTCCTTAGAAGATTCCATGACACAGGTTAAACTTATTAGCTGCAGTAAAAGGCTAACCTATTACATTTTTAAAAGCATTTTATAGTATAATAAGTAAAAAGAAACAAGGAAGCATTTTTTTTTCCTACAATGACAGTTTTCCTGGAAGGCATTAGGAAACAGCCTGTGATAATCTGCATGTTACACAGGCGGTTCTAGAAGTCTAGTTCCATGCGACAGAGAAAGAGAAAGAGACTACATGGAGAGGTCACAGTCTTACAGACTCAGGCTCCAAAGTGGCACACTGCCAATCACTTTCATGGGGAAAACTGGGTCACATATGCTATGTGTACCTGTAAAGTGGGCTAAGAAATTAATTCTCTAATTGGAAAGCATCATGCTTCGAACCACCCTATTCCTACGAAGGAACAGGAAGATGGGTTTAGTGGAAGACTCAAAAATTTTTTATAGTACATGTTCAGTAAGTATCAACTATTATTATTAATTTTACCTAAATTAAGCAGAAAAGGTAAATGAAAAAGGAAGATGCTGCACTCTAAAATAATACAATTGTAAAATAGCAAGGATTGTTTCTTCCTGAAACCTAGAAAAAATTGAAGGTTTATTTACTTCGAATACTTTACGTATAATGTTTTCTCGGTATTTCCTCCCCACTTCTGTAACTTAATGAAGGCACAGCTATAATGGTTCTGACTTTTCACTACCTGCCCGTAAGAACAGGGCATTCATTGGTCACTTTCATAAGTCATCTAGAAGTGGGAATCTGTGCCCCTTAAATGTGCCATAGGTTATTTGGAAATTATTAGAGAAAAAATAGCGATATTTGTGATATTTGTTGTGGTTAAAATCCAGTATCTTATACAAATAGTATGCTCACGGTGATTCAATAATAATGGAATCATGTCATGTTACTGTTAAGTCAAGTAATTTTACTTCACCAAACCAAACAAAACAAAACAAAAAACAAAACTCCCTACTTCAGGTAGAAAGATGGTCTTGTATTTTAGACTTCACAGAAAATATGTTTCTACCTCACCATGTTTCTGTAATGTAATCTTTGAAATACTAAAGAACTCCTTCCTTGAAATGCATGAGATTATCAGGAAGCCTTTTTGTGATCTTCTCTGTTTCCCTCTGCGTTAAGTTTACATTTGTATTAATCTGTGGTACCTAACACTTAATTTGATTTGTCCCTTACCATTGCTCTGACCTTTGGGCTCACTCTCAATCACATGTAATTATTTTTCTCTATATCACTGGTGCCAGTTCTCAAGCAGGCTATTTTTATAAAGTCTGCTAACCACAATAAATTATTTTGAATAAAGCAAGTTGTATAAAAATAGATACACAAAAAGTAAAATACTATTGGCCATTAAAAAGGCATGTTAAATACATCATATTTCTCAAAAAAAAATTCTTGGTAGTTCTCACTGTTTTTATTACTCTTTCTAAAAATGAAAGACATTAATTAAACGTATTCTTAATTCCTAATTCAGTATCTGAGACCACAATTCTAATGATAGAACCAAGGCTAGTAAAACATTCCCTACACTGAGCAGTGTGTTTAAAATGTATCTTGTTTCTCATAGCTCATTAGCTCACTGAATGAATTGGTCTGAATCATGAAGGCAAAATGGGTTTAAATTCCTAGGGCAAATCTTTTCTTCTACTCATGTAATTTACACCTTCATCACTTGCTGTCAGAGCAAAGGGCCTTTTCACTAATGACAGTATTTTGAAGCATTGCTAAAGGAAGATATAACGAGGACATACTGAGAGAGTCAGTTAAAGAAATATAGAAGGAGAATAAGAAATTGCATACTGAGAAAAAGAGTTACACAAACACTTAACCCAAGCGCTCTCTCTGGGCTTTGTGGTTTTGCTACTTTATTCCTGAAAAATAATGTGAATAGATAAAGAATCACACCAGGGTTTAAGTTCATCTTTCACGAAAGGAACATCTATATGTTTCTATGGTTTAGAATCACAAAAGTATTTTTTATATGATTTCATTAGACTGCTGTGTGTAGAATCAATTTATAGCAGGAACCAAAGATCAGGGAGTTGAAATGATTCCTTAAGAATGATTCCTATAACATGTAGCTTGGGGAGGTGGCTATTAACGATAAAAAGAAATGGAGAGCAATACCAGAACAAATATACAAAGATAGAGGTTTTACTAAACAGACTTCTTAATGCTAAAAATCATATGAACCAGGCTATCTCCCTCTCTTGAAATTCTTATATATGTGTGAAAGTGTGATTACATAGTAAATTATTCAAATTTGTATACATATATAAAATGAATTCTGTATAATTTCACATATATGTATGCATATAAATTATATGTGTAATTACAGGAGAAAATAGGTAAATAGGTAAAATAAAAATTTTAAAATCAACTAAAACATTTTAAAAGATCAAAAAATCAAGGCAATTCACTGAGAGCTTCAAAACACATCACAATAGCAAAAAACTCAAGTTCTAAATAAGTATTGACTGTGGGTATTATAAAATGTTGACTCTTAATTCTTTAGGGATTTGACAAACCTAATTTGGAATATCAATATGTAGGATGATTGTATACGCAGTTAAGCCACAGTGAAGAATGAGCAAATAATAAACCAGAAAATTGACTTGAAGAATTGGTCAGATAAATGATTTCATTTCTATTGTACAAAACAGTATTTTTCATACAATAAATCTGAAAGAAACGAGACACATACTGTACTATTTTTTTTTTCCTAAATGGGATTGGAAAACTGCCTTGGTAGAAAGATTACATTCAAATATTTATCACATTATCATGTTAATCTGTGGGAAGATGTGGACTCAGCATACACAATATGGTGCTTTAATTCAGTTCAAACCATTTGGGTTGCTAAACAATTTTTTTCTCATAAAAAAATTGTTATGAGACCTTTTATAATTAATTCATCATTAAATATTATTTTTGCTTAAGTGGATGATTTATGGGATTAAAGCCATCCACCTACATTTCAAAGAGTACATTTTTGAAGGTAACAAAAGATACATATTAAATATTAGTACTTTTTGGTTTTTAGATAAGCATCTATTTGACTTTACAATTGCTGGAACACTGTACTTATTGTGAGAACACTACTTTTAATTATATTTCATAAAGGGACTGTTATTTCTTCAGATTTTCCAACCAATGCTCCATCCATACCCATGAAATTAACCTAAAATTAAAAAGTCAGTTTTCTTAGCGTGATTTTGTAATTGAGCTTACTCTGCAACTGGCAATTAAACTCAGAATCTGAGAAAGGATTAAAGTCACTCTGAATCTTTTAATTTCCTTGCTACTTAATTTCCTGTTTGTCTTGGTTTTACATTTTTATTTCCTTTGATGAGATTAATCATATTTGAGTGTGATTGAACATTTTTACTTTGTTGGACTAATTATGAACTTTAAAGTGTGAGTAAATGAGCACCTTTTACTATACATAACTATATCTTCATTAAAAAAATCTCCTTAACCTTTAATAGTAAAATTTTAGACCATTGTTTTTAATCAATGCAGAAGAAGTAGGTTGCCAGTCAATCTGGAATTCAGTTGGCTTAAAATAATCTCAAATATTTGAAAGAAATCCTGAAAAACTTTAAGTATGTTGCATTTAAGTATACATCTATATCTTATGGTACACTGTACAAGTTTTATTGGCTTAAAAGCACAAACATTTCTCTGTTGGCCAGAGAAGAATAAATGAATGAATGAATGATATGTAAAATAGACCTATTGTAGTTTTGAATATATGATAGCTTAAAAAAATTTTAGCATGTTTTTATTTATTTTTGAGAGAGAGAGCATGAGCAGAGGAGAGGCAGAGATAGTGAGAGACACAGAATCTGAAGCAGGCTCCAGGCTTCGAGCCGTCAGCACAGCCCCCAACACAGGGCTCAAACTCATAAACCACAAAATCATGACCTGAGCCAAGGTCGGACACTTAACCGACTGAGCCACCCAAGCGACCCAATATGATGACTTTTGAAATAATTGATGGACTGTAATGATTCCAAGAAAACTGTAGTCACTGATCAGGAACCTCCTTATACTGCTTATTGATATAGATAGAGATAGAGATAGAGATAGAGATAGAGATAGAGATAGAGATACAGATATAGATATAGATATAGATATAGATATAGATTTTTTTTACAAGTTAAAGAATATATTGGGACTTTTATTACCCCTATTATCATGGTAAGAAATATATATGTATATAAAATTATAAGGAATACATGGTCTAAATTTTTTTTTGAACTTTTGGTGAAAATATTTTTGGTGAAAATATATATAGCAAATATTACTCAAAAATTACTCAAGTACAAGAGACTGGCTTTTAAAATTTATGTTAACATTTATCAGTTTTAGTACAAATCTACTTATTTTATCATGGATAACTTTCAGTAAACCCAAAGTACCATTTCCTAAATTATTTTATATGACTGGAATTTTTTTTTCATTTAAACATACTTAGAAGAGTTTCTTGCAAAAAGCAGGTCAATCTATTCAGTTTTATCGTGGCATCCCAAATGTTACATATTCAAAATCGAGGGAGGGGGTTAAGGAATGTAAAAGTTGATTTAAACATTCTAATTCTTATTTGGTTATTCTCTTCTTGACCAAGGGGAGTTATATGGCACGAAGTGAAGTGCAAGGAAAGAGCAAATAACTGGGCCATTTTACTCAAAGTAAATACAAATACTTTATATCTCACTGTTGGGAGCAACAGTCTTCAGTCCCCAAGGACACCCTGCAAAGCAGTCATGTATATGATAGCAATATATTACGTTGATTTTAAATTCAAAAGGTGTTTTTGTTTTTTAAATTTAAAAAGGATGACAGAATTAACATCCTTTTAATGATACTCTTCCAGTTGAAAAAAAAGTATTGGACTAAGATTATTCCCTACCATCCTTTGTTTTTGTATTGTTTTGATTTCTTGTTTTTGGTTTTGTTTTTGTTTATGTTTGTTGCAATGAGACTGAAATTGATGAGGATGATGGAAATGTGTGGACACTTAACATGACAGTGGAATATACTTCTAATTGTTTCTGAAATTTTAAGTTTTCATATTGATGGAGCTTCAGTTTTTTAACTGAATCGAAATACAAGGAGAACGAAGACTGGTACTTCAGAATTTATGTAATGTATTCCATATATTAGTGTTCATTTTCACTCTCATGGTTGGACAAGTGCCTTCTATCACCCCATTCCCAGTATCCAGAGATCATGTTATAATGTTGAGGCAATGTATACCATGTGTGTGTTAGTGACAGAGGTCTTAGGGACATCACTGTATGTAGTTGGACAGAATATGTTCCCTTCTACATTTCTTTGCCTTGTTACAGATGTACTAATATAATAATTTCAAGGAGGATGAGCATACTAAAATAATAAAATATATCATTTGATCTGTAACATTATTAATTGACTATACAGCAAATTGTGATCCATCCCCATTCATCTATTTATCCATCCCTCCCTCCATCCCTTCATCCATCCATCCATTCAACAAATACTGAGCACTTTCTCTTTGTCTGTCATTGTGCCGTAGGGGTACAGTTTGAACAGACAAGAAGTAATACCAGCCATCATAGAACTTACAATTTAGGATTGTGACAAAAGTAAATTCAAGAATGACATAAGTAAATATTTAACTGAAAAAATGGAAAAGGAAAAATATTCAGTACTATGAAATGGTGGAAGAGGAGAGCTTGACCTGGTCAGAGGAAGAAAGGAAATTTCTCTCCAGGGAGATCTGCAGTATGATTATGAAGAATGAATAGATTAACAAGGGACAAAGCAGAACAAAATTTAGATAAAGGCAATCTCAAATGCTCATAAGAAGAAGGAATACTCTGTGTATGGCAATGAAGGCAGGACAGCATGGGTGAAACACAGAGAATGAGGAAGGCATGGAGGAAAAGGAGGATGGAGAAGGGAACTGAGTGTGGAACATTCTGGGTCATTTTCATGGCACAGAGTTTAGTACCATATAATCACTTGCAGTTTGCACTGAGGGAATTATATTAAACTTTTTTAGTGACATCATGATGCATTTTCCAGATATGTTGCCTTCCTCTTAATGTCATTCACTCAGCAACTTCTTATTGAATGATTACTTGGGAATCATTACTTTTCAACAGACCTGAATTCTGTCACCCCAAGAATCAGACGATTTAGACTAGAGCATCTAGAGTTGCTTTTTCTCCTAGGATATTGAGTGTCCCATAGCATAATGCATCTAAAATGTAATGATTCATAAAATATCAATACAATTGAGGAATGTAGCAAAGTAAAAATTTATTTCATCTTAATTTCAGGTATTTGAAGGGACTGAGTGTCAGATCATTTATAGTGCTTCTCGGTGGTGACATTATTTTAATGGTGTCATTTAAATCCATTTTCAGTGCAATATAGTAATTCTTAAGTGATAAATTACATTACTTAATATTTCAGCTGAGACATTGGTAAGATATAGAGGTCCAATTGTTTTAATGAAGAGTTTAAAGGTTTGCTTGCATCATAAATCAGAATCTTGCGTTAAATTAATAGTTTTTAAACTGACCATTTCTTTCGACTTGTCAGAACATCATATATTGATTGTAAAGCAAATGTTACATGTTGTTTTTAGATCCACTTAACTCTCAATTTTGAGCAAACCTACAAAAAATGCACAGCATGAAAGAAAAGATGAAAAATGATGAGTTCACTTACATAGCTGTTCTCTTAGTCCCAAAGCAATAAGTCTTTTTCCCTTTTTTCTCATTTATCATATATTTGTAAGAGGGACTTACTTGCCTTAAGGGGGTAAATGTTAAATAGAGAAGTTAATATTTGAAACCCTTACCTCATCTTTTTTCTTTCTTTTTTTTTTTTTTTGCTCCTCTTTTATTTATAAACAAATCAAAATTTTAGCTGGAAGTAAATCATTTTTAGCAAATAGAATATGAGTATACACAAATGTTTCGACCTTTTATTTATATTTATTTATTTATATTATTCATGTGTGTGCATTGTGATCCAAATGAAAGATGGATAAAGAACATTTTTGTTCAACTACAATTTGTTAAAAGAGTTCAAATTGTCATTAGATGATTAAAGTGTGTTTAAGGAATCAGAGCTGAAGACACGGTGATTTCTTTGCGTGTACAAATTATTGCGCTCTTACTCTCATGCAAAAAAGGGCAGAGTCCAGCAGAAAGAATAGGTTTGCCATAACAACATTTATTGTTGAAATTTTCAGAGATGAAAATCAGTCACAGGCATGCAGTCCCTATGGACTGGTCACCACATTTAGGTTAGCTGATAGAAATCTGAAGTGAGCTCATGGGACCAGAAGTGAGCTTTAAGGGAAACAGACAGCAGTCCTTGGGCAGTGGGCCTTTTGGAAAGAGAACGCTTCTCCAGTGGTAGGAGGGGCGAAAATGCAAAAATAACATGATGGTTCTGAACCTTGAATCCAGGCAGCCCTGTTGCCAGCTCAGTGTAGGTAGGGGTTGAAGTCAGGAGGGGAAAATTCTCGTCTCTAGATGGATATGTTTGGGAGCCGAGACAGGAGACATACAGTTGCAGTTATGTCATATGACAAACTCCTTGCCACATCGTTGTTCATGGGTGAATTGGGACTGGGGCCCAAGCTTTGAAGTTGACCTTAATTCTTTCCTTTAAGCAATGGATTTGGGGGCCACCAGGATTTTGTCTAGTAGTATCTCCTGCAGGAGCTTAGCTTCAGACCAGTTAACCCCTACTTGCATGCAGCAGGAGTACTCTTAAACAACTGAAGACTTGAAAGGACAGCTATTAAAGACCTATCATTATCACCATAGTCAGTTATCCCCGTTGATTCTGTCTGTGTATGTGGTAACTCAGACACGTTTCTCAGGGAGGTGCCCACTTCTAGTTCCTCGGAATCATTTGGAACACTACCATACAGGTGTAGTGGGAATTACGAACTGGGACAAAATGGAGTAGTTTTTAAGTAATGACATTAACACATACCTCCTGATCTTGTAAAGGAATTCATGAGACTAATCTATATTCTTTCTCATAGTTAAACACTTTTTTTTTTCCACTCAAAAGCATGTTGATACTGTTTGGTCAGTTTGGATTTTCTTTCTTTTCTTCTTCTTCTTCTTCTTCTTCTTCTTCTTCTTCTTCTTCTTCTTCTTCTTTTAATGTTTACTTATTTTTGAGAGAGAGAGCATGAGCAATGGAGGAACAGAGAGAGGTGAGGACAGAGGATATGAAGCAGGCTCTGTACTGACAGCAGCGAGCCTGGTGTGGAACTTGAACTCATGAACTGCAAGATCATGACCTGAGCTGAAATCAGATGCTCAGTCAACTGAGCCGCCCAGGTGCCCCGGAATTTTTTTTTTCTATTTTTTTGCAAGGAAACATAATTGTGTGAAATAATATGTGCACACACACTCACACACACACATATATATATAATCATATGAATTAATATGTACACACAAGTATTTTATAGGCAACATTAAGCCATACTATATTGCTTTAGTTATAGGTGGGAATTTTTGTAAAGCTTTTTAGTATACAGAATTTATTTGCCCTTGTATTGGACTGCTATCTGAACATTTTACAACAGCAAAAATATAAAAGCTGCTCTTTTTGATCCACTTTTTTCACTTCAAGATATCTTTGTCATGTTCATAAATTGGTTTACTGTATTCGCATTGTCGACAGAAGTCTGCTTTTCAACATTTAACACCTGTGAAGAACTATGACTTTACTGCAAGAGATAGACATAATTGGTTACAAAAGAACTTTAGCTCACTAGCAAAAATGTCAGACTTGCAACAAATATTTTTCAGTTGAAAGAAATCTGAATCTCTGATTTACACTTTTACTCCTTTCCCAGTTCCGAGCTTAATATGTTTACTTTCAAATTCCTGGTAGTTTCTGGTGACCATTGAATGTGTTTAGTTGTCCTCAGTCTTCTCTTGCCTTTTATTTACATGTTTATTAGCAACTTGGGTGGGGTTTTTTCCCTCAAGATACTGTATGCTTATGCAATCTTCAGTTTTTCTTTTAAAACAGTATCTCTTTTACACTTCTTGCATAAGTGTGCATATCTATAGTGTGTGTGAAAACAAAGCCAAAAAGAGCTAGAATAGCAAATGAGTTTCTAGATGCAGTAGCCAAATGCAAAGCTCCCGATATAAAGACGACCCAGGATTATGAAAACCTGGGTGGAGGGGAGGGGAGTGTAGGTCATGTTTAGGTTGGGGAGAAGAGTGGGGGCCCCCAAGCAGCTTAGGACAGCACGCAGGCACTGTGAACTTTTAGAACAGTGGCCGGTGAGTGCTCACACAAAAGTAAATGGAATGTGTTGGTGAGGCTTAGGAAAAAGGCTGGGATTTATTTTCCTTCCCATTTTTCTTTGGCCTCTTGAGCTGCATGACTTTTCTCTACAGGCTTGCAGAGAGAGTGGGAAATGACTAGTTAGTGGTGTTTGAACACCATATAGCGGTGTGCTGTGTATTACATGAGCAGCTATAGATTGGCAGGTGAGCAGATTATGTTCCAAAATTCTGTTCAGATCTCTCATTCTCAACTAAAAAAATTCCCATAGAAACACATTTTTTTGTTAAAGTTATTTTTAGTACCTAATTGGTCTGAAAATAAACCTGGTTCATAAATTCCCTCTTGCCCAAGTACTGTAAAAATTAAGTATGTGAGGCCAGTTGTATCCAATCACAATCTTCTTCACAGCCATCCTCTTTCACTACATCTCTTTATTTTTGTCTCTGCGCTCATCTTCCATTTACCAGCTAAAGCTTTCTTTGCCCGTGCATAAAGCGCCTTCAGTCAAGACTGAAGACTGGGCCTACTAAAGAATATTGCTTGAAAATCAAGTTCCGCTTCATACATATCAGAGCAGATGATTAGGAAGGTTTTAGAGATTATTTTGTTTTGCTTAGTAACACTTAGTGGCCCCAAGGAATCAGACATCACTTAGTGCTGTGTCCAAAGTGTGTGTGGGGTCCATTATGTCTATGTTAAGGGTTCGACAGCAGCATATAAAAAACACCTGTGAGGATGTCAGTAATGGTTTTCATGATGGACAAAATATTTACTCCTTGAAGGTGATATGGGCCAATTATTTAAAAATTAATGGGAGGGGCGCCTGGGTGGCTCAGTCAGTTAAGCGGCTGACTTCAGCTCAGGTCATGATCTCGCGGTCCGTGAGTTTGAGCCCTGCGTCGGGCTCTGTGCTAACAGCTCAGAGCCTGGAGCCTGTTTCAGATTCTGTGTCTCCCCCTCTGTTTGCCCCTCCCCTGCTCATGCTCTGTCTCTCTCTGTCTCAAAAATAAATAAACGTTAAAAAAAATTAATGGGAAACTTTGAGGCTCTGCAAAGCTACATCACAATCTAGAAACATAAAGCGTTCTCTCCTCGTGTACATAAACGTCTCTCAGAATGTTCATTTATTTTGTTTCTAACAAAAATACCCTGTGTATTTGTTGGTCTTTTTTCATCAGTCATATGCTTGTCTTTTTGTGAAAGCACATACTTACAGACTCTCCAAATATTCACTTCATCTTCTAATCTTTTTATTGTTATATTTTAGAAGTATTTAATTTTTAATAAACTCCCGACATTCTTAGTTTTCACAAAATGTCCTCCCACTTATTCCCCTCAGTGTAATGTGTCTCCACGAGTGTTAGCTATCTACTGCTATACCACGAATGACCCCAGATGTAATGGTTTAAAAGAACAGACATTTATTATCATCCAGTTTCTGTGGGTCAGGAATTTGGGACTGGCTTTGCTGGGAGACTCAAGATCTTTCACGTGACTGGAATCATGATGTCAGCTGGGGCTGAAGGCACCAGAAGGTCCTGCCACCCAGGAATCTGACTCCCATGGCTGTTGACAGTGGACCTCAGGTCCTTGCAACATAGGTCTGTCCCTAGACTACTTGAGAGGCCTCTCACCGTGGCATTACAATGGATTATAGAGGAAGTTTCAGTGCTTTTAATAATGATTTGGGGTCCAAAGTCACACTCAGCATCATTTCTGCTTTAGCCTATTCACTAGGAGTGAGTTACTATTTTCAGCCACTCTCAGATGAAGGGACTTAATGCCACTTCTTGAAAGGCGAGTATCAAATAATTAGTGAGCATGTTTTAAAACCCCCACTTTTCCTATACTCTTCGCTAGTGGAACTCATGTTTTTGTACATAAGCCACCACAAACCCTGTGACAGGAAATGAGGGTTGGAAGAGTGATGATGAGCCTTCTCTCTCCTGACTGCCTACTTACGTATTCCAGAACAACTTTCTTTCATTTATATGAAACCCTTCTTTGAGGTTCATGTGATTGTACTCTGTCATTTTCTAATCTTTTGCATCCATATTTTCTAGGAATGCCCCTTCCCTCACTGAAAATTTTGGATCTCTGCCTATTACAGATTCATTCCAACTTCTATCACAATCCTGGGAGAGTTTAATGTCTCTGAAGGCTGCTGAAAGGAGTAGATCTTCATTTCGGTGGCCTTGATTTCTGTTTCATTTGATTCACACAGTGGATCTTCTCATACAAATGATTCTAACTCAGAAATGATCCACTGTAGTATCCCTCTTTCAGAACACAAACTCTCCACTCTAGGCCCTGCTTGCTTGCTTCCTTTCTTTCATAATATTAGTGTTTATTTTTTTTTTAATTTTTTAATGTTAATTTATTTTTTGAGAATGGGGGTGTGTGTGCACATGAATGAGCAGGGGAGGGGCAGAGAGAGAGACACACAGAATCCGAGGCAGGCCCCAGTCTCTGAGCTGTCAGCCCAGAGACTGACATGGGGCTCGAACTCACGGACTGTGAGATCATGACCTGAGCCGAAGTCAGAAGCTTAACCAACTGAGCTACCCAGGTGCTTGGGTGGCGTTTTATGCCTTCCTCTGCCCTTTATCTTTGGCCTCACTATAACATCCCCTCTAAGATGCTGGTGAAGGCAGACTCAGAGCAGAAACATTTAGAAAAGGGGTAAAGAAAGTTACTTTTAAAGAATGTAAGGAAACCAGACTTAGACGAAGGTCTGGTTCACCAAATGAAAAATACAGCAGTGGTAAAAGGAGAAAAAAAATCTAGAACAAAACATTACTAATGTTATCAAATTCACATTAGTATAGTCATGATAGAAAACAGCAATATTTTATTCACAAAGATCATGGTATATCTTCAGATGTCAGCATAGCGAAAAAGGAAATCAGGGAAAAATATGGTTTCTTAATAAGTCAGGTTTCTTGTTTTGGGTGCAAATCTCTCCTCTCCCTCTACCATCTGATTATATAACAGCTGTGTTTAGTGATGTTGGAAGGAGGGAAAGCTGTGAAGTGCTAAAAGGGACTTTATATCTGGTCCCCTTGACTTATCCCCAGAGTTCATGAGGTCTTGAAATTCTCTTGGACATCTATTACTCCAGAGTCAGTCACCAGCACCTTCTCCCTCTAAAACACACCTACAAATAGATATCCATGTTACAATGTACCTATGTTGGCCCCATTCTTAAGCACTTTCTGGTGCTCAGTAAAATCAAATGACTATTCGGATCTTTTATTTCCTCTCAACTTGAGTCACATACCAGTTATCTACTCTCTGCTTCCATTCTACCAATAACCATTTAGTACGTGAGATATTCTTGACAATTCATCTACAGATTTCTTGCTCTCCCTTACTCATAGCAAACATTCCTCCCTACAGATGATAGTCGCCAAGGAGCGTCTTTGCTCTGCTCTCCCTCCTAGAAAGAACTTGGATGCATCTGAAGGAGGACAGGGAGCTGGCAGCCTCTGGAGGCAGCATCTTCATGGTTTCCCTCAGCATTTGAGCCCAGTCCACACTCTTTCTGGGCAGCCTTCCATCAGTGACTAACCATGGCCTGGCTGTTTTTGCACAAATACGGACTGCTCTGACTTGATTCTGGAGCTTCCTGTTGTGTTGGCTGAGACACTGAAAGGTGTGTGGTAAGTTCTGAGGCTCTCTCTTCAATCCTGCTTTCTACCCCATTTATCTATTATGGGCAATATCCTCCAATAAGACGGTTCTGCTCCTGACTGTGCCTCAGTGTCTGCTTTCTGGAGGATCCAGCTGACACAGTACATCGACAAGCCAAGTAAGGCCACAGACATGTTTTCAAGCTCCTTGTGCATAAACCATCATGCATTTCTATTCGTTTTCATCTCCATTTCTCTAATAGCAAATGGTGAGTTGGTTTTTCTTCTTGAACAACAACTACAAAACTCCTTTACGTGGACCTTGACCTCCATTTCCTCTCTTCTCATTATCTCCCCTTTCTTTCACTTCTTCATTAACTTCCCATCCCTTCTCAACTTGCTTTGAAGTTTGGCTGCCAGTTCATATTTAAGAATGACAACAACATGTTCTGCTTTGGGTGTGTGGGGTGTTTAGTTCATTGAATTGTGGCTCCCAAAAATACATGTTCATATCGCATAACACCTGGAACCTATGAACGTGAACTTATTGGAAAAAGTCTCTTTGCAGATGCAGATTCAGCTATTGATCCAATCCTTCTAATTTAAGTGTCTAGTCCTCCACTTGCCCCCAAGGTCCATGCAAACCTGAAACTTAAAAGATTCAGGACAACTGGACTGATTTTATTCCTATCGTTATCCCTCTTCTCAGTCATGTTCCGTCTTTCTCTGCTCTGCTCAAATGTCCATCCCTTCCTCTTTTTTTTGTACCATTTATTTATCTATTTTGAGAGAGAGAGAGAGGGAGAGAATGAATGGGAGACAGGCAGAGAGATAGAATCCCAAGTCGGCTCCACAGTGTCAGAACCAGATGTGGGGCTTGATGTGGGGTGGGGCTTGATCTCATGAGCCATAAAATCATGACATGAGTCGAAATCAAGAGTTGGATGTTTAACTGACTGAACCACCCGGGTGCCCCTTAAATGTCAGTCCTTTTCTCTTCTTTTAAAATACACAGTTACAGGGTGCTTGGGTGACTCAATCTGTTGAGCATCTGACTCTTGATCTCAGCTCATATCTTGACCTCAGGGTCATGGGTTCAAGCCCTGTGTTGGACTCCAGGCTAGGTGTGGAGCCCACTAAAAAAATAAATTAATTAAATAAATAAACAAACAAACAAAGGCAGTAACATTATTTCTTCATTTTTTTTCCCTCTCTCTCCATTGTGTGGTTCTTATGGACCTATATGTCTCTTGCCATTTTAATAGTGCTTTGAAATGCAACAAAGATAAGCTTGTCCTGTCTGAAAGTTATATAGTAATTCTCTTCTTCCTTTTTATCTTATTTGCTGACAACACTGTCCATAAACAACCCAGAGCTATAAAGCTGAAAGTGAATTCAACTTTGTTTCCTCCCCCGTCTCTCCTACAGCTTAATCACAAAGCCAGGCATATTTGCCTTATAATTTTTTTATGCTCAGCATACTCACTAATCTCTGTCCCTAATAATGCAGCCTTAATTAGGCTTCTCATCATCTCTCAATTAAATACTGTGACCTGGCCTCCCTCCCTTTAATAATGCATTCTCAAATCCATCATCCACAGACCTACAGAATGATCTGTCTCATATGGATAGCGGATTGTGTCCCTTCTCTTTTTAAATCTTCAACAATTGCTCTTATGGCTGTGTAGCAAAGTGCAACTCCTTAACATGGAATGCAGCGCCTTCATGGTATGATCTCTCGACATCTCATTCATAAGTTTTTACTGCTCCCGGGCTGACACTTTATATTCCAGAATCACCTGTAATCTCTGTTGCTTTGTCATTTTCCCTAATTAAAATGACTTTCTTATTTCGTCTTTTCTCTTCAGTCTCCTACCAGTATTTTAAAATAGAGCAGGAATTTTGTCTTCTCCATCATGAAGCTTTCCTTAACTGCTTCCTCCCCCACTTATCCTATCCTGCTTAAGCAGGCTGGTTTACTTATTATTTTCTTGGATCCTAGAAACTGCCTCTGTTATCTTTATCACATTTATTATAGTTATAATTATGTATTTTATAATATATAATTATAAATCAGATGCTCTCTTCCTCCTCTGAGATGTTGGTGTTTTGAAGTAGGCAGTATACTTTATTCATAAGTTCAATTTCTTGTTTATAACATGGTAATGAGCACACAATTGAGCTTATTGAAAATATGAATAAATTGATAAATCTTTCTCTTGAATAAGGGCGGACAGAGAGGACAAAAGTGTACTGTGATTTCCAAGAAGGCAGTTATATGTCTTCCGAGTGATTTGTGTCTTTGTTTCTAGTCAGAATAAACTTCCATGGTTCAGTGCTTTTACTTAGGTTTGTCTTTGTGCCTGGAATGCCCTTCCTACCTTCTCCTTACTGAATACCCAGCTTAGATCAGACACCAGGACTTTTTTAAGTTCCCCATGTAGGAAAGCCTTATTTTAATATGATCCATCAGAATAATGGCATTCTGGATGTATTTCTCTTCTGTGCTGCACAGGTCAATTTCCTTACCTCTATTAGAGCATTCATCACTCTAAGCAGTAAGCAGGATACCTCCCAAAACCTAGGAGTGGAACTATGGAAAATCAGCTTGCAGTAGTTGACTTAACCTTGGGTAAAGTATAATGCTTCCAAGCAATAATACACAAATGGGCCATTGAGCAGTTTTCTCTAATAAAGAGGTCAGGATCTTGCTTCAGAAAAAGACTACCTGTATGTGCAAGTTCAAGTCTGTAGCAGAATCAGTGTCTAAGATGAAGAATGTTTCAATCAGGGACGAACAAATGTTTAGTTGAGAAAAAAAATATGAAATTGAGACTAGGATGAATCAGCAAGCATTCAGCATTGTCTAGAGAAATAAATGAACTGAGGATTATCATCTTCCGATCAAATATTGGAGCAACACACACTACTCACCTGTTTTTTTTTCTCTCTCTCTCTCTCTCAATCTCTCCCCACTCCGCTGACTGCCAGCCTCCCCTCCTTTCACACATACATTGAATTTGGGTTCTGTTTGCAAAGCTCTTTCCTTCACTAGCCTGGGAAGTTAGACTTAATCTTTCCATCAAACACACATTAAGTGTTCAAGAGTTTCATTGAGTGCACCTACAATATTTTCAACACAAGCATGTTGTGGATCAATTATAAATCTCAGTTACATAGCTTTATACAGTAGAATATTAGATCGATTCAATCATCAGGTTGTGATTTTATAAAACTTATGACAAAATCTGTTGATAGTGAGATTGCTTGACATTTTCATTTACATTTTTCTCCTTTCTCAGTTTGATTGTTATTGTGAAGTCCAAGGTAACCCTAACCCTTAAGTAGAAGGAGAGCCTGGAATAACGACATTATTAGTCTTTTCTATTTTCAAGTTGAAGTGCACTGAACCAGTCAGTAATATTTCAAACACCAAGAAGTAAGTCCTCTGGAGCTTTGGGGACACCTTGTTATTCCTACCTCCTTTGTTTGCTTCTGGTGTGTAATAACCCTTGACATGTTATATTTTCTTGTTTTAAAACATAATGTATCAAATATGTCATATCCCAGGGGATCATGATGTAACATGGAAGAGAAGAATATTCTCAGAAAGTCAGATATAGCAGTTGCTAGGGACTTAAAGATATCCACACAATTACCTAGTGTAACAAAAATAATCTGCACATATGTCTTTCCTGCCTTTTTTCTCTCCATTGTGTGGAGGAGAATTTGGTGTCTCATTTTCTCTTTTGGGATCATCATTTTCATGAGCATATCATATGCCAAGTGTGAATATATCTAGTAGATGCAGTAAAAGATGATAGCATTCTGAATATATTCCCTGTGTAGCATAGATTTCAATCCTATAGTACTATATTCCATTATATTTGCACTGTTGGAAATAGAGAAGAAATAAAGTGGCCAGGATCAGAAATAAAGTGTTGAAACTATCCCTGAAAAATAAGTGCTCAAAGATGATAAGAATATTTCTTTTGGGCTTCTGTGATAAATATTGGACTACATACCATATATTCTAGTAAAATTGTAAGACACACAGAAATGCTGATAATTAGTTATTTAAAATTGGAAACTTAAAGACCTGTATCATTGTACAAACAGACTGTAGTATTTGCAGATTCTACATCAACATTGGGAAATATCTATTTCACATCATTGGACAAGCAATTCAAGGGACGCAAATGAACAAACCTGAAAGCAATCAAAATTCAAATCAAAGTGTTTACAAAAATGTTTACAAAATTTTGCACTGCCTTTTAAACTCACATTTACAAAAATTTTATCACTTGCTGCCTTAATTTGCCTTGGCCTCTTGTTTTCCTATCCTCTTTATTTTTCTTGTATAGTCTTCAAATTAATATTTCTCTGCCCTTTTCTACAAAATGACCTTTCCTTTCTTTTCCTTTCTTTTCCTTTCCTTTCCTTTCCTTTCCTTTCCTTTCCTTTCCTTTCCTTTCCTTTCCTTTCCTTTTCCTTTTTTCTGGACACTTTGAATTAATTAAATGGTCTTAGGAAAAGTGTATGAAAAGGTACAGATGCCTGATAACTTAGGGAAAAAATGAACATAGGCTGCAGTAGGGAAAGAAGCTATGGAACATTTGCAGACCAAATACTATTTTCTCTGTTCTCTTTCCTCTCTTCTCTGATCCTGCCCGCTCCTACATGTGTATCTCCATTTTGAGCACCTCCCTTTGATTTCTCTGCTTTGCATCTACTCTCCCAACAGAGTACATGCATGTCTAGCTTTAACACCTATCAACAGATGAAGAAATGAGTTCTTAGATTCTCAAGTCCATTGAGTACCAAGTCCATTGAGTACCATGTGATCTGTTCAGTTTATCTATTCATCAAAAGTCACAAGCCAAAGTTGGCTGACCAAGCTATTGAATGGCTATCATTGACTTGAATTTATGCCTTTTTATCAATTATTTACAGCTGAGAGGGACAGGGGCCTAAAGAAAAGAACAACACACTTTCTTTCAAAGTAGCTATATGGGAAGATCCAGTATACGCAGAAATCTATCACTGCTTTATTATTTTTTTCTATACATTTGATTCCCAGTCACAACTCATTGTTTGTATGTATTCAGTCAACATAGGGAATATTGAGTTTATTTTATGCAAACCAAACATGAGTTTCCCCATCCTTAAATTTATTTGACACTGTTAAACTGAATTTCACCTAGATATCTACTCTTCAAGCTTATACCTGTTCTTGATAATATTTTCAAAACAAGTTCAAACACTTAGAATGTGCTTGCTCAAAAAATGACTTTCAAAACAAGTTGGCATCCTTTTATTTTCACTATACCATCCCCATATTTAGGCCAACCCCCCAAATTTTCATAATGCTGTTAGTGATTTGGTGTTTAACATTTTACTTCTGCTTTACGCAATGCATCTGATTTCATTCTCTCTCTCCCTCTCTCCCTCACCACTGGACAGCCATGTCTGACTGGATAGTTGGCACTTAGAGTCAATAGAAATTCAGCTGTTAGAAAGCTATGAAGGGATCATTGACAGCTAAGTAAATACTAACACTTCGTCTAGAATGCTGAACTAAATTAGCCCCTAGCTGTATCCCAGAGCTTTAAAACTTAAATATAGCCTAAAGTACTCAAACATTTCATGGGATAACTCTTTAAAATAGCTAAACTTCTTTTCCTCCTACATGTGTGAACATCAAAAGTTTTTAATACAATACATAATTCCTAGTTCTTAATGGACAAACTGAAAGACATATTTTTACTATTAAACATGAGTTAGGCAGGTCTCTTGTCTGTGTTAGTCGAAAATAGTATTATAATCAATAACTTAAGTATACATTAAATGTTAACCCTAAATGTTTGTATTTATTAAATATTAAATACTAAAATTTTAGTTTTATTATATTCACCTTAATATATTCCCCTAGCAAATATATTTTCATAGCTTTTCACTTGCAGCAAAATGCTAATATCACTTCTGCTCATGAAGCAATAGCCTGAACATTAAATAAATAAAGAGAACTAGAGATTCTTCAAACTACCCACACATATTTTGCTACTTACGGGCTTTATTTTCAACACTTTTAGAATTTCTTGTTGGGGAGATATATCCATGCACAACTGCCATAGCACCTCATTTGTCTCTCTTTGGAATATTTTAGAAATATTTTATATTTAGGAATTTGTGGTTTATGTGTTCACATGATTTTCTGATACAAAAAAAAAATAAGTTTTAAAATGCCTCATTCAATCCCAGATCTTGCTTCAGTCGTCTCTCTCTTCTCTTGCACAGTTAAACCTCTTGGAAGCTTTATGCGATGTTCACGAATCCAGATCTCTAGCACACGTTGTTTCAGCTGTTGCAGTCTGGCTTTTGCCTCCGCTACTATGTTTTTGTTCTTGTCTGGACATCAATGCTAACATTTTTGTGAGAGGTGAATTTTCACACCGTAGCTCTCTTGACTTCTCACTATTACTTGTATCTATTGAGGATCCTTCTTTTTTAAAAAAAAATTTTTTTTTAACGTTTATTTATTTTTGAGACAGAGAGAGACAGAGCATGAGCGGGCGAGGGTCAGAGAGAGGGAGACACAGAATCGGAAGCAGGCTCCAGGCTCTGACCATCAGCACAGAGCCCGACGCGGGGCTCGAACTCACGGACCGCGAGATCGTGACCCGAGCCGAAGTCGGATGCCTAACCGACTGAGCCACCCAGGCGCCCCTCAAGGATCCTTCTTAAATGCCTTCTTCCTTCCTCAGTGTCCACTTTTGTTTTGCCAGACTCTAACCCTCTGCCCACCCATTGCATGTTTGTTTCAGTATTCCACCCTACGCTTTGTTTTCTTCTCACTCAAACACTTGCCACTGGGTGGCCTGTATTCTTGCGACACCAGTTACCATCTCTGTGTCTCTACCTCACAAATATACTTCCAGCCCAGATCACTTTTTTTTTAATTTTATTTTTTATTTTTTTAAGTTTACATCCAAATTAGTTAGCATATAGTGCAACAATGATTTCAGGAGTAGATTCCTTAGTGCCCCTTACCCATTTAGCCCACCCCTGCTCCCACAACCCCTCCCGTACACCTCAGTTTGTTCTCCATATTTATGAGTCTCTTCTGTTTTGTCCCCCTCCCTGTTTTTATATTATTTTTGTGTCCCTTCCCTTATGTTCATCTGTTTTGTCTCTTAAAGTCCTCATGTGAGTGAAGTCATATGATTTTTGTCTTTCTCTGACTGACTAATTTCACTTAGCATAATACCTTCCAACTCCATCCACGTAGTTGCAAATGGCAAGATTTCATTCTTTTTGATTGCCGAATAATACTCCATTGTGTGTGTGTGTGTGTGTGTGTGTATATATATATATATATATATATATATATATATACACCACATCTTCTTTATCCATTCATCCATCGATGGACATTTTCATCCCAGATCACTTTAATGAGCTTTAAGTCCATATATCCACCAGGCTCCTGAAGATTCCAAAGCACCGTAAAATTAACTAAGTTCTTTATATGTTTCTTCCAATTTGCTTGTACTCATGTTTCCTGTCTTAGGTAAGTTTCCCTGGGAACAGACTCTAGAATGAAAATTTGCCTGCAAGAAATTTCAGGGAAAGTAATAGGGAACATCTCCTATAGATGTCAGGAAGGTTGAGTTGGCTGAGAGAAGGAGTAGCTTGTAACAACAGTAGCAATAGAAGCTTAGCCAGTAACGCAGTGAGCTCTGGAGTTGGGATGGACCCTTGGGGTTGTCCAAATTGAGGCAAGGGAGTTAAACCATTGTACCATGGCAGTCAGCGGTCATTAGACATTGACTGACTCTTGAAGGAAGGTTAGTAACTTCAAGAGATGCATCTCCTTTGGCCAAGAGCAGTTCCTTAGAAAGCCTCAGTGGTGAGCCAGCACTGACAGCATTCCTGTAGCTGGATGAATGACTACCTCCTTTCTGAAAGGTAGTCTGGGTGACTCAGCAAAGGTCATGACTTACAACATGCATCAACCCCAGCTAGCTATAGATTCCCTAAGATTCCTATTGGCCTCTTTCTGGAGTAACTTAGAAGAAGGTAAATGGCACAAGTAATGCTTCCACCAATGCTGTAATTCTCAAGGTGATACCTAACATTTCTCTCTCCCACTGCCCAGTCTAGATTCTCCATGCCCTCTCAAAGTATTTTTGTTAACCCAAGTAGGTTATAGAGTGGGATGATCCAGATACTGATTCCAGAGGTTTCTGGGTTTGCCTGTTTTCAACATGTCCTTCTCAGGTGGTGGCTGCTGCATTTGTTCATTTGCAACTAATATTGGATAGGGGAATAGCAAGACAGACCACAAATGATTGCCAAATGAGTTTTTTCCTGCTCCCCACCGTGTACGATCATCTTTGCCTCTTCTCTTACTAGTATGAGATACTCATTTTTATCATGAAGGGATGGAATCACCAACTGGTAGCTGTAAATAAAGGTTAGTGATACTCTTACTCTGTCTCTTGGTAAAAGTGTTGTTCTCAGGCAACCAAGATCTCTAGACCCACAAAGCCTGAAGTTGTGAAGACAAGAAGCATGAATTCACCATTTGTGGAATGACAATAAGTAGAACATTTCTATTTTCATTCCTTGATTCCCGTATTTATGTATTCTGCCTGTTCAGGATCCAACACCATACTGTGATAATTGCTGTAGGATATCTGCTGCATCCTGGTGTATGGATGATGGATCCCCATCACTCCAGAGTATCATTTTCAAAGTTTTGTATCATCTGCGATTCAAAATCTGTTTTGTGGTTCTATCAGGGTAGCAGCTTCTGGGTGGTATGGTTTGCAGGACAACCAGTAGCTGTCATGGTCATGAGCTCCCTGGCATACCTCTTTGCTATACAGTGGTCTCCATGGTCTGAAGCAATTTTATGTAGGATTACATGTTTGCAAGACTCTGAATTTTATGCTGGCCAAAGCCCTATAAGAAAGATAAACCCCTAACTGGAATGGATATGGAGCCCGATCAAGAAGAATCACTATTGCTTCAAGTTGGAAGTGTTACTCCATAAGAAATGTAACAACAGGTATTAGGGGGTTCTCACTGGTCTACACTCCTGGTTATTTGGACATCAGGCTTGGAGAGTTGGAGCCCATGCTACTGGGGCCATCTACAGCCATGATCCCTGCCACTATGGCTACTGTTATGAATCATTCATTGTGCCACTGCTCGGTGATAGAAGTTTGCTCAGGTCAGCTGGTTATGTGCCATTCTGTCTACTTGGTTGGCTAGTGCCTCTTCCATTGAGTATACTCTCTGGTGGCCGTTAACTTGAATTTCAGAGATCTTTTGTACTTTGTGCTCACTGCCATCCATATGCCATTTCTCGAAACTTCGTTATCTTTGATCCCCACTCTTTCAAAGTATGTATTTTCGATTCCCAGAACAAAAAAACAGGTCATTCACTACTACTGATGTCAGAAAATGGGAGAATTTACCAGGGCATGAAGTAAATGTTTATGTCACATCAATAATGGCTGATTCTGAATCTCATTTCTGACAGGGATGGCAAAGAAAATGTATTAACAAAAATATGTTAATCTGCTAAGATACTACATCTGGCACAGCAGATGCAATTGAGGCAATCACTTTTTAAAGTATTCCTTTGCCAGGATCTGCCTGTTTTTGTATGAGCCAGGCTGGTTTAATAGGGATATGTCTGAGACCACTTCCTCTGCATATTTTAAGACTTCAATAATCTCTGCTATTCTCCCTGCTTCCCAGATGCAATACTGTTTTTGATTTATGTTTTGGCTCGGCATGCAGTTTTAGAGGATTCCATGTGGCTTTCCCAATGAGATACCTCTTACCCTTATGCCAAAGAACTACTGTGGTGGTTCTGCTAATTATCAAGTATGTTTATTCCAGCTGTGCATTTGCTAGAATGGCTCCCGGATAGTTTTATGGACCCAGTGGACTCATGGTGAGTCAGAGCTGGAAAACAGGGTTCCATTTTTCATTATTCAATCCATGATGATGTTTTGTGGCCTATGTATCAATGCCAACTTCAATAGTTTTTGAAGTGTCTAAGTATTCCAATTCACCCTATGTATGATTACCATCTAATTGGCAGTAAGTGCATTTAGGGAAGAATTACTCATTGCACTTGGCAAGGTGTTATGGCATTTTTCTTCAAGGGAACCTGGCCTCTACTTCAGTCAGTGGGTTCCAAGTCTGAGTCCTGGGTCGGGTCCAGAGACTGAGCAAGTGATCATGATTTTATTAGATTGTCTGCCTTCACCCACTATTCATCTTTGATATTCATCTGTACTTTTAAAAATTCTATACCATGAGAAATACTTTAATTGGCTGCACATTTCTTTTCCCCTAGAAACACTCAGTTCTGTTCACTTTTTCCATAATCTCTGCAATTCAGGATTTCTGACTGCCAATCCGACATTTATACTGTTTAGTACTGAATTGTACTCTTGCTATCTCCTTGTGCTTAACATAGTCATCTGGTATCTATTTTTTGAGATCCTATCATCACTTTCTTTCCTTATGCTATGAAGGAGACCAGTTCTTTATTAGCATTCTATATTGTCACTCCTGTCCCAGGGAAGATAGCCACCATTGAGCCTCTCAGCAAGCTTGTTGTTCCCTTCACTAATAATAAAGCATCTCCTGGGTGCTCCTGTAAAACAGTTAGCTGGTGAGTTTTCTGGCCTTGTGTTCACTCTACGATGGCAATTTTCCAACAACATACCCCCTCCCTTTGGCATAGCCACCTCAGAATCCAGTGCTTATAATGGCTTCTCCCTGCATATGTTGACTAGGTCCCTTTCTACAACTAGAAGGCCCCAGAACCAATTCTCTTTGACCATCATTATAATCTGGTGGTCAGGATGAGAAGATTGAACAGATCCTGAGGAAGGGGTGAATTGTACTATCAAGTAGGAGATATCCCTACATCATTCTATTAGCAAAGCTAGATGTCAAACATGAGGTTTTGAAATGTGGTGGGGTATAGAGCTAATGGCCAAGAGGGAGTTCTTGAGATGTTTTTGGTGCAAAAGGGTGATTTTATTAAAACACGGGGACAGGACCCATGGGCACAAAGAGCTGCACTGGGGTTGTGAAGAGTGACTGGTTATATATACTATGGAGTTGGGGAGGTAAAGGCAGAGGAAGGCTTCCAGAAGGACTTTGATATGCTAAATAAGACTCCTAAGATAGGTGAAGCCTTGCTGTTATCAAGCTAAAGTTGTTTTTTTTTTTTTCCTAGTATGGCATTAACATTAGAACTGTAGGGGGTTCATGGAGAAATGCTCTACTCTGTATTTGCCTCAAGTATTTGTCAAGGGGCTGCAAGTTACAAGGAAATTTAGTTTAACCTGCTATTTCCTTCTTGCCTTTGTTCCCCACATCACTATGGAGGGGAGAGTGATGTTGGGGTTCCAGGAAACTGAGTCTATAGGTTTCTGGAGGTGAGGCTATTGGTAAGATTGCCTTTTTCTTATAATTTACTAAGATATTTATAAACTGATGGAGACTCATGTCTTGCATAATTGTGATCTCTATCAGTTATCTTTTGTTTTCTTTCCTTTACTTTGTTCTTGGGCAGCCAGGAGTCCCTGAGGAATATCACACACACCCACCTGGGGTGGGAGGGGAATGCTAGCTTATACTTTGCCCTCAGCTTGCCTTATGTTCCCTCATCAAGATATATCAAACATATTGGCTCAAGCTGAGTCCCTTGCCTTTCCAATCAGTGTTCTGACTTCAGAAGAGAGAATCCAACCTCTCCAGGGATTAGTCTATACTTAGAACTAAGTCCTGGGCCTAATTTTTAAGTTTCTGTCCTTTGAGTACAGAAGATAAATGTGTTTTTAAAAATGGCCTTCTGACTTTCATAGCCACTTAAATTAGTGATCAACAATCTCAGTTTTTCTTTGTCTTTCTTTGACATATTGGTAACACCTAGTTACAGTCAACTGATACCACAGTCCCTATGGTCATCATTTCCCACATAGTTTGCAACTGCCTGAGCTATTGTACCATTAAATGCATTTCCTTCCATTAGTACCCCAACTAGATTCCTTAGTAGTCGAATTGTACCACTAGTGAACCTGGGGCTGCCACTATTCCACATACCACCAATATGCAGGACCTCATTGCCAATTAGCCATCAAGTAAATGATCCAGGCCCCAAAATCCCATTTTAAATTCTGGTTCCTAGGACAATTCCTGGTTCAACTGTATTAACTGTAGGTACTGAAAGAAAAAGGTACAGGCAGGGGGTTTACTGGATAGTGTCTGAGAAACAACACCTATAACAGAATGAAGGAAACAGAAATGGGCAATGGGAAAATTTGAACTTCAAGAACAATATAGTTTGACTACAGACCACAGCAGATACCCCAGGGTCTCTGGAGTTTTCATAGGCTTTCAGGGTTGCCTACCTTGAGGGAAAGGGGCCCAGCCTTTACACAAATACCTTGAACAGCCATTGGTTGTGTGAGCTACTTTCTGAGAAAAAAGTTTACCTCTGAGAAACGATGCTTCTTCAGGTGATGGCATTTCCTAGAAGCAGTTCATATGAGAACCATCAAGTACCAATACTCCCAGGGTCTAAGGAAATATGTGCCTTCATCCTGAAAGGGAGATTATTTGTTGTATATTCCAGCATTTTATAATCATCCACTCAGGGAAAGGCATCTCCATCCAACCAGTGTTCCACTTTCTGATAGTAGGAGGCATGCTTGTCTATTTCTACAACACTCACATATGGTCAATCAAATCCTGGCAATTCCACCTTTCAAGTGTCCTGAGCAGTTCACTTCTTTTGCTATCCTCACTGTATCTGTTCTAGTGAAGACTGCCATCATCTCCTGCTGGGTCACTTGCACCGTCCTCCTACTCTCCCACCTTTATTCATGTCTCCTGTCAATTTATTTAGGATTGCAGGTAGAGTGACATTTTGAAGTCAATACTCCACTGATTACAGCAATGTAAACCTTTTATGAATACTTCACAATGAAGTCCAAATTTGTAAAATAGCTCAAAAAACTCCTTACGGTTTCCTGATTCATATTTTAAATCACATTTCATGGTGTGTTGATATGGCACACATCATATGGCACACATGGTGTGCTGATAGGGTTGCTGTGACAAAAGACAACAGACTGAGTGACTTAAACAACAGAATTTTTTTTCCTCACAGTTCTGAAGGCTGGAAGTCCCAAGATCAAGGTGTTAGCAAAGTTGATTTGTTCTGAGATCTCTTGTCTTGGCTTGTAGGTGCCCACCTTCTTCTGTTTTACATGGTCTTTCCTCTTTGAGTGTCTATATCCTCATATCCTTTTCTTACAAAGACACTGACTGTATATATTGCATTAAGGCCCACCCCAATGAACTCATTTACTCTTAATTACCTCTGCAAAGAACCTGTCTCCAAATTCAATCACATGAGGAGGTACCAGGGTTAGGACTTCAACATAAGAATGGGGGGGGAGGGGACAAAATTACTTCATAATACACGTCACCTTTAAAATCTGGTGAACTATATTACTTCTCCAAATATGTTGTGTTCTTACTTAAGTTTATCTAGTTTTCCTGTTTTCACTTTCTTTCATCCCTCTTCTCCATTCCTTCAAGATTTGAATTGAATGTTATTCTCACTAGAACACTTTCCTTGTATCTGTAAGGTTGAATTAAGTGCTTTTTCCCTGAATTCTCGTTGCACTCTTTTTATTTACACTATAACGTTTATCAGATGTTATTTTAATTATGTACTTATTCATTTATTTCCCCCAGTAGACTGTAAGCTCCAAAAGAAAAGAAATATTGTCATATTCACTATTATATCTCCAGGATCTAGCATGATACCTAATGTGGATTAAAATCACTATAAATAATTTTGACCTTCTCTCTTTTCTTGCATTATTAATCACTTAAAGGCAGATTGTGTGCTTTATTCAACATTATTTCTACTGTAGCATCCAGAAAATCATTGTTTACCTAACAATAAGTATATAATAATTGCAGATTCAACTTTATTTAAATATTTTCTTTAAATACCTTATCAGTTTTTGAAACACAGAAATTTAATTACTTCAGGAATTATATAAAATGTAGTTATTAACTCATCTGCCTATACACTTTCAATAGGTTCTGATTATGCCTAACATATCAATAATATTTTTTTCAGAAGTGAATTTTAAATGGCAGGCCAATGAAATATTTGGATTTCATTTAAAAAAATTTTAAATGTCAGTTCTTTAATATTAATTATTTTCCACAACCAGGGTGTATGTATGTATTTAGACAATGAATGCCTTAATAACATGTTTTAAGAGCAATCTAGGTGGTTTTTCTTTTTTAAAATTAAATTTAAATGAGTTTAAAAGACACACTTAAGGGTTTTATGGGAAAAGAGTAGCACAGTGTACCTAAAAAGTTACTTACAATTTGATAAAATACGATACCCAGAAAAGCTGGAAGAAAGGAAGTAACTAGAAATAGGGGAGCAAATATCTTTGGGCATCATTCTCAGAAATGAATCATAGTAATTAAGAGGAAGGAAGGAATTTAGAGAAAGATCTAGATGCATTATTTTCAGAAACTAAGATTTGAGATAGATTCAAATGTCTTGTCCTCTGACCACAAATTTAGTAACAGCAGCAAAATCAGATCCTCACATGCTTTGCATAACATTGTATTTTCAAACTCAAAAAATTCTGCACTAAATACGTCTACTATACATCTGTATTTACAAGACGATACAAACCCGTATCCCTCTTTAAAAAATGGGTTGTTCACTGCCTGCTGTTGGGCACTTCTTTTTGAAGTGTGGGAACTCTATAAAAATGAAATTCAGACCTAAGCACATTAGAGCTTTTTAGCAGAAACACATAGATGGCGTAGTTCAAAGAGAAAGGGTTAGTAAAGAGTTTCTAATACCAATTATCTTAAAGAAATTATATTTTTATCTTTTAAGACATAGAGTAAAAGCATATTGATGAAAACAAAACCAAAAAGTATAGCAAACAGTTGTTTAATAAAGTTCATTGACAAGGAGAAGACATGCATAGAACGTCAATTATAATCAATAATAAAAGGCATATTCCCTTATATTTGTACAATTTTTTGCCAATGTTAAGGTGCTTCTGATAGAAATTATCTCTTATTTGAGCCACATGGTCATGAGCTACATGGGTCACTTAATGTTACGATTTATACATCCAGACACAGAAGCTCAGAGCTTCTGTGATTTGTCCACATTTACTGAAGTAAATGGTCTCCCATCAGAACCCCCAATGCCTTCCACAATGCTAAAGCCACGGATCAATTCTCAGTCTTTATCTCCCTTGACCTGGTAGCGGTATTTACCACAGCTCATGATTTACTCCCACATCTTTGGAACACTGCCTTTATTTGGTTTCCAGCACATAGCTCGCTTCTGGGTTTATTCCTCCCTCAATAGCTCATGCCCTTCTACTTCCCTTTGCAGCTGCTTCCTCTTCTTTCTGATTTCTTAACATCAAATGCTCTCTTTGCTTTTTGAGGTAGATTCGCTCCCTTATTGATCTCATTGTTCCTCATTGCTAAAAGTACCCAGAACACCTCCTTAAAATGTATTTCTCTAACTTGAACCTTCCTAGTATGGTCTGGATTTATATATGTGACTATCTATGCAGTATATCCATCCAGGTGGCATATAGGTAGCTATCTCAGGTTAGACATGGCTGACAAATTCCTTACTCCCTTCCCCCAACCTTTTGTACCCATGGACTTCCCCACCACTATGTATCCCTAACAGTCAGAGAGCAAATTTTGTGAGATGGAGGCTGAGATTTGACCATTGGCTTTAAAAATGTGCAAGTCAATGCTGAGTTTGACAAGAGGCAGTTTACTTATGTAAATATGCATGAGTTGCAAAATCACTGAGTTTCCTTAAGTGGATGTATAAAAAGTGTTTGAAAGTGCTGTTGAACCTCACCATCTTCCCTTCTTACACCCTCGTCAAAGCCAAAAGCATCTCCCACTTGAATTATTGTAATAAGCTGTCTCTTATTTGTTTAATATCACTGCTTCCATTTTTGTCCCTCCCCAACCCAGACTACTGGCAACCCAGCAGCCCTTGTAATCTTTTAAAGTCAAAATCAGATAATCTCCCTGTTCTTGGCAAAACCCACCAGTGGCCTGATCTTACTCAGACTAAATGTAGGTCCTTACTGTGGTCTAGAGGATGTTCCCTAACTCCGCTGCCACCTTGTAACTCTGCAATGTCAGCTTCTGCATCCCACCCTTGCTCATCGTGCTGCAGTCACATTGATCTCTTTTGCTGTCCTGGGAGCACATCATTCAACACCCATCTCAGGACATTTGCACTGGCCGTATCTCTCTCTAGAAAGCTTATCTCTGGCTATCATTTTTTTAAATCTTTCTGTCTCCCCCTTTGTTCAAATATGGCCATTCCCAATGAGCCCTGGATTAAAATTCTAATCTCCGTTCCCTTTCTTATTTTTATTCATATGCTCATTATCTGGACTATTTATCTATTTATTTGTCAGAATGATATAATATCCTAACAATATGAAGGCAATTATTGGGAACAAGTCAGGTGTCATGCCTTCTATGAAGATTCTTAAAAAGGCCATTTAATGATTATTAATTAATAATGATCACTTCCCTTTGGAGAATGAGAATATTTAAACAAATATGTAGGGTCATGAATGAGAATTTGAATACCGGACGTCATACACTATTGGATATTAATGCTTTGGCTTAAATCGTGACTTATAGTTAATTACTATATGTATTACTGAGACTTTTCTAGAATAATGTTCTCAATCTTAATTCATAAACCAAATGTCAAGAAATACTTATCTATCTGGGAATCAGAAAAGATGATCAATTATAACTTCCAGTTTGTGCTGAAAGGATCAGAGATTAATCACCTTGATATTGTAGGGAGGAAATTAAGAGAAAATTGGTATGATATATATGAGCAATGGTCTCAGATAGCCACTCTGCCAATTGAGTTTATTGCTTTCTTATTTGGGAAACATCTAGAGGTTGAACAGTACCACTTAGACTCCTATGAGAACCTTGGCAGAAATTTAGCCCACTGTGTCAAGGTCCATAAATGGCTTAAACAAAACAACATCCCTGCTAAAAGAGTGTGAAGCAGAAGAGAGGATTGGGACTTAGATGAACATAGCCAGCTATATTGGTTTTTCTCTTTGAGTGTTTGCTATAAAAAACATGTAGTATATTCCAGATAATGAAAGTAGCTTAAGAAAAACTGAAATTATCTCTAATTTACTCCTATTTTTTCATACTCCGTTCTAGAAAACCTCCCCAAATTTAAATTAGACATCCCTACAAAATTAATTATCCCTAGCCAGTTGAATAGTGTACCTCGAAATTCGCATCCTCCAGGAATCTCAGAATATGATCTTACTTGGAAATGGGGTCTTTGCAGATGTAATTCATTAAGATGCGGTCAAACAGAATTAAGATAGAGTCTAAATCCAGTGACTAGTGTTCTTATAAGAAGACCAGAGAACACATACTTATGGAGAAAAGGCCATGTGAAAACAAAGGCAGAGGTGTAAGTATGTTGCTATAAACCAAAGAATCCCAGGAATATGAGCCTTCAGAATCTGGAAAAAACAAGGAAGCACTCTCCCCGGGAGCCTTCAGGGAAAGCCTAGCCCTGCCAACATCTCAATTTTTAGACTTTGGGCCACTGCAGTTGTGAGAGAATACATTTCTATTGTTTTAAGCACCCAATTTGTGATAATTTACTATAACAGCCCTAGGAAACTAACACACATATTATAAATAAAACGAGGCTATGTAATAATTATAATTGACCATCTATAACAATTGTTGCACCAAAATTATAATTTGTAAATGAACGGGTGAAGAAATACCCAATTTCTAATCAATACAATCTAGTAACAACGTAATTAAATACATTTATACCTAAACAATCACATTGTCCTTTCTCTAAAGAAACGACGATATAAAATAAGGGATAACTCATTTGAAACTAGCAAGACAGGGACTAAACAGCAAATTGTTACCAGGAAATTCTCTGAAGCTTCAAAGATAGAAGATGTACTGACTTGCTAATTTATACATGTATTTAACATATATTTGATAAGCTGTCAAAAACATTATGCCATACTAAAGAGTTATATTTTCATTGTAAATAAATTAAAGCCTATTTGGACAAAAATGTATTGTGAGTATGATTAATGTAAGCTAGTAATCATCTCTGTATACATTAAAATATTTAAAGTCTAGAACTAGAAACTAAGGAATGGAATAAAGAATACAGTGACTGTGTTATGACATATCTCATTAACTTAGTTATTCCGCCACACAGTCAAGTATTTATTAAGCAGCTTCTTTATTAGACAGTGAAAGTTTTCTAATGATATTTCTCTGGTTTTCCTAATCACCTTCCCAGAAATCATCTCTATTGTTATGTGTCAAATCGTAACAAACACAGGTACGTCCAATTTTCTCTTTCCTCTGCCTTTATTTGATCCTCCTTGTGCATTCAGGAGACAGAAACCACAATTTAATTTGAACAGAAAAGTACTATAAATAATTGGTAATAATAAGAGCAAAGAAATGATCAAGATCTAAAGAGAATTTCAAAATACATAAGGAAGAAAGGACAAAATTGGGCAAGTGTGTCCCCTCCCCAAGGCTGGGATACAGATTGCCTTTGAGAAGTTGTGGTTGCATCGCATTGGATGGCATTAAATGTTTATTGGGCTACCCTAGCTATAGGTAGGGGCTGAAAACACTCCATCTGATATGCAAGTGGTCAGAGAAAAAGGTGCACGGAAGCAGCTGAAGTGTCAGGAGCCTGGGGTACATACACAGTGTGCTGTCCGTAGGGTTGCGTAAGCTGCCGTTACCCTTGAGGGTGTGTGGGCTGACTGATGCTGGCAAGCAAAGGTGGAGAGGGAGTTGGAACTTTGGGACCTGCTGACTGCCAGGACAGCATAAGGGTCTGGGGTGTGCACTGTTTATTTCAGGAGGGCAGCAGTAAAGTGGTTACCAGATTAGAGTGGGGTCAGCAAGCTTGCTAAGGAACTACATGCTCTGGGCTTAGGCACAATCACTACACAAGGGCAGAAAGGAGAAACAAAAGTGGCAACAAAATAGAGGTAGGAGGAAAAGCACCTTACTCCTGTAAGGTCTTTCCAGAGCTCTCTACTGATAGAACTTATTGTGCTTGCTCTAGAACTCTTTGATTGCAGAACCAGTAAAGAAAGATGCATTTGGAGGCAAGAGCAATCCATTGATATCTAGAACATTCTTCTTTGGTTCTCTAATTCAAATATTTCTAAAACCACTGTCTTAGGTTCTCACTGGACTAAATTTTAAGTCTCATTTTCCATTTGCAGGTCTCATTTTGTTTGGCCGCTGCTATTTTGATATATTCCTTATTTTGCAAACAGTTCTCTTCAGAGCCACCATTTTGCACACCTCTAGGGGATATCTATATCAGAGCCCGTGTGGATGACACATACCATTTTGGGTGGTTCAGTGAACAGGCACAGCTCTTAAATATCTATATCTCTATATATTATATTTTAGGTCACGTAATTTAATTTCTTAAGAATAAATTTCAAACGCCTTAATATTTTATGCTGTGCCCTCTCTGATCAATCTTCCAGTGATATTTCAAGACTCTACTTTTGCTCCCTACTTTATCCTACAGATGCTCCCAATACTACTTGTATTATCATTTGGCCTTTGGGCTTCGATATATTATGCCAAAACTAGATTGTTATTATTTTGTGTTTCTTCCCATAGATACTTTACTATATTGAGTCAGGATTTGGCCCAAATGGCATCTCCTTCACTGATCTTCTGAAATAGAAACATTTACTCCTGATGAGAACCATTGCAACATGTTCCTATAACTCCTTTTTAACACATGCTTGAGTTACTATATGATATCAAAATTAAAACATAACTCTCCATATTCATTCTTTAAGATTAGGGACTGTGTACCTCAGTTACATAATATTTTGGACAAAGAAGATGTCCAGTTTATTTATTTTAATCTGATAATGACTTTCTAATAATCTTGTAAATTTTTAAAATATCACTCAAATTTTTCCTTTATTTTAATGAAAACGAAGATGGGAAAATAGATTAAACATTTAAGCAAAACTCCTCAAATTATATATATGTGTGTATATATTATATATATATATAAGGAGAGGGCACGAGAGATAATAAACCTAGGACACACATATATAATGTGTATATTTATTGATATAATTCATCCGGATAGTCCTTGGTTTGGCAGAAAACATGTACCTTCAAAAAAAATTGCTAACTTCACTATAAAGAATAATTTCTGAGAAGACACATCATTTCAAAGTGTAGGCTCAGTGTAAGCCTACAAGTATTTCAATTCTGGCTGTGTTCTAGCTATGTGGCCTTGGGAAATTAATAAGTCATACTGGGCCTGCTTTTTTTTTTTTTTCCATCCATCAAACACAGATGGCCAAATTTCATCAGTCTGAAGACGTAGATATAAATATCAAGTTACAAATGCACATGTGCTGAAAATTTTATTTATCTATAACTGGGCTTTAATTAAATTCCTCATTCTACTGGCTGACCAATAAAATCTCACTTAAGTCATCTTTCTTTCATCATTTCCTGGGCCAGCCACTAAATTCTAGATAAGAGAGTGATTGGAAAAATCAGACACATGGCAATCGTGTGTTCATGCGCTGGGGGTTAGGGGCATATCACATCATGTCCCAGTCATGCCGCCATCTGTTTAGTGAGCCTTTCATGTTTCAGGCTGAGGCTTTTACTTCAGGTCAGCCAATTTCTGCCAGGCCATTCTCCTCAGGTTTCTGTCTCTCTGTCTCTCAGTGCTTGCTTCATGTGGCTCTTGGCCCAAGAGAAAGGCTTCTGCATACCCCTGAGCAATCTTTGTCTTGTGGATTCAGACACCTCAGTTAATTCTGAGACTCTTGAGCCATGGTAAACTCAGGAGAATTCTGGGATTCTGACACTTTCTTGGATAACAGGGGACAGAGGTTTCCTTGACTGTTTGGATGCTATTTCAGGATTCTGTCTCCTACTGATTGCTACCCAGGACAGTATAGGCTGCAGCACTGAACCTTCTCAGGGATTCATCAGAGTCTGAGTTCTTTTTCTTTTCCTCTTCATCTTTCTCCCATTCCCCAAATCAAATGCATCAAGTATTTGTATGTGTGTATATGTAGGGAGTATAGGGGATATAATGAAATATCAGGGGTGTGCTATAAAAAAGACCTTTCTTTGATAAATAGCATTGCCAAATGTAGTGATTTTACCCTATATCTTATATTTTTAACACAAAAGCTAAGATCGTGATTCTTTTCAGTTAGCCCTCTGTGGAGTCATGAATGAAAAAAGACTAACTCTCCAAAATGAGGGAAAGAGGAAGGAGGAGGGATAAGAAATGGTAAAAGGGCAATCGTTAGTGTACAGACATGTTTTCTCAGTTGTTAAAAATTTAAACTGGGAAATGTGTATGAAACAGTACCCAAAGCACTGAAATTGCTTAATGCATCTTTGCTATTAGAAACCTGCAATCTTTGCCTCAGAGAACAGAGAATGGGCTGCAAAGTACAACTGAACGGGATAGGAAAATAGAGCTTTCTTCACACCGTTGTATCTTTGTTTTTTGGAATCAAAGTTCAGGATGTCAGAAATACGTATATGCCCCAACTTAAATAAAAGCTGTACTTTGCATAATTAAAATTAAGTCTGATAGAAATGAAACAGCAAGTGAAATATGAGGAAAGAATAAAACAAAAAAATAGATAGCTTCAAAACAAAATAACCAAATATATATGCTAAAAGATTGTTCAAAAAATAAGATTTTAATAGGTTGATTCAATGTGATATAAGAAGCTAAACCATAAGATAAAAAAACAAAACAAAATAAAGCTGAAGTTAAAAAACATAAAAATAAAGCGCATAGTAGGATTTGGGAATTTTTTTTGATAAAACGGTTTCCCACTTTATGAAATTAGAAAAGTAGAAAAAATATTTAGTTTACCAGATATTACCATTGCAGTAAGCCACATTTTAATTGGCTAATATTAGATTTTACATATTATCTAATTTCACTCATTACAAATATTGCAAATGGGGGCATTTTTATCCATTATCAGCAAAATAGGAAACAAGAGCATTTTTAAATTTTTAATTGAAGAATAGACTTTCAATATACAATATTGTATAGACATGTAATATTATATTACTCTCAGGTATTCAGCATAGTAATTTGACATTTCTATACATTACACAGTGCTCACCATGGTAAGTGTAGTTACCAACTGTGACAATACAATATCATTACAGAATTATTGATTATTTTCCCTACATTGTGCTTTTCATCTCTGTGGCTTATTTATTTTATAATTGGAAGTTTGTGCCTGTTAATTTCCTTCACTTACTTTATGCACTCCCCTATCTTCTTCTGGTCTGGCAACTACCAGTTTTTTCTCTGTATTTATACGTCTGTTTCTGTTTGTTTATTTGTCGTTGTTTTTTTGATTCCACATATAAATGAAATTATGTGGTATTGAGGCAAGTATTTTTAACTTGAAATATTAACTTTTAATGTTTTCCATCAGGTAAAAATCCATTTATTTTCTTGTACTTTCTATTTTTGTTCATGAAATAGTTCCCAGAGAGATGGTAATCAAAAAAATGAAAAAAACAAAAACAAAAAAAAAACCTTTTTGTGTGTGCATGTGTTTGTACATTTTTTTAAAAATTTAAACCATTTTTTTATTCATATTTTTTTTTTAAGAGAGAGAGACAGAGTATGAGCGGGACAGGGGCAGAGAGAGAGGGAGACACAGAATCTGAAGCTGTCAGCACAGAGCCTGACACAGGGCTCAGTCTCACAGACCATGAGATTATGACCTGAGCCGAAGTCAGACGCCTAACCAACTAAGCCACCCGGGCGCCCCATGTATGTGTGCATTTTAACATTTGGGAGACTCAGGCTCCTCAGGCTAAGTATTAATGCTGTCAAAAGGATTTAGCTATGTATATTATTTATCCTTCATTCTGCTTGATAAAACTACATTTAATCAGATTGAAAACGTTCAGAAATTTGTCTTCAAGCTTAATGCAAATATTACATGCCACGTAAAAAGCTAGATACTACTTATATGCATTAGTTGTTTAAAAATCGAGGTACAATAGATGATTTTTAGCAAACAAATTATTTATACGTTCTACTAATGGAAAATAATAGATAATCAAAATATCCAAATGTTCCTGGAAAGATTTTACAGATATTTATGAATTGACAGAATGTGTCCTACTTATCAGGACATTGTCTCTTTCTTGGCAATACACACAAGAACATTTGCTTCTTCTGGTTTTATAACCTTTAGATGATGTTAACTGGCTTTAATCAGTGAAAGGAATGCCAATTAATAGTGGGGCAATACCTTTCCCTCTCTTACAAAGACAATGGAGAAACAAAAGGTGGATCATTTTCCCCACTCCTTTTTACTTCTGATTTCCTTTTTCTTCTTTTTCTTCTTTTTTTTTAATGTTTATTTATTTTTGAGAGAGAGAGAGCAAGCAGAGGAGGAGCGGAGAGAGGGGTGGGTACAGAAGATCTGAAGTGGGCTCAGCACTGACAGCAGCAAGCCCAATTGCATGACTGAAACTCATGAACACTGAGATCATGACTAGAGCCTAAGTTGGATGCTCAACAGACTGAGCCACCCAGGCAGCCCTCTTTTTTCTTTTTTTAAATAGATTTTATTGGGGCGCCTGGGTGGCTCAGTCGGTTGAGCGGCCGACTTCGGCTCAGGTCATGATCTCGTGGTCCGTGAGTTCGAGCCCCGCGTCGGGCTCTGTGCTGACAGCTCAGAGCCTGGAGCCTGTTTCGGATTCTGTGTCTCCCTCTCTCTCTGACTTCCCCTGTTCATGCTCTGCCTCTCTCTGTCTCAAAAATAAATAAACGTTAAAAAAAAATTAAATAGATTTTATTTTTTAGAGAAATTTTAGGTTAGCAACAAAATTTAGTGGAAGGTACAAAGATTTCTTATATACCCCCTGCCTCCACACATGCATAGCTTTCTTCATTATTCATCATCCCCACTAATGGTAACTTTGTTACAGTTAATGAACCTACATTTATACATCATTATCATCCAACATGCTACTGTTCTCCTTTCGTTATATGTTTTTTTGTGTAGTTGGGATGATGGTAGTCATGTTATCATGTAACATTTTAATTCTTTGTTTCTCTTTAACAATATAATAGGACCATTTTCTCATATCAGATTGAGATTATTTCACTGGCCTCTGCATATATTATTATGTCTATGCCTCAAAGTTTTAAGTATAGCTTTAAAAATAGCCTTGGTATGTGGTTGGATAGGATCAAATTATCTTAATTTAGGTTATCTTTAAATAGCTTTAATAAAACTTTAGGATATTCTGTATTGAGTTCTTGAACATCTTTTATAGATTTACTCCAGGACACGTCATATTTTGTTGCTATTGCAAATAGCATCTATGAACTGTGACTTCTTGATATTTGTTACTGAGAAAGAGGAATTCAGTTGAATTTTTTGACCTTACATATAACAACATGGTTGTACACATTCATTTAAAAAAATTTTACGTACATATCATCTGTCTGTAATGATATTTTTTTGCTTAACCTCTTCTATTCCTTATTTTTTTTAAATTTATTCTCTTTGTCTTTGTAACTTTATTTTGGATGTTTAAATCATTATTTAATACAGGTTTTCTTTAAAATTTTTTAATCTTTATTTTTGAGAGGGAGAGAGAGAGAGAGGGAGAGAGAGAGGTGTGTGTGTGGGGGGGGTGGGTAAGGGCAGAGCAAGAGGGAGACAGAACTTCAAGCAGGTTCCAGGCTCTGAGCTGTCAGCACCAGGCTGGATGCAGGGCTTAAACTCACCAAACAGGAGATCATGACCTGAACCGAAGTCAGACGGTCAACTGACTGAGCCACTCAGGTACCCCTAATGCAGGCTTTCTTTATTCCTAATAATGTCTTTTTATAATAAAGTTAATTTTGTATAGTATATATGTATATATTAGATTTCATTTTTTAGTTTGATCCTTTGTCTACATTGTAGTTTCTGTTTTTTCATATGTCTTTAGTAAATATCATAGATTTTTATAATTTCAGTCCGATAATTTCTGTGTTCTACCAAAAAGTTTAATCCATTTATGTTTATTGTGATTACTAAAATATTTATATTTGTGTATGTATAAATTTAATTCATTTCACCCATTTCTCATGTGTGTGTATGTAAATGAATATATAAATGAATATATATATTCTCTTATTCTGAATATATAATAATATGAATATATTCTCTTATTCTTAATATAGATATATGAATATAAAATATATATACTTATATGTATAATCTCTTATTTTGGGCTGTATTTTCCCTGCCTTTATTCTTTTTTTTTATTTCTTCTCTCTGGTTTTCTTTTTTATTGATTGCTTTTATTAATCATATATTTACACTCCACTCCTTGGAATCATATACACTGACTTCCAGTATTTTAATTCTAATATGAAAACTTTTCACATGCATATGTAAATTTAAAATTTCTTATCTTTAGCTATATATGTCTTTATTTCTAGTTTAGGTCTGATGCTTATATTTTTTACAATTATTTATTCTCCTTTCTGGCAGTTGTCTTCCTCTAATGACTTGTGTCATGTACATATATATTTTATTTCTGGTTATCTTATTTTTTTCAAGGTTTCTTTTTACATCTTTATAATTTCTACCAATAATTCTGTTGATATTTCTTGAGTATTGCTACTTTTGATTTTATTATTGTATTCTACATATTCTGCAATTAATGGCCTCCGCTGCAACTTTTTCTTACCCAGAGCCACTGTATTTTCATTCCATCAGGAGATGCCTCAATATTTCTGATACATCAGAACACCATTTCTATTTTCTGATCCTAGCCATCTAGTTCCCCAGTATGTCATATATTTTTGTTTGTTTTTCTTGGCTGGCCTTGAATATTGGATAGACAAATAGCACTTATGCTTCCTTTTTACTCTGATTTGTCTTTTGGACCCCTCCAAAGAACATGCTCTTTCAAATATTGACTAGGTTGTCTGTGCTACTCAATTCCATGGACATTTCTGTGGCTATTTCTCTCTTGGAAGCAGTAGACACATTTTATAATTTCTCCTTTAAGCATGCTTCTCTCTTGGTTCCCGTAATATAATACTTTGATAACTTACTTTCACCTGTAAGATGCTGCCATTTTTATTTTGTTATTTATTTATTTATTTATTTATTTATTTATTTATTTATTTATATGTTGGGAGAAAGAGCATGCCTATATGAGCACACAAGAGGGGGAGGGGCAGAGGGAAAAGGAGAGAGAGAGAAAGAGAGAGAGAATCTCAGGCAGGCTCCATGCCCAGCACAGAGCCCGATGCAGGGCTGGATCACAGGACTGTGAGATCATGACCTGAGCTGAAGTCAGGAGTTGGATGCTCAACTGACTGAGCCACCTAGCTTCCCCAAGATGCTACCATTTTTGAGGGCCAACAATTCACTTGCTTTGAGAGTCCTGAGTCTTTTCTCTGGCCATTTCTGCTGGACTGTCTATTTGGTGAAATCATGGAATTTTTGACTTCCCACTCACTTGATGCATTTGGATGCAACACCACATGACAAGTCAGGGTATCTAGGATCCTTGAAGGATGTCCAAGTCACTAAGTATTGCATTGCAGAAATGGGTATGACGTATTTTTCTTGTAGGATAAATTTTGACTAATAAGAAACAGTAGATTAAAAAGCACATAATTCCTCTCCTCCTTTTCCCTGATTGACCACTCTCAGACATGTGTTCATTGTGCGGCCTGTCTAAATGTTCTTCTTGGGGGCCAAACAGCACAGCACTGGTGCTATATGACCCATCTAGTACTCCACCTGCTGAGCCACCTGCAGAAGTGAGTCAGTTCTGGGTTCTTTCCTAAATGGTAACCAGCAAAAGAATGCATCAATACACAGTTGTTTATTTACCTTTTTATTGTTTCACACCCTGATACCCTAGATTCTCACCACTTAAATAAATCATCAGTATTTTTATTTGCTTCAGGCTTTGTTATCTAAGGAATCAAGGCTAAGATACTATCTTTTTGTAGATCTTAATATATTAAGTGTCTAGATATGGGGTCTGGCACATAACAAATACTCTAGTAACTTTTATTCAATGTGTTCAGGGGTTAGAGGAATAGTTAAGAAGTAAGAAGAGCATCTGTCTTGCCCAGGGAATGTTTCTTTGTGCCAGATGCTAAGAGGCATGTTAAATTATTGTTTTAGTTCATCTTCATAACAGCACTATGAATGTGGTTTTTTTAACCTTCATTTGACAGATAAGAGTTTCGTGACTTCGAGAGGTTAGCATGACCTATGTGTTATATACCTCATGATTGATAGAGGTGGGAATTGTGCACAAGAAATTTCATGTTCTCCTGCTATTTGGTGCTATTTTAGAGGCTTATCTTTATTCCTTATGACTCTGGGTTGGAAATACATGGCTGAAAATTTTTCATAGAGAGTGACACAAAATACTCCCATGGCTTCGAAAAAGTCATTTCTGCACCCTCTGCTGTTCTCTACTAGTTAATGTGATATATGAAAAGAAGAATCTTCGGAGAGATGGAGATATCATTTGCCATTTACTTACTGTGTGACCTTGGGCAAGTAACTGAGACACTGCGGACTACTGTTTTCTTAAGTCTAACAAGAGAAGAATAAAAACTGCCTCAGGAATTTGTTGCCAAAATTTTAACACATGTTATAAATCTTCAATAAGTGTTGCTATCCTGTTGCTTTATAACGCATTTCTTGGCTCTTCTGAAATAAAGTAAAATACGATTTTTCTCAATGTGCAGTACCGTTAGAACAAGTTAGAGTGTAGCTTAAAACAGTGAATATTTCACAATCCATCTATAAATGGCTTTGGGCTTTACCAGATGATATTTTAGCCCGAAAATGTAACTTCTTAGTGAGGTTTTAAATATTTAAAATGTCTTCGAGTTCCCTAAATGCATGCGTCCATTAAACCCGAATTCAGAAATTAAAAAACTACAGTGCTAAGAACTGATGGTTCTAATTTGAATAAGGCAATTCTTACTTTGTGAAAAGCTGAGAGACACACACGTGCTAAGTAGGTCTGCCGTAAAATGAAGTGTATTAGATCAGATAGAAGTGGGAAGAATTATGGGAGCACAAAATGAATTTGAAGTTAAGTGGTGAATCCAAGCCTCTCAGGAATACCTTCTGACCTTCTGTGCCTTGTTTTCTTCTGTCTTTCAGTACTGGCTTACAATCTGCTGACTATGAAATATACCTGCTGCTTGAATCACAATATGCAATGTTTTTTACTCCTGTGATTGTCTGTAATTATATATTATTTCTCCGTCTGCACTATCTTATTTTGAACATATTTTTCATGTGTTTGCTTCTTCTCTGTTAAGACTTGATATCTGTTGTGATGTGTGCATAAAAAAGATTATAATTTAATTGTGCTTACAAAACACATATCCTAGTCTTTATATTATGTACACTTTCTAATCCGTATTTATGTGTTCAAAAATGTATCTGATGAAGATAGCATTTAATGCACTTTTTTCTAGTTGGATTATTGCGTGTGCATTTGTTTCTTTTTTGTCCCCTTCAATTTAGATCAAACTGAAAATATTTGGTTATGTATAAAACGCTCCCCCCAAATTAGGTATTAATTACCCCAAATACTTCATGGGTTTTGTGAATAAACAGCTGTGGGAGACTTTGAAATGCATTAGAATCTAGTAATAGGGGGTGACTTTTAACCCAGAGCACATACATGGTTCTTATCATGCGACCTAGGAGCAACTGACAGCTTGCTCCTTTATAGCTGATAAGGAAAAACTCTCTGCGTCTCCTGTGCTCACTCTCTACCACGACATTCACAGGACCAGATATGTGGGCTTTTCCCCACACCAAGCAATTTTCTGCTACCCCAGCCGGGTGACCTATGATTCAATTCAATTCTGACACTAACTGGAGTAAGCCCAGAACACACAGGTTAGGGGCTCTGTCTCACAAGACTGACCCCCATATCTCAGAAGCCAGTAGAAAGTCCAGGTTGTCACTTGTGCTTCTGATGGAATGGTTCTAAATGAGAAGTTCCCGTGATCCTCTCTTTGGGTTCCATCATTTGATAGAACAGCTCAAAGAACCCAGGAAAACATTTACTGTGTGCCACTTTATTATATAGTAAAAGGTATGGTAAAAGATATATAAATGAATAGCCGGATGAGGAAACATTTAGGGCAAGGTCTGGAAGTACAGGTGCTTCTGGCTCCATGGAGTTAGGGTGCACCACCCTCCTGGCAGTGGATATGTTCACCAACCCAGAAGCTCTCCAAAGCCTGTGCTTTTGGGGTTTTTGTGGAGGCTTTATCATGTAGACATGATTGATCATTAACTCCAATTCTAGCACCTCTCTTGCCTTCCCATAGGATTGGGGGTGGAGCGGAAAGTCCCAAGCTTCTAATCATAGCGTTGTCGATCTATGATCAGCCCCCATCCAGGAGCCCACCAAGTGTCACTTCATTAGAACAAAAGACAGTGCTATCACCCAGGAAATTCCAAGGGATTTAGGAGCTCTGTGTTAGGAATCAGGATCAAAGACCGAATATTAGGGGGGGAAAGGTGCTCCTGGAGCTCTTATAACTTAGGTAATTATAAGAGTTTTGGGAGCTCTGTGCTGGAACCATGAATGTGTGTGTGTGTGTGTGTGTGTGTGTGTGTGTGTATACACACACACACATATATGGCATATATGTATATACATACATACATATATACATAACCATTTTAATCTTTTCTTATTCTGAACATATTCTATGTACTTACATGGCCTGGAGATACAGCAGTTAACAATCCAGTCAAAAAATATTGCCCTGAAGGAAACTACATTCTAATGAGGCAAGAGAAGTGGTACAGTAGGAAAAATGGTACTTTGTTCTCCCAAACCCAGTGAGTTCCAGGTTTGGGGAGATGTAACTTTAAACAAGGTGATCGGAGAAGTTTTCATAATATCCGTATTGTTTACTTAATTATTTACATAAAAAATTACTTTTTAACATATATTTTCTCTAGTTATTACATGAATTAACTTTACATATGGTTCATTGATCTGGCAGACATATTTTCAAAAGTTAACCATAAGCTGATGACTTGGAAATGCAATCGTTTTTGGGGGGCAGGGGTGGGAAGGTTGATTTTTATTTTTAATTAATAAGCTGTTGCTTAGAGTACATTTATTTAGGTTTATAGAAATATTAAACAGAAGGTACAAGGAGTTTCCAAACACTCTTTCCTTCCCTGTCTTCAGTTTTCCCTATTATTAACATGTTGCATTAGTATGGTACATTTGAGATAAAATTGATAAGCCAATACTGATACATTATTAACTAAGTTCCATGGCTCACATTAGGGTTCACCTCTTTGCATAATGTCATGTGGCCACCATTAGAGTGTCACACAAATAGTTTCACTTCCCTAAGAATCCTTTGTGCTCTACCTATTCATCCCTGTGCCTTCATTCCCAGAAACTTGGCAACCACAGATCTTTTCAGTTTCTCTACAGTTGGGTCTTTTCCAGAATGTCATATAGTTAGAACAAACAGATTTTCAAACTGACTTGTTTCACTTAGCAGTATACATTTAAGGGTCCCCATGCCTTTTCTGGCCTGGATAGCTCCCTTCTTGTTATTGCTGAATAATATTCCATTGTATGGATGTATTATAGTTTATTTATCTAATCACCTGTGGAATAACAACTTAGTTACTTCCAATTTTTGCAATTATGATAAAAACTGCTTATTAACATTTGTGTGTAGAGGTGCCTGAGTGGCTCAGTCAGTTAAGCATCCAACTAAGGATTTCATCTCAGGTCATGATCTCATGGTTGTTGAGATTGAGCTCCCCTGACAGCATAGAGCCTGCTTGGAATTCTCTCTCTCCCTCTCTCTGCCCCTCCCCTTCCAAATAAATAAATAAATAAATAAATAAATATTAAAAGCAAGCAAACAAACAAACATTTATGTCAATACTTTTGTGTTAACTTAAGCTTTCAATTCATCTGGGCAAATACTTAGGAGAGTGAATCGTATGCTTAAACTATGTTTAGCTTTGTAAGAAATTGTGTAAATATCTTCCAAAATGGCTGTACCATTTTGCATTTTCCTAGCAGTGAATGAGAGTTTCTGTTGGTTCACATCCTCACCAGAATTTGGTATTGTCAGCTTGTGTTTGATTTTAGCCATATGAATACACCCAATCTGTGGTGGTATCTCAGTACTGTTTTAATTTGCAATTTCCTAATGACATAAAGGTTGAATATCCTTTCATATGTTTATTTACCATTGGTATACCTTCTTTGATTAGGTGTGTTCAGATTGTTGCCCTCTTTTCAACTGGGTTGTTTGTTTTCTTACTGTTGAGTTTTAAGAGAGAGAGAGAGAGACAGAGGAGAGAAAGTATAAAATAAGCCCTTTATCATATATGTACTTTTCAAATATATTCTCCCAGTCTGTGGCTTCTCTTTTCATCCTCTTAAATGGTTTTTTGTTTTGTTTTTGGTTTTGTTTTTTTTACAGAGATATTTATTTATTTATTTATTTATTTATTTATTTATTTTAATGGAGTCTAACTTATCAATGTGTTCTTTTGTCAGTCATGCTTTTGGTCTTGTATCTAAAAAAACTTATTGCTAATGTAAGGTCACAAAGATTTTCTCCTCTGTTGTCTTCTAAAAGTTTTATAGTTTTATGTCTTACATATAGGTTGACTATGTGAGTAGATTTTCAAGTTAATTTTTGTGAAAGGTATAAGGTCAGTCTCTAGAATTCTGTTGTTGTTGCTGTTGTATGAAGATGTTGTTTAGCACCATTTGTTAAAATTTCTCCAGTCAGTGGCCTTTGCTCCTTGGTTGAAGATCAGTTAATTACGTTTGTGTGGGCCCATCTCTGGGATATTAATTATCTTGCACCGAGTACTCTTTTGCCAATATCACACTGCCTCTACTACTGTTGTTTTCTTGTACTTGAAGTTGGGTCATGCCAGTTCTCTGGCTTTGTCCTTCTTCAATATTGTGTTGGCTATTTGGCTCTTTTTCCTTTACATATTTCATTATACACACACACACACACGCACACACACACATATATATATACACACATATGTATATATATATGGTAGCTTGTTGCGATTTGGGTTTGCATTGCATTGAGCTTAGAGCTAAATTTGGAAAAAGCTATCATCTTAACAATATCAAGTTTTCCTATCCATGAATATGGAATATATTTCCACTTGTTTAGATATTATTTGATTTCTTTCTCAGAGTTTTATGGTTCTCCTCATATACATCTTGGGCATATTTTGTTAGAAATCTACCTAAGTATTTCACTCTTTTTTTAGTGCTAACATAAAGGGCATTGTTTTAAATTTCAAATTCCAATTGTTACTGCTTGTTTATGGGAAAACAAGTTGACTTTTGTATGTTAACCTCATATTCTGCAGGCTTTCTGTGACATTAATTCATTGTAGAAGTTTTTTGGTTGAGGGGCACCTGGGTGGCTCAGTCGGCTAAGCGTCTGACTTCAGCTCAGGTCATAATCTCACACTCCATGGGTTCGAGCCCCTTGTCAGACTCTATGCTGACAGCTCAGAGCCTGGAGCCTCCTTCAGATTCTGTGTTTCCCCCTCTCTCTGCTCATGCTCTGTCTCTCTCTGTCTCAAAAATAAATAAAGACATTTTTAAAAAAATTTTTAAAGAAGTTTTTTGGATGATTCTTTGTGATTTCCTACGTTTATAATCATGTTATCTATGAAAATAGCTTTATTTCTTCATATCAATCCATATGCCTTTAATTTCCTTTTATAATTTTATTGTATCAGCTAGGATATCCACTATGATGTTGAATAAGTTTGGTGAGAGGAGAGGTCTTTCCTGATTTTAGCAGGAAGCTTCTAGTTTCTCATCACTAAGTATGTTAGCTGTAGGTTGTTTTGTGGCTGTTCTTCATCAGTTTGAGGAAGTTTCCCTCTATTCCTAGTCTTCTGACAGTTTTTATCATGCATAGTTGTTGGGTCTTATCAGATGCTTTTTCTGTATCTTTTTATGGGGTCATAAAATTATTCTTCTTTAGCCTGTTGATGTTATGAATTATATAAATTGATATTTTAATGTAGAGCCAATCTTGCATTGTTGGAATAAATCCAGCTTCGTCATGATGTATAATCATTTTCATACACATTTTGATTCAGTTTGTCAATATTTTGTTAAGGGTTTTATATCCATGTTCATGAGAAATATTGGTCTGTTGTCTTCCTTAGTAGTAATATCTTTGTCTGGTTTTGGTATTAAGGGTAATGCTGGCCCCACAGACTTAGTTTGAGAAGTGTTCCCTCCACTTCTGTGTTCTCAGAGAGATTGCAAAGAATTGGAATGATTTCTTCCTCAGATACTTGGTAGAATTCAGCAGTGAAACCATCTGGACTTGGTATTTTCTATTTTAGAAGGTTATTGATAATTGATTGCAGATTAAATTATATATATATATATTTTTTTTTTTCAAATGATCTATTTCTCCTTATTTAATTAGTTTTAATGGATTGTGGCTTTTAAGGAATTGGTTCATTTCATCTAAGTTACCAAATTTGTTTGTGGACATAGAGTTTTTCATAGTATTACTTTATTTCCCTTTTGATGTCCATTGGAGTGTTAGTGATGACCCTCTTTCATTTCTTATACTAGTAATTTGTGTTTTCTCTTTTTTTTTCTTAATTAGCTTGGTTAGGATTTTATCAGCTTCATTGATCTTTTCAAAGAGCCAACTTCGGTTTCTTTGATTTTTCTCTATTGGTTTTCTTGTGTCAATTCCATTGATATCTGCTCTAACTTTTAATACTTATTTTCTCCTGCTTGGATTCAATTTGCTGGGTTTTTTTTTCTAATTTTTTGAGGTGGATGCTGAGATTATTGATTTTCGCTTTTTCTTCTTTTCTAATGCATGCATTCTGTGCCATAATTTTCTGCAAAATACTGCTTTGCAGCATTTCACAGAGATTGATAGGTTATATTTTCATTTCTAGTTAGTGCAAAAATTTTTTTAATTTCTCTTGAGATGTCTTCTTTGATACATGTGCTATTTAGAAGTATATTGTTTAATCTCCAAGTATTTGGGGGTGTTGTACCTATCTTTCTATTATAACTTTTAGTTTATTTCCATGGTGGTCTGAAAGCGTGCTTCGTATGAAGTTTATTCTTTTTTTAGTATATGTGCTGCCAAAGCGAGCACTGATGTTTTATTCTTTTAAATTTGTGAAGGTGAGTTTTATGGCCCAGAATGTGGTCTGTTTTCATGAATCTTTCAATGGAAATGTAATTATTTGTGAACACTGTGAAACATGAAGAGTGTCTAGGGTCTTGAGACCCATCATTGTGAGTGGTGCAACACTGAGCTCCTATTACTGTTGATAAACCCTGTTGAATTAAAATGAATAAATTTAAAACTAATGGGTTTGTAAACCTGGTGAATTACTTTAAAGTAAATACTCAACATAGTGTATGGAGAAATAACTTATTGTACGCATTTGTTTCTTGTCACCTCTAGGCATAGTTCAGTTTTATGTATAGTAATTATGAACAAGGAACTTAATCCCATAGAAAAAATGTGGAAATAATGCAAAGAAAAAAAACCCCAAAAAACAAACAAACAAAAAAACCAAACAACAACAACAAAAAACACCTTAAAATTTTTCTACCTAAAGGTAAAGACAGCGAGACTCTGTTTACATGAAATAAGAAAAGGCTTTTTTAGGACTGCTGATCGCGTTCATTCCTTGGAGGTTCTGCTTGCAGTAGTTCCAGAGACAAAAGCCCTCAGGCATTTGGAAGTTGCACACTGAGAGATCTATGAGTTATACCTGGGACAAGGACAGCCTCTGCCATCTGCCACAGGAGTGAATTTCAGCAGGGCTGTTGGTACTGAAGTAAGTGAGCTACCCAAAGCTTAACCAACATATTCGATGGAGATTAGAATGATAACATGATGTACAAGGTAGATGATATCGTGATTATGTTTGTTTTTTTTTTAACTAAAGTGTATGTAGGCTCCCCTTGACCTGAGGATCCAAGCACTTTTTTTCATGTCCATTTTCTTTCTAGGTGTGGTTTTGCATTCTCTTCTATATATTCCCTCTGCATTTCAAATTTATGTTTAGTAATGATGATACTACTACATAAATGAAAGAAGAATGATTGAATCTCCTTTAACAAAATAAATGCAATATTCTTATTACATTTTGTTTTGCTTAATGTCATTGCATCTCAATTTTTGAGAATCATAGTTATATTTTTTCAGTATGAAAAGGAAAAATAATCAATTAAAATTTTTTTATTTTATAAATTTGATATGACTTTTAAAAATACGTATTTGCAAATAAATTTGTAAACTTTCTTTTAAATTTTAATTGAAGCAACTTTAATCATATGATTTTGGAAACTGATATTGTATATTGTGTTTAAACAGAAATATTTGGTAATGCATTTATTAAATGTGCCTTCTTGTAATAAAATATTTCCAAATACTATTTTAGATAATGAAAAATATTATAATCATTTCTCCCTTATTGTCACTATTTTAAATTTTCATTATTCCATAAATGAATACTATACAGTATTAAACACACCTATTTTAATTTCGGAGCTTATATTTGTTACTTCTGTACAATCATAGTTTTATAATTTTAGATGAATAATTAACATTTTTATAGTTGTTTAAGATGGGAGTATGTAAAAATTCACTTGGCAAGTATCAGGCGATTGATTTTCAAAAACCTTATAAATTCATTATATATTTTTATCAGTTGTAGTTTAGGCTTTTGTAACATTCTCACACAATAAAATGTATGAATCTTTAATCTTTGCTTATCAGTTACAAATTTCAACATTATAAGTACGTTGAAATAAGTTTGCTGATTCATTTCCTTTTGATTGCAAACTTTTTGTAAATATGTTGAGACACTGTATTACAAGGAAATATTTATATGTTTTCTACTCTGTTAGGAAATTTGGCCAATTAAATTATTTTGCAACATAATAAAATATTCCTTTTAGAAACTCTTCAAAATCTTAGGCAAAGCAGATTTATGAAAGTGGACTTTTAAGTTAAGTCAGCGTTTTTTATTTAACTAGAACTCTTCAGTTATCAACACAGTCTGGGCACACAGTTTTACCAAAAGGCATTTACTTTGATCTTGCAAATGGCTTATTGTGCCTGATTTAATCCATATATTCCTTTGGTCATAAGCATTCTCATTAAAATACAGACAGCTAGAGGATTCACATAAAAAGTACTGTGGAAAAGAGAAAACCAATTCTTAGATAAGAAGGGTTTCTCAATTTAAATATGCTATACACTTGTAGTAAAAAGTCTGTCTTTTTGAGTCACTGTGAAAAATCAACCATAAAAATGAATTTCCTTTTTGCTTAAGACATGTTTATATAAAGTCTCTTTCAGTGGGGAAAAAAATCGTTGTAGCTTTATTTATATACTCCAAAAACATCATAAGATGCAAAAAAAAAAAAGTGAAGACTTTTAATCACAGCTGTAAAATGAAAAATGCTTTAATAGTGCAAACTGAATTATTATTTACCAATGAATTTTGTCAGGTAATTTCATCAACCTCTCCACCCACATTTGACAGAAAGACTGCCTTTTAAAAACTGACAAACCTATTTTGAATAGTCTGACAGCATTTGGGTTATTTCAACAAAGAAAGATTAAATAATGTGTTACCAGAGTTCCTATTGAGGATAATTAGTATTTTCATAAAATAAAAAAAAAAAGTAACAATGAAAGTGAAATTCCAACTTATTTTCTGTTATGTTCCCACAGGGAAATAAAAGTTAATTTCAGCTGGTGATTTTGCTCATGCATATATGTATGTCACTGCTTTGTGTCCATCATCTATGAAAAAAGTGCAAGGAAGGATTTTCTAGTGATATTTTAAAGCAAATATCCAAAAGAGTCCTTCCTTTTTACACTGGAGATAATTTCACCATCAACCCACGACTAAAAGGAATAAGAAATGAAGGAAATCATTTTTCTCACCAATTCCTTTTCTCAGAACAGAAGACCAGTGGCTGCTGTTTCTTGTTTTTCCTCTAGCAGAAGGCTTTGCAGAACCTGATGTTAATAATCTGAAATATTCAAATATCTTCTTGAAATGCATTAAAGTTATAATATATATCTATATCAGTAGAATATATAGATATAGAATTAGAATATACATAATGTATATAGAACATAATAAGAAATAGAATAAGATATACAAATATAATAACTCATTGCTATTACTTGCAAGACAACTATTCTTTTCTTCCCTAATTTTCAAAATATAAAATTTACATTATTATTTTTCAAGAATTGTAACATTAAGGCCAAACTGTACACGGCTTCAAGTTGTGCACTGTGCAAGAGCCTCTTGAGTGGCACAGAGGAGCCGAAATTCAGCTTGTGGTGCTCACTGAATCAGGAGTAGAGGAATGAGGATATTTGCATCCAGAGGAAAAGAAATCTTTTTAAAACTTACATGATTTTATATATGGACTAGTCATATTCCTGTATAATATACATGTTTCTGAAACTAAGAGAATGCAAGTCATATATTCAATGCCTTTCATTTTTATACTTCATATATATATTAAAATTTAAGAAATGTTATTATTTGAAATGTTTATATCTTTGTTCTCATTTTTTATCCTAGGTTGCAGTGTCCACATCCTTCACTTGTAGAAAATATTAAAAGATGAGTCTATGGGAGCTAGTGCTAGGGCTATACCAATTTTAAAAGAATGAAATACTTTGTGTCCATTGGGAGAAAACCAGTGGGTGAGCTTCCTAACGAGGTGCCTACTGATCTGGGCACCTCCGTCTTCGCAATACCTCATAGGCTTGTATGTGACCTGACTACTATAAAGTTAGTTAGTGGCTTACAGAAAACCAGTAGGATCTTATTCTAGAGCTGAGGCTAGTGCCCGTTCTAATTATGTTATCCCGAATGACATCTTGGTTAAGAAATGGGAAAAAAAAATTGCTAGAAATTTTTAGACACTTCCTCACCTTTATGTACCATACTGTGTCCATACTAGTATTTTGCTTTGATCAGGCTCAGTTCTCTCAGGCCTCAAGGTTTGAGTGCTTAGTTTTCCTTCTTTCTAGAATTAAACCAGCCCTCTCCCGAGCCATCATCCAACTCTGTCCAAAGATAGCTTTCCATAAGAGAGTCTCTAGTTTTGGATGTTTGATTTCTGACCATTTTTAAGACTCACACTTTCCCTTTCCTCTTCAGCTCCACGGCTGGACAAGCTGCTAAGAAGTCTGGGTGGTACCAGTCGTAGTTTCATACTACTGCAACCCCCTTTCTGTGCATATGAACCCTTCTCGTGACCCCAGTCACGCCCCCCAGCAAGTCCCCTTTCCTTCTCGCTCACGCCATTTTTAGATCAGTTTGAGAGGATTGCTTTGCTCTCCGAGAGCCTCATCATGTAGAAAAAACCTTCCATTTCCTTTTGGTGTGTATGTGGCTTCATCAGTCTTGACATCAGAACCACATTTCGAATAGCAGTTCATCTTGTTCCCAAAGGGTGCTTATACCTCTTCTTTTTCCTAGTCTCAGTTGAAGTAGTGTCTTTTCTGAACAGTTATGAACAGCCTAGGGAGTATCTCCCGCCCCTATACTACACAGTTATGAAACTAATTCTCTATAAAATGTATCCTTTTTCCTTCAAAATTAATGTACATATTTGCAATTACTATTTTTATCTATTTATGTGCCTATAGTTGCATATATAAAAATCTCTCTCTTATGTCTAACCAGGAACTCAGGATCTTACTGCCCTTAATTCTACTTAATAAATGTCTTACAAATGGGGACCTCCTCTGTACTTCTGAAGTAAGACTTAGGTTACTTCTCTCTAGATTACTAAGATGCTTACCTAATTGGTCTTCCTTACTACCATCACACCCTTCTGATCACCATTCATAGTTTTGCTAAACTTTTGTCTTACAAATCCTATTATGTCTTCCATCAGTCTGAAATTCTGTAATGGTTCATCATATTTGTATTCATTCTACTTTACTTGCTCCATCCCCAACTATATCTGACTCTTCCGCTATTCTTAAGTAAAAATACATGCCTACTTTAAGGCTTTTAATATGTATGTAAGGTTAAACCCACACGTTTTCCATGGCCTTCAAGGATCTAAATAATCAAGCCCCTGCTTACCTTTTGGTATTCAATTCACACTGCTCTCCCTTAAGTTTCAGCCACATCAACCACCTTTCAGTTATGAGATGTGCAAGGCTTCCTTCAGTGAAGGTATCTACAACAGATATTTACTTTGCTCCAGAAGTTCTTCACATCTGCATATGGCCAAGTTCTTCAACTGTCACCTTCTCAAAGTCGCCTTCCTTAACTTTCCAATCTAAAATAGCACCCCACCTCACCATCCATCACTCTCGTAAAGACCTTGATCTATTTTCTTCACATTGGAAATTTCATTTCAAAGTTTCTTTATTCTAAATATTTTCCATAAGTGTTCTCTGATTAATCTCTTTTATCAAGTAGGTGATAAGCATCAAAAGAGTAGAGACTGTGCCTTACCCAATTCACAGTTATATCCTAACACAAAATGGGTAGTATATGGCAGGATCACAATAAATAGATGTTGAATAAAAGATTAATATTTGAATTTAAATTCCTGAACCATATTAAAAAAATCCTTAAAGGGGAAAGAGCTCTACAGGTTGCCACTTGAGAGTCCATGTGGCAGTATCCTTATTATTCTAAATTACCCTTTTTCGGGGCACCTTGGTGGCTCAGTCAGCTAAGGGTCCGACTTTGGCTTAGGTCATGATCTCACGGTTCATGAGTTTGAGCCCCACGTCAGGCTCTGTGCTGACAGCTCAGAGCCTGGAACCCGCTTCAGATTCTGTGTCTGCCTCTCTCCCTGCCCCTCCCCTGCTCACGATCTGTCTCTCTCTCTCTCAAAAATACACATTAATTTTTTTTAATTACCCAGTTTCCATGTGTGTATTCAAAAACAATACAAAGGAGCATATTTTCTGAAATGCAACATTTGCTTTTTGTTTGATTTTTTCAAAACAGTGAAAATACTATTTTGTTTTCAAATTGTAATTATATTTTAGGATATATTTTAACTATCGATTGGCATAGCGTAGGTTTTACTATTCATACTGCCTTCTATGTTTGACATCCCCTTTCTATTATTAGAGAACAAAAAAATTACATCACAGAGATTGGAAATCTTGCATTGTTTCCATTTAAGTGTTAAAAGTTTTTTTTTTAATCAATACCAGTGAAATTGTTATATTTAGTCATTTCGTCTTAACAAGAACATGATATAGTGTAGTTCTAAAAGATCCTGAACTCTACTGTTGGTCTCTTACTCTTTAAATCAGCTATTGATGGTATGTTGGATATGCATTTAATACATATAATACGTATTTTTTTAAATATCTAGCTATAATTACTCTGGAATGGGAAACTCACAGAAATTATGTGACTTTATGTCTTTAAATGCATGAAACTATTAGACATATTTCAAATATTACCATGTCCTTTTTAAAGCTGTCATGTGATGTCATAGAAGAAAATGATAAAATATTTTTCTTTTATCTTCTATCCATAATTCAGTGATCTAGGCTAAGTATGTATTATACATATAGACATACATGGAAGATGTGTCTATAGGATGCATAATTTGTGAACAAAATTGAAGCAGAAATTGCAAATGGGATGCTTAATATCATAAAAAGTGATGCAAAATAAGCAAAACTTTTAGAAAAATAAAAATTCTTTCAGTATTATCTATCACCAAATATTGAATCATTACTAAGTTATTTTATTTACCTTTTTAAGTTTATTTATTTATTTTGAGACAGAGCGTGAGTGGGGGAGGGGCAGAGAGAGAAGTAGAGAGACAATCCCAAGCAGGCTCTGCACTGTCAGCACAGAACCCGTTCTATTTCACCAACCATGGGATCACAGCCTGAGATGAAATCAAGAGCCGGACACTTAGCCGGCTAAGCCACCCAGATACCCCTACTAAGTTACTAAAACAAAACAAACAAAACAGGCTTTGATTCCCTTTTAGCCATTGTACAGTTCTAACAGATCATATATTTTTAAAGTTGATGTTATGTGTTTTGTTCCTGGCAATCAGATGGCTCCTTCCAAAAAGATGTATTGATCTTATAAGCAATTGCATTGCTTTAGGAAGGGTGTTTGAAAAAGCATCAAGGAGGAAACAAACTTCCACAGAGAGAATTGCTAAAATCTGTCAGGTAATGTTTGGGTTAATGCATTGAATTCCCTAATGTCCCATAGATGTGTATTAAACAGAAATGAAGCATATGAAGTAAAAGGAGAAATACATATTAAGAGAATGATAAGTAATAACCTCTGGCTGCATTTTCACAGACCCTAATATTTACAAAGGAAACTTTATGAGGAGACATTACTAAGAATTAAAGTAGCATATCATGAGGTAAGAAGAACAAGAACAGATGTTTCATTGCATTTCATTCGTCTTAATTTTGCTTTTGACAGATTCCCATTAAATGCTAAATGATTAGCTAAATGTTTAGATAGTTGGAAAAAGCTATCCTTTAAAACAATTCTTCTCAAGATTGCTGATGATTTCAAATGGAGAAGAAAATAGAGAAATGTAATAATACAGTCATTGAATGGGTTTTCCTGTAAGTTCATAGAGTATATGAGGGCGGGGACACGTATTGAAGAGACAGAAAAGATGTTGGCTGACTCTCCATCTCCATCAGCTCTTCTGTAAACCAGGAAACTTGACTGTAAAGAAACAACAACGACAACAACAAAAACTCTTTTGAGCCGTCTTAAATAAAGACAAGTTTTTCTGAAGATACGAATCTTGGAAATCTTCCTACTAGAATTTTACCTGGTTGCTTAGCAAATGAAACGTCAGACGGGGCTGTTCTCTTTATCTCTTACTCTGGGCCACGTGGTCTTTTTCCTTTCTGTTCTCTTCTAGTCTCATCTCTACGTACCGCTTTCCTCTGCAAAAGTTTTACTTTCTACATTGGAGAATGTGGTTTGCATGTGGCTTAGGGAGGAGATTTCATTACCTTTAAAGGCGTCTACTGCCTCACTGTGCTTCCTAACTCCAGCTCTCCATGGTGTTTGGTCAGATGCTGTGGGTTCGCTCACTCAGAATGCCATCTGCATTCCTTTTTCAATTTCCTTCCTCTACTATAGAGGTTGAAAAGCCAAGACCATAATTTCTCACTTTCTTTTATTTGTTTTAATGTTGATTTATTTTTGAGAGAGAGAGAGCATGCACATGCATGTGCCCACAAGCCGAGGAGGGGCAGAGAGGGGGACAGAGGATCCAGGATGGGGCCATGCTAACAGCAGAGAGCCCCAGACAGGGCTCAGCCTCACAAACTGTGAGATCATGACTTGCGCCAAAGTCGGACACTTAACTGACTGAGCCACTGAGGCACACCACTCTGGCTTTCTTTTATTTTAAGGGCTGCCATGTAACCCAAGGAAACACAAAGTGAAATCGAACTGGAATTGATGGAGAAAAACTTTGCGTTTGGAAAAAAGGCATTCTTACTTACTATCTCTCCCTCTTCTTACCTGAAATGCAAACATAATGCTAGGGAGGGATAGAACCTTCAGACATTGATGGGGCGCCTGGGTGGCGCAGTCGGTTAAGCGTCCGACTTCAGCCAGGTCACGATCTCGCGGTCCGTGAGTTCGAGCCCCGCGTCAGGCTCTGGGCTGATGGCTCGGAGCCTGGAGCCTGTTTCTGATTCTGTGTCTCCCTCTCTCTCTGCCCCTCCCCCGTTCATTCTCTGTCTCTCTCTGTCCAAAAAATAAATTAAAAACGTTGAGGAAAAAAAAATTTTTAAAAAGAACCTTCAGACATTGCTAAGGGACACTTCCTCCCAGTTTGAGTCAATAATTTATCTGTGACTCAGTCATTCGTAGCTAGAGAATTGTGTTCTTACACTACATAGGACTTCTTTATTCAGACTCTGGGCAGAGTAGAAATAGATGTGAGTAGAAAAGAAATGATGGCTATCACTAATAAACTCAACGTTCATGATCATCTTTCTTTGGTCTGCAGGCATCATTGATTATGTACCAGTTTGCAAATGACAATAATGATATTCTGCCAACCATGTGAGATTGCAAATATTATATTACTGGGAACATAGTGTTTTTAAAGAAAATGTCTGATAAAATACTAATTAGGAAAGAGGTTGGTAGTGCAAAAATTAAATACTTTGCTTTTCTGTATATCAGTGTAAGTCTTGAGGACCTGCAGAGCATTAACCCTGCAGGTGCAAAAAGAAAGTCACCACAATGATTAATACATTGGAAATTTTCTTGGAACTCAAATATAATTTTTGGATCCTAAGAAAACATAATCCATTCATATATTTAACATTTACTGACAACTGATAATAACCCATTCTCTGTGCTTAAGAGAACATGATCCATTCGTATATTTAACATTTACTGACAACTGGTAATAACCCATTCTCTGTGCTTCTTGACTTGGTCTGTGCCCTGAAGAAGTTGTTTATTAATAGAAATGAAAATATATCACTAATAATAATACTATAAACATTATACTAATAATATGGTTCATCACAGTAAAGTAATTAATTTTACGTGCATGTCAAAAAACATCCACAGAAACACATTTGAATTGACTTCCTAAGGTATAAAGAATCATGGGATAGGATAGTGGTGGGGTCGGGGAGATGACCAGCAAAGGCATTCTAGACGAAAACAATAACAAAAATAAGGCTTAGTGACTTGATATTACTCTAAGTGGTAAGGACCTGGCATTCAGTTTTTCCCTCTGTGTTACATTGAAAGTTCAGGAGTGACAGAAGACCAGCTGGAAAATTAGGCTAGTGCTAGGCTGCAAAATGAAGACCTCGCTAAAGAAGGTTAACTCTTTTTTCGTTGGCAGTGGGGAACATTAGAAACTTTAAAAATTGCAAGAGACATAAATAGATCAAAGCTTTTAGAAAAGGACTGTGTTAGTCATTTGCTCTCAGTTTCATTCACTGCCTCGCCGCTGCTTTTCTTGGCCTAACAGTGGGGACTGCACACTTTTCCCAGACTCCCTTGTCTATTCACTTCTGACTAGGTTCATTCACTCAATGCATTAGATTTAGGGATGGAAGGAAATTTGACGAGTAGGTGTCTGTTACACATTACTTCCTCAGGCAGCATCTCTGGCAGCATCTTCTGCATTGCCAGCTCTCACCACACCAACTATGTTTCTATGGTCCCAGGTCCTGTCACGTACATCTGCTCTGGCCCCTCCATTCACTACAAGTTCTAACTCCTGAAACTGGTACCACTACCTCCTTCCCAATGTTTCTTCAACCCTAAGAGTGGTAGTAGCCTCTAGTAGTTGTTAAATTGGAGATTTCTTCATTCTTCTCTAATTACCCTTTTCCTGTTATAAAATTCTGGAATTTTCCATATTAAATTCCCTCCATTGAAACACCTGGCATGAATTTGTTTACCTGACTGTACCCTGATAAGTTAAAAATAAAATTAAGATAGCTCTGAAAGGAAGTAGACTTAAATTCCTTGCCATCACTTTTAAATGCCTTTGAACAGGTAATAATAAGCAATAACTTGCTTGAAATTATTGTCATGAGAATGTGAAAAGTTGGACATTTAATCATGGTGCCTGGGTGGCTCAGTTGGTTAAACATCCAATTTCGGCTCAGGTCATGATCTCACAGTTCATGAGTTTGAGCCCCACATTGGGCTCTGAGCTGACATACCAGAGCTTGAAGATTCTGTGTCTCCCTCTCTTTCTCTGCCCCTCCCCCACTCATGCTCTGTCTCTGTCTCTCAAAAATAAATAAATATCTAAGAATTTTATATATATATATATATATATATATATATAAATATACACACACACATATATATATATATTTCTCTTTTTGCCAATCTCTCCATTAGAGCCTTTGCACATCCTAACTTATATTTTAACATCAACTGATACTACGTAGGAAATGTCAATACAGGCAACCAAAATAAGACTATCTTATTTCCTTGTTTTCTTCTTTGTATGTATTTCTTTTTCATATCAATCTGCTTTTTACAGAGATCCAAAAAAAGCTTGAGAAAGTTGTTTATAATTTAAAACCTTAAAGTCATTAAAAATTTAATGGCTCAGTGGTTAAAATAGACAAGTTACTTCAAGCTCACCTGGCTTTGTTTCCAAGACAAAAATATTTGTCCCAGTTGCAATGCAGGTGTATATAAACACATCAGTGGTGACAACATATTTTGTGCGTATCTTTTAAGTCAGTGTTGTCACCACTGTATTTATAAAGTGAATTTAGGAGCTTTCCCACAGAGAAGGCAGGTGAGGTTGACAGACAACAGGAAGAGAGCAATTTGTGCAAAGTTAGATAATATAATTAGTTAAAAATAGAATTTGTACTAATTTTGTTTCTATTAACTTTTATACAATTAAGTATAAGCTCATTCATAAACATTGCTGGTATATAAGAGCATTTATATTAATCCTTAGCTTTTAAAAAAATTTAGTATTATTTGCTTAAAATTACCTGTAAGTTCCTTAGGAAATGATATGGCTCCCCTGTCCAATAATAACACACCTTCCTTCGTATTATGTAAATAAAGACACATTTGAGATCAATGTGCCGTTTGGATAGCTAGATGGATCAATAGATAGAAATCTATCTTCATTAAACTTTATGCAATTATTTAATGTGAAATATAATTTTAAAGTATCTTGGCAATTCATTTCCTAAAATATATTTATCTGGGAGCACACAATAGAATATTATAAATTTTAATCACATGTCCTTTATATTTCTGAGTTTATCAGTTAAAGATCCTCTTTGAAAAAAATGGTTCCAGGCATTTTCCAAATGTTTCCTTGACTCATACCCACCGAAACTGCTGGTACTTGGTTGGAAAGTTCCTCAAGCGTAGAACTTCTCATTTGGACTTTGACATTTGTATAAGATGATGATAATATTGACCAACCCTCAAGAGTATTTTCATTTTGCTTATTCAATATCAATAATGGAATATTGGTGATATGTTTATATATAATAATCATATCCCAAGTTTCATGGCTTAGCAAAATATATGGACAGAGAAAGAGGTAAAGTTTTGGTCCTAGAACTTGACTGTAAAAGTTAGACAAATGTTCTTGCCTTCAGGTTTAAGTAATCCTGGTAAATTGTACACCAATAAAAAGAGAAAAACTTAACTGACATATCATAAATCCTCAAAATGTGCTCTAAAAACATTAAATTGCTATATGCATACAATATATAACTGTATCTATATCTATTCATTTTTACGTGTGTATTGTATGTATACAATTTACAGGCTGTTCAGTTTTCCTTTCCCAATCACTTTACCCTCTTTATATTTTTCAAAATACAGACAGGAGTCCTTCCATGCAGTTATAAAGATATGGTGAACTTTTTATGCCATCTGTAGCGGTCATTCATATTTAGAATATTTTCTGGAACTAAGAAATATTAATATTAATTCAATGGCTAGTATTTCAAGATCAATATTAATAGACTATTTCAGTGATGGAATAGAGCTGGCTTGGATCTCCTTTCCTCAACTGATTTAAAAATAATAACCATGTTGGGGCGCCTGGGTGGCGCAGTCGGTTACGCGTCCGACTTCAGCCAGGTCACGATCTCGCGGTCCGTGAGTTCGAGCCCCGCGTCGGGCTCTGGGCTGATGGCTCGGAGCCTGGAGCCTGTTTCCGATTCTGTGTCTCCCTCTCTCTCTGCCCCTCCCCCGTTCATGCTCTGTCTCTCTCTGTCCCAAAAATAAATTAAAAAAAACGTTAAAAAAAAAAATTTAAAAAAAAATAATAACCATGTTTTTAATCACAAAATATTTCAAACCAGTAGATATTTCTGTTTAAGTATAAGAGTGTTCCTAATGGTCATTAAAGGAATCTGAGTAGACCTGTACAGGTATGTACAAAAACCAGCAGCTATTTTTACACTGTGATTGATGAGGCACCGTAAATTATTATTCTCCAAAGGCAGTAGACCAGGGTTATTTTGTTCACTGGTACATGCCTGCAATTAACAGTGCCTAATAAAATATAGGTACTTAGTCAAAACTTTTTGAATTGATGTGTAACATACTTCCTCCAATATCTGTCCCGTAGTCGAATTTATGACTGACATGAGTCAACACAGGTGGAGTCAGGGAGCCATAACTCCACTCTATTTGTGCTGACTTATAATGGGCCGTCAGTGACTGTCTTGAATGATCAAGAAATGGACATATAGACATGACAAGTATTATTTACCCCAATTCACAGGTAAGGGAAAAAAATTCCTCAAAACTACTTCATGATTTATTTGAAGGCAAGTAAGTATTAAGGAAAGAATTTTTTTTTTATTCTGAGTCTAGTGTTTCTAAATAACAGAAAACCAGTGTTCTCAAACCTTTTCAAATCAGAACATTAGAAGGGCAAGACTCACATAGTCATAATTCCCTTGAACTTGAGCTTGAAGACTAAGATGGAAGTTTTTACTTAAAAAATGTCAGTTTCTTCTGTAAAAAAAAAGGAACTTGATATATGCTGGTGCTCTACTTTTCACTAATGTGTCTACTCTCCAGGACTAAACAGCATATCCCCATTATTAGCAATTTCATGTTCATGAATTTACCTACTTGCTAAAATGCTTTGTAATCCTAACTCAACACTTGGAGTGTTTCATGGCCATTTGTAGACATGCACATGCACAGAATAGTGAAAAATCTACGTGACTTAATGCTCTCATTCCCAGGTGAGGTTAAACCTGGTCGTTCAAGTTTTCATACAGTAAACACGTCCTTTCTGCGTTATAATTACTGCCAAATTTCTTGCATTTTTCTGTCTTTTGTTGTTTTTGTTGATGGCGATTCCAGCTGTTTAAGATGGCTCCTAAGTGTAGTGTTGGGTACTGTGTAGTTTTCCTAAATGGAATAAAGTATGATGCACCTTACAGGAAAATAAGTACATTAAGTAATCTTCACTGAGTCATGAGTTAATGTGTTGGCTGTGAGTGCAGCATTAATGAATCAACAATATGTATTAAATAAGGTATCTTTAAAAATAAATGCACATGGGGCACCTGGGTGGCTCTGTCAGTTGAGCGACCAACTTTGGCTTACGCCATGATCTCGTGAGTTCGAGCCCCACATTAGGCTTGCTGCTGTCAGCCTGTTAGTGCAGACTCCACTCTTGATCCCCTGTCCCCCTCTATCTGCCTCTCCCCTGCTTGCACTCTCCCAAAAATTAATAAATATTTTAAAAATTTGTTTATTATATTTTTGAAAGAGAGAGACAGTGTGAGTGGCGGAGGGACAGAGAGAGAGGGAGACGCAGAATCTGAGGCAGTCTCCAGGCTCTGAGCTGTCAGCACAGAGCCCAATGAGGGGCTTGAACTCAGGAAACGTGAGATCATGACCTGAGCCAAAGTGGGAAGCTTAATCGACTGAGCCACCAAGGCACCCCGAAAATAAATATTTAAAAAAAAAATAAAATAAATGCACATAAAACAAGGTTATGTATTGATGTATTGATAAAATGTTTTGACCAAAGTCTTCCAAAACCCAACCCTGTATTTTCCCTAGGAATAAGGATTTGGTACTCACTAATTCAGTGTTCATGGTGACTTTATAGAATACAACTACTATAGATAACAGGAATTTACTGTATATCTCATTTCTTCATCCTGTGATTCCAATAACTTTGAACTCTTACCTCATCTGCACACACTCAAGTGAAAACATAAATACATGCATATACACTTACTCTAAGAACACAAATTTATTCAGTATTTTTACTATAGCAATAATTACTTATGACCCAGCAATAGCACTGCTAGGAATTTACCCAAGGGATACAGGAGTGCTGATACATAGGGGCACTTGTACTCCAATGTTTATAGCAGCACTCTCAACAATAGCCAAAGTATGGAAAGAGCCTAAATGTCCATCAACTATGAATGGATAAAGAAATTGTGGTTTATATACACAATGGAATACTACTTGGCAATGAGAAAGAATGAAATATGGCCTTTTGTAGCAATGTGGATGGACCTGGAGAGTGTGATGCTAAGTGAAATAAGTCATACAGAGAAAGACAGATACCATATGGTTTCACTCTTATGTGGATCCTGAGAAACTTAACAGAAGACCATGGGGGAGGGGAAGGGAAACAAAAAGTTAGAGAGGGGGAAAGCCAAACTATAGGAGACTCTTAAAAACTGAGAATAAACTGAGGGTTGATGAGGGGGTGGAAGGGAGGGGGGGTGGGTGATGGGCATCGAGGAGGGCACCTGTTGGGATGAGCACTGGGTGTTGTATGGAAACCAATTTAAAATAAATTTCATATTTTAAAAAAGGAAGATTTGGGGCACCTGGGTGACTCGGTTAAGTCTCCGACTTCAGCTCAGGGCATGATCTCATAGTTCGTGGGTTCTAGCCCCATGTCAGGCTCTGTGCTGACAGCTCGGAGCCTGGAGCCTGCTTCGGATTCTGTGTCTCCCTCTCTCTCTGCCCCTCCCCTGCTCACGTTGTCTCTCTCTGTCTCTCAAAAATAAATAAATGTATTAAAAAAATAAGGAAGAGGGGCGCCTGGGTGGCGCAGTCGGTTAAGCGTCCGACTTCAGCCAGGTCACGATCTCGCGGTCCGTGAGTTCGAGCCCCGCGTCAGGCTCTGGGCTGATGGCTCGGAGCCTGGAGCCTGTTTCCGATTCTGTGTCTCCCTCTCTCTCTGCCCCTCCCCCGTTCATGCTCTGTCTCTCTCTGTCCCAAAATAAATAAAAAATGTTAAAAAAAAAAAAAAAAAAAAAAAAAATAAGGAAGATTAATAGTTACCTCTAGGTTAGCATAACTCATTGCCTTTGCTAAGGCTGTTACCTATATCATAGCTTCACTACAGTATTTTATACACCACACCTTCTTGATTTCAAATTAAAGTTAGGAGAAAATTGGAGAATGGTGAATTATTCCATTCTTACTAAGAGAACTATTGAGACTTGCAATAAACCAAGCTATAGGAGATCTTAGAGCAAGCCAATAGCAAGAGGCAAAAAAGGAACCTCCCAGTCATGAAAGCAATTGTATGTAGTCATCCAGTGATCAGGACTATGCTTTCTTTCGCTGTAGTTCATAAAGCAAAATAACCCTTCAAATTCAGATTCTATCATTATTTAAATGAATTACTTTGTAGATCTACTTTGTATTGTGTAATTAGTCAACTACCTCATTTCTTATTCACACAACCATGTTCTTTAAAGTGATAAAACAACAAATTTAATAACAGATTTTTGATCGAGATTCCATTTTTCATATGTGTGCGATTATTTTGATTTTTTACTTGATATTAATTAATATAGAGAATAACATACATAGCCTTTGGCCACGGTAAATTTAATTCATGTATACACATTAACATTCTCAAATTCCATATTCTGTTGCTAACTACTACTTAGCATTCAACATTCAGTATCTTTGGATTTAAGCTCATAAGGCTTTTTGAATCTCTCCTGAAACTCATTGTTTTGATGTATTGATGTCAGCCAATTAACCTAATTCATCAAAATGACACCACATTTTAATAGAGTACCAAAGTATTAGTGCCTTATTTTATGTAGAGGTAAAAACTCCAGATAATATTCCAGTTAGGAAAAAAAATTACAACTTAAAGCTTCCTATGCAAAGTTTCTGTACGTGTCAATCTATCATTTTCTAAAAGCACTCTGTATTAAATGCATTTCAAAAAGGGCAGACAAAAACATTGTTCAGAGCTATGTTATTTCATTACACTCAAATGTTGCCAACAAAGGTATACAAATATTTGATGAACAATTTACCCATTGTTCTGCTCACTTTTGAAATTTATTAAGTCTTAATATGAGATTACCAAATATATCTAACTCTTATATCTGTACAAAAAAAAAAAAACTTCAGAAAAGCATCAGTAGTTGGTAAATATTTCCTTCCATTTACTAATAATAGGACTTCTATCTGAATCATATTTGAGGAAATGAAATTGCAAATGCCACTGTGAATATAACTTTCCCTCGAAATTATGGTGATGAATCCACCAAGTGCTCTCTACCTGCACTATGATCATCTGTTCATGGCCATCTTCAAACCCTGCCTGGAAAATTGCAGAATCCTCTTCTTGTCTAAGGATCCACTGTTGTTCCTCATCAACCAGATGACAGAGCGGAGAATGATCCATATAACATAAAACAAAGCCAATAACATCTTTACTTAACATTCTAGTGGTTTCTCATAGTCTTTAGATGAAAATCCAGAGACTGCTTTACTAGAAGATGCTGCTTGTTGTCTCTTGGTACAGCTCAAACCTCAGTTTGTAGTACCTCTTCGTTCCATTTTTATCTTATTAGGATCTAAGTTGACCTTGCTGTCAATTTAGCAGTCAAACACACCCAAGCCCTAGGTGCTTGGCCACCTTCTTCTTTGGCACAGTGTTCTCTCCGCATGACTCATACTTGATCACAATCTATTCACATATGAATTGCTGCAAACGCAGAGAGAGAGGGAGACACAGAAACAGAAGCAGGCTCCAGGCTCTGAGCTATCAGCATAGAGCCCGACACGGGACTGGAACTCACGGACTGCTAGATCATGACCAGAGCCGAAGTCGGCCACTTAACTGACTGAACCACCCAGGCACCCCCTTTGATGCTTGCTTTCTAAGAAACAAGTCATGTCCAGTTATTTGCTTAATTCTTTTTCACCTTTCTTCTGTTAAAATGTAGGCTCTATGAAGTCAAGAATTTTGTATTTTTTCAAGAAGACTGCTTATAAAAAATGCACATTTTTAAACAAATGTGCATACTCACTGTATTAGGAAAGACAAAACTAGCTGCTTTAAAAATACAATCCCTCAAATGTCATTGTCTTAAAAGTTTATTCCTTCTGTGGCTGACTTATTTTACTTAGTATAGTGTCCTGAGGATTCTTTTATGTTGTTGCATATGGCAGGATTTTCTTCTTTTTTTAAGGCTGAACAATACTGCATTGTATTGATATACCAAATGTTCTTTATTCATATTGTGCTGTGCATTAAAGTTATTAAGAGGGTATATCTCATGTTCAGTAATTTTACCACTATTACATATATATTAATATTATATATATATTATATATAAAGTTATATATATAATATATACATATAAAGTTTATTCCTCACTTACCTAATCATCCAGTGCTTGGATTGGTAAGTGGATTTCTTTCTACCTTTTATTTCTTCTGTTGATAGTACCCATTGACCTTTCGTCTTGTAACTTAGCCAGTGAGTGACTATGCTGTCCAATGAAAGCATGAATTCCAGTAGACAACATATTTTTTCTAGCATAGCCTCTCACACCTTATTTAGCTTTTTCATTTAACTCCAACTTAATGAGGAATTTATTGTTATAGTATTTACTTATTTATTTTGAGAGAGGAAGAGAGAGAGAGGGAGGGGTAGAGAGAGAGGAAGAGAGAGAATCCCAACCAGGTTCCATGCTGTTAGGGCAGAGCCTGTCATGGGGCTCGATCCCACAAACTGTGAGATCATGACCTGAGCCAAAATCAAGAGTCAGACACTTGACCAACTGAGCCACCAGGCGCCCCTAGACATAATGAGGAATTTGTTTTTAAAGCGATAATATTTCAAAAATTTTTTGTCTAACAAAAGACTTCAGCTTTTGCCTCAGACCCAGCTGCAATAACACGATAAGATTTAATGTTTATTTGATCACAGAGATTAAAGGATATTTAATTCACTGTAATGAGTTGCCATGTGTCCTGTCTCTCCTTCCAGCGCTTTCATCCAACAAATGAAACAACATTTTAGAGATTCAGTATGTTCCAAAACTAACTTAGGTGAATAATCAGAGGAAAATTACATGAATACAGTTTCGTGAAACATAAAGATAAGTATGCTTGTGTTTTTTCAGTTTCTGTTTACAGAGGGCCTTTGTAATTTCTGTATATATGTGTGCAATACAGGTATAAAGCCAAGGATTGTTCTAATGGCTGAAAGGGTATACAGAACATGGTAGGTGCTTAGTACTTTTGAGGTACTATGCAAATAGCATGAACTACCCTTAAGTAACCATTCTTAACTTTCTATTAGACAAGGTCTGTAAAACAGGCAATAGTAATTCTCACTGAGAATTGATCCACATCCAGAGTAAAAACAGAAATTAAAAGAAAATCAAACAGTTCTCAAAGAAGAGGGTAGCCCTCTATATATCTCTCCTGTGAAGGCAGATATATCAGACATTTTAAGCATGCAAGTAACTCCATTTATTGTTTCTGTGCTAATTGAACATGTGATTTTAATTGTTTTCTGTACATCCCATTATAAGTAAAACAATCCTTGGTCACTAATAATCTCCTGTCCTCATAGCTTTTAAAGTTCTTATTATACAAAAATATATATTTCTGATTTACTAAATGCACATTCTTATTTTATGATTATTTTGTTTTCTTTTTTTATTTTTGCTGTGTGTGTGTGTGTGTGTGTGTGTGTGTGTGTGTGTGTGTAGGAAAGCACTCCAGAGATGCTCATCTCAGGAACAATGAAAAGATTCAGGTTCTGAATCTACAAAAGAGAAGCTTAGATCCTAGTGACTTTCCCTTCTCTTTTTTTCTTTTACCAGCCAGCACCTGTCTTCTCCAGGAAACACAAGACCTTGCTCTTTGGGATCCGTAAAACCCTAGATTAAGGAAACACTAACACTCTTGTATTTACAGGAAGGGGAAGAGACTGTGGTTTCATACCAGGATTATAAGAGAGGTCTGATCACGTGGTTTCTTTTGTATGATGCATAAGGCAAGATGATTTCTAAGAGAGGGTATGGATTTCAAGATTTATGGAGAATAGAGTCATTTTGAATAATCTCTATGAAAAGTGTGAAGATAGTTTCCAGGAAGTAGAGCAAAACAAGGAAATACTAGAAAGAATTTGGCAGCAGATTTTAGGAACCATTGAATTTGGTAACCATGGGAGTGCATTGTCTCATTCATTTGTTCATTCATTCAGTTTTTTTTTTCTATAACATACTGTTCTCTTGCGAAAGTCCAGAGATGGCTGCTGGTTAGATACGGTCAGAGGGAGGTTGCTTTGCAGAAGAGCAATCTAATAGCACTGAAGTATGGGGTTGAGAACACCAGCAGAATATTAGCTGAAGAGATACACAAGACTGTAAGGTATATAATACTTTCACCTTTGTATCACCATCATGTTCCACATTGCATGATTTATTTTAAGTACCTAAATAATGAAGATTTATCTATAGAAATCTTTGATCCAATATTTTTTTATGTTTAGAATTAGTGTAGAAATTCTTACATAAATGTACACATATATAACTACAGAGTTATAAAGGTGTTATTTGTAATAGTAAAGTGTCAAAAAATAATTAAGTATACATTATATACAAGAATTAGGTAGCCATTAGAATGAATATGAATCTACAAGTTACAGAAAATTGTTCTATTATCCCACTTTAGAAAAAATAATATTTTTTATTATTTATCTATTTTCTAAGTTTATTTTTGAGAGAGAGCTCACATGCACACACACTCACATGCAAGTGGGGGAGGGGCAGAGAGAGGGGGACAGAGGATCTGAAGCGGGCTCTGTGGTGACAGCAGAGAGCCCAATGTGGGGCTCGAACTTAATGAACCATGAGATCATGACCTGAGCCAAAGTTAAATGCCTAACGGACTCAGCCACCCAGGTACTCCTAGAAAACAGTATTTTTATGGTATGATTGCAAGCTAACAAGGAAGAAACAGCCAATTTTTAATAATTTTTTCAGGGTGTATTATAGGGAATTTCCAGGTTTTCTTTTACATATTTCTCCATTGTTTAAATTTGTTTACTAAAACACACAAATTATTTTTAAAAACAACAGCAAGGAATTTAAAGGAATTCGGGACTTTGCATGAGTTAGTCTAATTAATCAACTTTTTAGACGCTGGGCATGTTAGATAGATGTACCTAAATTGAAGGTGGCCAGAGGGAAAGTCATAGCTTTCTGTGCCCATTAAATTTTTGACTTTTCCACAGAGAATTGCATATTAATCTATGCTTTGTACAACATGGAACTAGATGTTTGAACGATAACTGGTACCTGACCCTCATGCTTAAAAGAGGAGAGTATGAAATATATGCTCAACCCCTCAGGAACACTTTAACTGGGATCATAACTGGCTGGTTCAACCAGATATCCCTTTTTAACAAACTGACAGGGAACACTGGAAAGTTAGTAGAGAACAGAGAGGTCAAAATTGGGGAAGCAATTTTGAAGCAATTCAGAAACCAGAAGCCAAGAAGTGTTTTTCGTCATGAAGAAAATGGTACCATGAAGTAGAGAGAACACTCCCGTGGCATTACAGTAAAGTAGTAAGGAAGAGGCAAGAACGAGACACTGTGGCCACATGTGTGACTATGGGAATACTTGTCTAGAACCACTGTTGCCGTGAAGGGCTAGATCTGTAACGCATCCTAGCCGTGATTATTCTGTTGCAGTTTTCTGTGAGCTCTAGTTTTGCAGCAACTGATAAAATTTCCTGTCCTACTTACTTCATTTCAGTATCTCCATTAATGAAAGTAACCTGAGTGGGTCCTTTTGCACAGAAATTATAAAAAGTATGCCTGATATCCGTGCAAACCTGACTGCTTAACAGACTGACCCTTTTTAAAAACTGGTCTCTTTTGCTTCTCTTCCAATTTTACTATTTCATTCTTCTTATTACGCGTTTCATAGTTCTTTAATTTTAACTTTGTCATGTATTTTGAGTATCGTTTTCTCAGATTTTCAGTGTTCGGTGACATGCTTCCCTAATCTGCTGTCTCATCAGACAGGCTTGGCACACACTTTGATGAAAACGTTCTAAAGTAAATGCAATTTTTATACATCATACTTAGTTTCATTGAGACCACATCTAGAGTTCTGTGTTCTTTAGAGTTCTTTTCTAGAGTTTTTAAAGAGTATTTAGCCTTTTCTGATAAACACATTTAATCATTAAAATTTTATGTTATGTTTCATTTCTATATACTCTGCCAACATCATTCATATTCACACATTGATTGCTTTGGTGCAAAAGCAAAAATCAGAGAAAATAGATACTTAAGTTTGAGTGATATAACTTAAGAAAAGTGTTGTTTTTCTTTTATGTTGACACAGTATAAAATTTTCTAGGACTCCTGATCATTTATATAGCTTTTCCAATTATATGTAATGCCTGCAGCCTGTTTCACGTAAAGAATTGAACACCAGATAAAGACTATATTTCGTTTATAGGAATGTAGTAGGCATTTGCTAAAGGTTTTCCATATAAGAAAAAGGAAGTGATTCTCAAATGTTCACTAATACGTAGGGATAGTGCACTAAATATATTTAAGTCTCTCACTTCGAAACTTAAGCTCTGTGCAACTTAAGCTCTGAAAATGTACAACTTAAAATCAGTGGCTGCCTTGAAAATTGTAGGGCCTTTTTTTAAAAATTTTAATTTCAATTCCAGTGTACTTAGAAATTGTGGTCCTTTTAATCCTCGCATAGGCAATCCACCTCAATGATTTACTGGCCCACGTTTCACAACAAGATTTCTTACTATTTCAGTATCAGGCAATTGGTCTTCATTTGACATGGATTTTACTTTTCAATCCTCTTGTAGTAAATTTGTGCAAATAAGACTTGTAATAATGATAGTTGTACTCTTAGTCTTCCCATTGTGTTGCGCTATCCCACAATGCAATTGCGGATAAACTATAATCATGGGATGTGCTTAATAATCTTTAACTTTGCCAGAGAGCAACCTCGGGCTTTTCAAAAGGGCAGGAGTAGCAAACGGTAGCCATCATAAACACATGTAGTCACTGGAGTTGTCCTGAGGGCCAGAATCATTGCCATCATTAGTAACACTTTAATTTGTTCAGCGACGAGAAATCAATCTGTAAAAGGAGGATATAGATTACTGTTTTCCAAAAGGCTGCTAGTGATAAGTGTAATGATATTGCAAGCTTGACATTGCAAAGATTTGTTTACATAGTTACACAAAACAACTAAGATGGAAGAATTGGTGATATGGAATTGGGGATTTTCATTCAATACCATCTGTAAGAAGTAGTTGAAAACAATAAACCTATTTTTTTTTTTTTTTTTACTTCTCACTCTCCAAAACACAAACAGACAAAAAACTGGCGGGAAATTTTGGGAGAAAGAGCACATCTGTCCCTTTCATTCTTAAAAAAAAAAATCACTGCCAACCTTAAAATAATATTTGACTATCAAAAGGAAAACATTACTAAAATTTAATGAAATAAGAGAAAATATTACATATTATCTCTTATCTCATTTTAAACAACTTTACATGAAATTGATTGTTTTAGTAATGTACAAAAGATAAAATCTAAATTCTTAAACTTTGTAATTTATGTATCCTCTGTGACATATTTTTGAATGGTTCTACTATCAGCATGTTTAACTGATAATGAAAATTGTGTAATTATACATAGATGTCCTTAAATTCAGTAAGCAGGTTTTCTAAAAAGTCAGAAAATTGCATTTTAATTTGCAGTTTCTTCTTGATCTACTACTAATGAAAGTTTCACTGAATTATCTGCTTAAAGGTCAAAATGCTAATTAGAAGTTTCTCATCAGTGATAATTCAGATATATGGAAAAATGATGGCATTAGCTTTTTAAAAATCTTCTTGAGCACTCCATTATCTTATCAGAGTTCTGATAACAATGAAGATAGTGTATAACATTTAATACTTCCCATTTCAATGAAATACATGCATTCTTGTTTAAAGGAACACATTATATGGATTTCATCACAATTTCCTCCTTTCCAAGTGTGACTCTTTAATATACACTTTAATATGCTAAATTTTACAGACCACATTTTAAACTACAAATAGAATATTATAATTTAAAACATCTAAAAAAATTTTTTCATCTACAAAAACTGATGATTTTAGAATATGTATTGCATTTAAAAATCCTTGGTCTTACAATTGGAAGTGTCTAGATCCAGGGAGAAATGATCATTTCATCTCGTCTATTTATTATATGTGCTATATGATTTCAGAATTCATAGCACAGAGCATTTTATTTGTGAGAAAGTTCATAGAACATGAAAATCTATTAATTAAAGTGAACAGCCCTCTGTATGTACAAACATAGTTGTACCCTGCAAAATGAAAATACACATTAAAGAATACTGGTCATCTGATTTAATTCACAAACATGTAAGTATATTTACCAATAGTAGAGACTCTGTGTTGTGCGTGTGTGTGTAATCACATTCATGTTTTCTTTAAATGACACTTCACCTGAAAACACATACACAATGTTATAACCATGGCAGTAAAATGATGGCATATTCCAAAGGAATAATTTAAGAGAGTTTAACTGAGGGCCAATTTCAAAGATTTGGGCAGACGTAAGAGGAATCAGTGAAGGATAGTGTATATCATTGCCAGTTGTAAGCGTGGAGGAGGAAAGTCCAGAGAGTTGTAATTGTGGAAGAAGGCTGCTGAATAGGAGCTGTGTCTTTGGTATCGAAACTTACCCTCCCTCATCTTCTGTCTTCTGAACTCCTATAGGTGCCCTCTTTGACCCAAGACAATAGGAAGCCAGAGGATAAGGACACCTTTGATGTAGTATAAAGATCAGGGTCCTGGATTGCCAATCAGGGTAGAAAAGGGGGAAAAATGGAATTAAAAGAGGAAATGGAAAACACCTCATTTGTATTTTCAGCATTCAGTATGTTCATGGAGTAGAAGACTCAACATAGTCAAGATGTCAGTTTTCTTCAATACATCTCTAGAGTAAACCCAAACCCATCAAAATCTGTGGCAAAATTGTTTGTAGAAAAACCTACAATCTGAAATCTAACATTGACAAGGAAAGGCAAACTGGAATATCCCAAACAACACTGAAAACGAAAGTGGAAGCATCCACACTATCTAATTTCAGGGCTTACTGTAAAGCCACGTACTTCAAGGTAGTATTAGTGAAATAACGATGGCACAAATAGAGAAGAGAGAATAGAGACCCACGTATGTGACTCCTTTTTGGTGAGAAGCTGCGAGTCCCTTTGTTGTTAAAAAGTTAACGTGCAGGGATGCCTGGCTGGCTCTGTTGGAAGAGCGTGTAGTTCTTGATCTTGGGGTTATGAGTTTGAGCCCCACGTTGGGTGTAGAGATTACTTAAGTAAATAAGCTTAAAAAATTAATGTGCAATAACAAACAATTGATAAAAACAAGTATTTTGTAAGTTTGTATCTTTATTAAATCTTAAAAAAATTTGTTGAAAATATAGCTTTTAATGGAATGAGAAGAGTTTTAGTTTTTCCAGTCAGTACACAAATGCATGAGCACAAGTTATTGATTATTAGAATGAGATATGATTCCAGCATTAATTCTACCCCTACTTCTTTTTTTCTTAACAAATATAAATAGTAAGAACTTAATGTCTCCATAAATAGGTAGAAGGAATAGAACACACTGTCTTCTAGCAATATAACTCACTTCTTCAAAGTTTTGCTATTGCATTCAAAACTTTATTCATAAGTGGGAACCCAGATTCAGTGGTTCTTCAATTTTGTTGAAATAATGATTTGAAAATAACCCAAATTAAGGGGCACCTGTGTGGTTCAGTTGGTTGAGCATCCAACTTTGGTCTAGGTCACGATCTCTCCATTCCTGAGTTTGAGCCCTGCGTCGGGCTGTGTGCTGACAGCTCAGAGCCTGGAGCCTGTTTCAGATTCTGTGTCTTCCTCTGTCTCTCTGCCCCTCCCCTGCTCACACTCTGTCTCTCTCTCTCTCTGTCAAAAATAAATAAACATTAAAAAAATTGAAAATAACCTGTGTTGGAAAGTGCCTTGTTGTTAGGTGTTTGATTCATTCAGTTCTTCCTTGTAAATATATTATTGGCAGGAATTACCACATTGCCCAGGATTTTGCACTATATGACATAACAACAAAAGATAATCTGAGTAAAATATGACATTCTTTTAAAAATCAGGAGAAAAGTCCCTTGTGAATGATGTGTGAGAAGATCATAGAAAGGGAATACCACTGGACCGTAGATCTTTGCTAATGCAGACCAACTTGAGGAAATGGGCACTGGACCATAGAGATGTAGTATTTTATATGCTTTGAACTTTGTATACTCTTAAGGTGTAGATGCCCCAGTTTGAAGACCATCATTCTATATAGTGTAGGAGGAGAAAAACTCTATTCACTCAGTGTGTAGCAATTTGACTTCCCCTGCTCACAAAGTATCCTAGGAGAACCTGTGCCTTGGTCATATATCAGCTGAAACTCCTGAATGTTTTTCATACTGTAGGATACTCAAATTTATAGTTAAAAGCAAATGATGAAATCAAGGTAATTATAAAACTATACCTTGAATAACATATTATAACAAAGTAAGAAAAAAAAACCATCTGTTTTAGTTTTCCAAGAACCATGAATACTAAATGCAATATTTTTTATATTATGATTTTAATTTGAGAATATCGAAGAATAAGGACCAAGAAAAAGTTGTATTTTTCTCTTTTCTTTCTTACTCCCCTCTTTTTACCAAAGTGGAAAAAACAATATGTGTGAGTGAGTGTTTCTGTGTAGATATACACATATGTGTACACACACACACACACACACACACACACCCCAAAGTCAAGTTCAATTAGGCCCAAGGCAGCTTTAGTGTGGTGAAGAATGGAGAAGAAAAATCAAAAAGAACATACAGATTGAAGAGATATTTCTGCCTGAGAGACTCACACCATTGCCCCTCCTTTCTTTTTTTGTCATTTACTGCTATATACAAGAAGTTCATAGAAATAATGTTTATTTATTTGAGAGAGAGAGGGAGAGAGAGACATGGAGCATGAGCGAGGGAGGGGCAGAGAGAGAGCGAGACAGAATCCAAAGCAAGCTGCAGGCTCCAGCTCTGAGGTCAGCACAGACCCGGAATGGGGCTCAAATTCACAAACCATGAGATCATGACCTGAGCTGAAGTCAGATACTTAACCGACTCTGTCACACAGGTGCTCCATAAAGTACCAGATATTTTGCTTACAGTTTTGGTTGCTGTTCTTGTTGTTTAATGGCCTCTTCCCCCTTTACTTAAGATTTGTTAATCTGTAAATATCAGTGTGGAGTATGTCCTAATTTTTCTTGATTGTATCTTACTTACTTCTTACAATATCCAGGAGGATTCTATTAGCACACCTGACCATGGGTTCAAAGTGAAAGTGATGGATTCAGGAAGTGCCCCCAGGAGAAATTAGTACATGTATGGAAGAAGCAAGATAGTAGATAGTAAGAAGCCAAACTAGTGTAGAAGGTTAGGTGTATTGGTATATTCTGCCTGATTCTGCAGGGAAATCTGGAATATGAAGGGCTGGGTAACCCCACACTAATCAGTCATTGGTTATAGGCTGTGGATGTGTAGTCATAAAACTAGCCAATATATAATGTTCTACAAAGAAGTGAGAGTTCTCATGCCAAGGGTCGCATAGCTAAAGGTCACAGGTGTCAACTCTGAGCAGCAAAATACACAGGACCTGGGAGATGAGTACAGACAGTTGGTAAGACAGAACTGAAGGGAGTTGGGTGGCTGATGATGTAGGGCCTGATGTGAGTGTCTCATTCCTGTAAAAGTTTGGATTGTGAGTAACTTGTTCTGTGAGTGTTCTGCAAGATAGGTAAACATTTCTACTAAATTTTAACTTGATAAACAAACGATGTCTTGCAATACGAGTAGTATACGTGACACTGAACATCACATGATCACAAGTGAGCCAATGGTTCTTGAAATTCCCTTTGATATACAAGTACTTTGGATTACAAGCATGTTTCCGGAATGAATTATACTCACAAACTGAGGTTTTACTGTACTCCTCGAATGTTCGCACTTATATAAAGGGGAGAAAACCCTTGTTGAAATGGTTGTGAATGAAATATTCTAGCTAAGTAAGCGCTCCAGTTAGTTACTGAGTTGCCAAGGACTTAAAAAAGTACAACTAAATTGATACCATAAACTATTGGAAAGTGCCACAGAGTTATTACATTTATAATTATTACAGCATTGTTGCTGAAAGGAAAAAGTGCAAGGGTGTAGTTGTATTTAGAATGGTGGGAATCAAGTGAACTTAAAAATATCAGCATCTTTTTAAAAGAGCCCTTTTACTAGTACATATGATAATATCATATTAAAAATCACTCTTGACATAGTGTGGTTTTTCCAAGTTAAAAAGTAGAATGTAATAACCAAATTTAAAATATCAAGGTGACAGTGAACGTGGAAAAAACAGACCTTAAGCAACGATCACATCTCTCAGTCATGGAAATAGTGTAGTGGTTAAAGTGTAGACAGTGGCGCTAGATCTGAGGGTTTTAATCCCTGTGATGCCACTTGTTTGTTAGTTGTGTGACCCTAGACAAGTTAATTAACCTCTATATGCTTCAGTCCTATCATCTTTAACATTGAAATAACCCACACTTCTGACATATAAGTTGTGAATATGAAATCACTTTAACGACGTTTAGTGATCAGAACAGCATCTGCCATGTAGTAGTTTTTAGTTATCATTATTTTTATTATTATTAACGGAAGTTTCTAGGCAACAAACTAAAATTCAAAATTATTTGCTCTTATAGCAGGGGTCGCAAACATTTTCTGTAAAAGACCAAACAGCAAGTAAATATTGGCTTTGTAGGCCATATGGGGTTTGTCACAACTATTCAGTTTTGACCTTATAGCCCCACCCCCAAACCGGAACAGATAATATGCAAATGGGTGGGGATGGCTATGTTTCAATAAAGTGTTAGCCACAAAACCTGGCTGCAAGTCACATTTGGCCCATGAGCTGTAGTTTGTTGAACTCAGTCATAAAGTAACAAATTGAAATTCCTTTTTCTACAGAAACAAAATGTGATTCTGTCTCTATTTATAAATGTAATAAATATTTTATGAATATGCCAAAAACAATCTACTTGATGAATGTCAATTCCATCAATTTAGTAATCACAGTCAAGGCAGATCAATTTGAGATTTGACTTAGCTGGAAGGAATGAATTACAGTTCTCAAAGAGAACATACTGGCTCTGGTTCAGGAGCAGCAAATATATGAAATATCATGAAACCAAATACTGAATATTTTTATTAATTTGGCACATAGCCCGTGGGCAATATGCCAAAAGCAGCCAACAATAATATAATCTTTTCCCAATTACAATATTGATTGACCTTACACTACTTGGCTTAATTGAAAGTTCAATACAATGAGGAATATTACTTTCTTGGATATTGTTATTGCAATAGATAAATGATCCGATCTTGAAGTTTTCTAAAACAGCACAGAAATTCAAAAAGCTTAAAGATGTTAGAAAGAAGGAACTAAGAAAATTAGAGCTACATTGGGCTTTGCATATAAAAATTAGCTACATAATATATCATGTGAAAAAACAGAAAGAGGTTTAGAGACATTTTTCTATGATTATGTAAAATCCATCTGGTAAAAATGTATACCGTTAATCCAAATAAGGTGATAAACTGAGGCAAGGCCACATTACCAGAAATTGAGTTCATTCAGAAGTAGCAGAGGAATTGCAATTTGGTTAACGCATGTTGTAGCAAGCTATAGGCAAATCCATTGAGGGTTTAGGGTAGGCTATATCTATGGACAAGGAGTGCAAAGAAGGGGCAGTCCAGCCAGAGTGTAAGCACTGTGTTCATGGACTTGAGGATATGGAGAGACTCTTGGCAGGTGTTCACTGGTCAGAAAATAAGTCTCAGTCTTCTGGAAATCAAGCATTTAATAGAAATTATTCTCTCAGTTCTTAAGTTACGCATGTGTTCCTGAAAACACATGTGTGAGAGTCTCCATTTCATCTCCTATGGTTCCATTTTAGATTGAAATCCTTTCACGTAACTATATTTGTATGGTTTATTTTTTGTGGCACTCTCTATTAAACAGACACAACTGCACACTCACATCTACTCATATACACTTAGCAGAGGACCACAAAGATTCAAAACTGTACAACTGGATAGAAAATATATCCTGCCTATGTTGTATATCATTTATAGTAAGTTTCTAAGGACATAACATTAGCTCTGAAAACAATGTCATTCTCTACTCACCATGAAATTATCTTATCCAGAATGGCATATCAAAATGCCTTCCTAAATAATATTTTTATATTTAATTTTAATTCCTGAATATATTTGTCTTATCAAATAAGTTTATAAAGAGTATGGCATTTAAATTATAGCAAATTCTTGGCCTGTCTAGAAATTTTTAAAATTTGGGGGCATTTGAGGGGTATACTGTTCAAGTTAACCTATGTATTTATTGCCCTTTTATCCTTTATGCTTGTCCCTTCAATCACTTGTGATAGTCTTCACTTTCCCCAGTGCATTTCGATAAGTAAATCATCAATCTGAGAACAAGACTAGGGCACTTATTTTCAGTGCCGCAGATAACGTTGATCATCTGTCTCAGCTCAGCTTATTTTTTCCTAATTTCATATTTTCATCAAAAGTTGTCAAACTCAAGAGAAGACCCCTCACAAAGTCAGAAATCAACTCTAAAATCAGTCATAAGTGGACAGATGGATGCGTTTGTCAAATGCCCAACTCCAAAATGGGAGTATTAAAGAGGGGTTGAAGGTATTATTTTTCAAATACATCCTTCAGAATGGTTACTTTTTTTCCCCTTAAATGGGGTTGTGTTTCATTTCTTGAAAAATTATGTGAGAGCTCTGGACCCTCCAAGACTATAGAATCTTAGCTATTGTGAACGGTATGCTTAAAAACATAAATAATATGCCTTTTTAACTTAGGAGAAATAAAAGAAATAATTTATTGTTTATGCATGCTTGATGACACAACCATCATTATATACATGGATAGTGTTTGCTATTTATTATACTTTGGATCGAAAAGTAATGAAAAAGTAAGGACAATCATTATGTTAATAGTGTCAATGAAGCATATTTTCTTTTCCCACTTGTCATGAAAACAGTCTTGCTTCATCTATTAGATTTTATCAGAAGTCAGAGAAAATAGTCAATGTTAAATGCAAATTATTTTAACTAACATATTATAAACTGTATGCATGCCTCAAGAACTAGTTAACTAAATTCTACACCATTTATGGAAGTTGCATAAAATCTAAAACTGTACCTAAGTATCTTTTTTAAGATTGTCCTGCTGTCTAATTTACCAACTAGATTTGTCTTTTTGAAAACTATACTAGCATCCAAAATAATATTTTACTTAAAAATAAGATTTATGCAGAACACAAAGCCCGTTAGATCCAGCATCACTTCTGTGGCAATCACTATTTCCCAGCAGAACACATGGGAAGATGACAGTTTGACTTGGGTAGGGTTCCCTCTTGTCCCAATTCTATCACATATACCTGCTTCTCTACAGTTAAGCAGAAGTTGGAACAGGTAGGCATGTGCATTCAAGTGACACTTCACATTCTGCTTGAATTCTAATATTCTAATAGAGAAAACTATTACACAATTTGACCCTTCAGAATAAGATCGCATAAGATTGTGGTGGGTCATTTTCTTCAGCAAGGATTTGAAGATGGCCTGACTAATTAGGCTAAATCTTTTCGGTGCTTGAGAAAGCATGACAGTCATGAGCTGTTATGTATCTTCCTTCTGCATCATTATCAGGATTCTAGATATGACCCTGAACTCTTACTGCTCTACAGGCAGTTTATGTTCCCACTTCTAAGAATGGCAGTACTAAAGACATTCACCACAAGTACTGAGCAAAAGAGAGAAAGAAAGAACAAGCAGAAGATAGAATTTCTGGAGGAAACTGCAGGACAAATTTCTGAAAAACTTTGAAACAGTCTCAACCAACAGTGTTTCTGCCTTGCATTTTCCTTATGCAAATTTATATATCTGTAAATTGTCCATGACTGATATCAATGGAAATGACAATGGTCCACAAACATAGGACTTTATGTGACTTGGTCACTGTGAAAAACTAACAGCGTGACTCAAAACATCATAAAGATTAAGAGAAAAAAAATCAATAAAACAAAAACTGTTTTTTGAAACATAAATGAAATTGACAAACCACTAGCAAGACTGACAAAAATAAAAAAGAAGACACAAACCACGAACATCAAGAATGAAACAAGATCTCACTAGAGATCCTGTAGCTTTTAAAAGAATGATAAGTTAATACTATAAACAACATTATGCTCATAAATGTAACAACCTAGCAGAAAAGGATGAGTTTTCCAAAGACCATTAACTACCAAAACTCAACCATGATAAAAAAAAGATAATCTGAATACTTCGTAACCGTTAAAGAAATTAAACTTGCAATTAAAAAATGACAAAAAAAGAAATACATGGGAAAAGATTGTTTCGCTGATTATTCTATTTGACATGTAATGAAGAATTAACACCCACACCAAAAAGATGAAAGATTCAAATGTCTGCTAGTAAAGCAAATTATCTGCCCCCAAAGACCAACGGAATCTTCAAAAGAAAGAGTGCAGAGGTCAAGAGAAGAGCCAGCTTCTTGTACTTCCTCTTTAAAGGAAATGATTAGGGAGGCAGTAATTATATAGGGACTTCAGACTGGATAAGGAAGAGACAAGATTTTTGAGGCCTCTGAGATGTTTGTTTTGTACTATTCCTTTGGGATAGAACCCAACAACTCCTGATGCTAGTATCTCCAAACCTTTGATCTTCTCAATGGCATCTTTATTCTTAAAATTAGTTTTTTATATTCCTATGGTATTAACCTTGAAAGTCTTTTTCTTCTTTTACCTCTTTCATTTTTTTTCCCCTAAGGATAATTTACAGCCAATGTTTAGTTGTAATATAGGTGACTGTATTAGGTAACAGAACTAGTAAGATCTCTCTCACATACATGAGAGAGAGGAAAAAAAGATTGATTTTAAGAAATTGGCTTATATGATCATGGAGATTTCCAAGTCTTAAGTCTGTATAGCATGTCAGCAGTTACAGTCTTTAGAAGAATTCCTTCTTCAGAAAATGGGAGTCTTTACTCTTTATGCCTTCAACTGATTGATAAGGCCCACCCATCTTATGGAGCATAATCTACCTTATTCAAAATCTATTGATTTAAATGTTAATCACATCTAAGAAATATCTTTACAGCAACATCTAGACTGGTGTTTGATCAAATAAGTGGGCACGGTAGCCTAACAAGGTTGACACATAAAATTTACCATTATGGTTATGGTGAACAATTTGAAAGTTTTAGAATAAATAGACATCACATCTCCTGATGTAGTACAAAGCACACATATGAGATTTCTTTAGATCGATTTTGCCTCTTTTTAAAAGAATAATCTTTTTTATGTGTCTCAGGATGGTTGCCATTTTATTGTATGGAGGAAACTGATATTTTACTTCCATTTTTTGTTCTACCTTTCATATATTTCTTATTGGAAAATAAGGATAACGAATCAGAAGGTACTGCAATGTAGCTTATTATTTCAGATTTAAATTTATGGCAACTTTTGAACACAAATACAAGTATGCAAAATATTTCTTGAAGACAGAGAGAAAAATGGGCATCTAAATTAATGCAACTTCAAAGCTGATTTGAAGTGTGGTTCTTAGATTTCTGTGGAACTTTGGATTTCCAGGATTAATTGTTTTAAAATGCAGAAAAAAATTCTACAGCATCTCTTAGCATATTAGACAAAGCAATACAAATTTAAAAATGCACAATGTTTTGAGGGCAATATAACTAATAACCAATTATCAGAGTAAAATATTTGGAATAATAAAAAAGTCAAAAATCACCTCTGTTTAAAGAACAATTTTGTAAAACAATATATTCACTTAAGAAAAAAATTTCTGTGACTGTAATCAAAATTTTAGTTTGAGAAGTCAAGATTCCAAAAAGTTATTGAGTTATATCACTACAGGTAACAATAAATGGTTCTGTTATTTAATGTGTGAAACAAAATGAATATCTGCCAATGACAAACATCTTGTTTATTGTGAAAACTATTAAGAGAGAGAGAGAGAAGTTATAGAATTTTGTGCCAATGAACTCAGGTTATTATAGTTTGTGTAGGTTTCCTTGATTTTAAATCATCTCATATTTTTGTAAAATCCTATAAAGATACATATGGGAATCATATAATGTATCAGTGAGGGTTCTCCAGGGAAACAGACCAATATGATATGAGAGAAAGGGTCTGTGTGTGAAAAAGAGAGGGAGAGAGAGAGGGAGGGAGAGACAGAAAGAGAGAGAGAGAGAGTGTGTGTGTGTGTGTGTGAAAGAGAGAGAGAGAGAGAGAGAGAGAGAGAGAGATTGAGATTAAGAAAGAGAGGGAGAGAAAGGATTTATTACACGAATTGGCTCATTAGGTTATGGAGGCTGAGAAGCCCCACAATCTGCTCTCTACAAGCTGATGAAGTTGGTGGTACAATTCAGTCTTGAGTTTGAGGGCCTGAGAACCAGGAGAGCCAATGGTGTAATTCCTAGTGCAAAGCTTAAAGGCCTGAGAACTGGGACAGCTGGTGTGTTTCAGAGTCCAAAGGCCTAAGAACCAGAAGCTCTGATGTCCAAGGGCAGGAAAAGATGGGCATCCCAGAGGAAGAAGAAATATGGAACTCTTCCTTTCTTATTAACCTTTTTGTTCTATTTGGGTTCTCAAAGGATTGGCTGATGCCCACCCACATTGGTGAGGGCAGATTTTTACTCAGTCTACAGAATCAAATGCCAGTCTCTTCCAGATAGACTTTCACAGACACATCTGGAAAGAATATCTTACCAGCTATCTGGGGATCTCTTAGTCTAGTCAAATTGACACATAAAATTAACCATCACATATAACCAGAAATAAGTCATTGAGCTCAAATGTCAAATAAATGCAAGAATTCCCTTTCACATTCCTCAGACATCATTTAGACTCTTTTTCCATCTAGGTGAAAAACCCTTCTGATAGGACATGACTAACTAAGGAGCATTTAAAAAAATTGTTTAATACCTCCACATTTAAAGACCCATACATCTGTGTAGTGTCACGAGCAATGAAATAGCACTCAAAGACCTGCATTCTAGTCCCAGAGTTGCCATTCTATATAGCCAGATGACCGTGGAAATGCCATTTAACTATTCAAAATTTTTCTTTTTCATTTGCTTATATCAAAAGCTATTTAGGAATCCAATTTTCTTACTCCATGTTGACCTGATACATCTTTATTTTATTTCTTTTAATTCTTTTAAAACATCAATCTTAGAATTGCATAGAAAAAGTTCTACATGACAGTTCTACTCATGTTGATGATAATTTGTCTAGTCCTGTCCTATTTTCTCAAGTTTACTTTCCAGTTTCCTTTGGTTTTTTTTGTGTGTATTTTTTTTTACATAATAAAAAAAGTGTTGAATATAACATATATAGAAAAAAATCCATAAGGAAAAGGTGTATATCTCACTATATTGTATACCGGAAACTAATATGACACTGTATGTTAACTAGAATTAAAATAAAAACTTAATAGAAAGAAAAAGTATATATCTTATCAAATTCTAATAAGGTGAAAAAGCAAGTAGCTGTCACCTAGATCAAATAATTGGTAATTGTCCACACCCACACTACTGTTATATACTGTTTTATATACTGTGTTATATAGTGTTTTACTATTTAGTGGTACTGTCAGTGGTTGTGATATACACTTGTGGATATTATCACATTGTGATAATAATTAATAATTGTATCCTCTTCTTGGATAATGCAAGAAATGAGGAACACATCAATCTGTTCTCTTTCCCAGTGTATTATTATATATTTTAACTATCCCAGTACTTAAAAGCCTATAAAATTATTATTTTATACAGGTAATGTTTATTTAGACTTAATCATTAATTTACATTTTTATTTTTCCTTTTGCTCTTCTCTCCTTCATGTATCCCCAGACTTCCATCTTGGATCACTTAGAAGGCAAAAAAAAAAAAAAAAAAAAAAAAAAAAAAAAAAATAGTATTTCTTTTGTTGCAGGTCTGTAGATAACTAATCTCTCACTGTTGTTTTTCTGGAAATGTTTTTATCTTACCTTCAATAATGAAGAATAGATTTCTGAATTCGTGTATTTTCTTTCTGCACTCTGATGTTTTTATTTCATAGTGGTAACAATATTGTCTGCTTTTAAGATGTTTTTCTTTATATTCGGCTTTCATAAGTTTTAGCCTGGTGTGAATGGGTACGTGTTTCTTTTATTGATTCAGCTTAGTATTTATAATATTTCTTCAGTTTAAAGATGGATTTCTTTCATCAGTTTGTAACGTTCTCATTCATTATGTCTTGTGGGAACTCCAATAACTCATATGGCAGGTATTGTCCCTGTGTAACCCTGGTCACTTCCTTTGCCTCCACGTGTCTCTTTCTGTTTTGATTCTTTGAGAATTGATTACCTCATTCTATGTAAGTTCTTCCTGGTATCTCCAGGTCAGAAAATTTCTCTCCAGCTTTTAACTCATCCACTTGTCTCTTAATTTTAGTTTTAATATTTTCCAGTGTAATAGTCCTCATTTCTTCTCTGAAATTCTCACTTTTGCCTTCTCCTTGAACATAATGTACTTGTATTATCAATCTGTTAATGAAAATGCCCGTTAACTCTCAACACCTTTACTAATCTCAATGAAGTTTGCATGATCATTTTGGTGGTAATGCCACGTGATTATCTCCACATGCTTTTCAGTTGTCCGTGCATATGATCCCTTGGGGTTTGTTTTTGTTAATATTGTTGGCAGTTTGCATGAAGAGTTACAAAGTGCCGCATGAGTCCTTTAAAACATGTACATAGTCTTATAGTTCCTTATGTATGTCTGTCTCGTTAGTTCTAATTTGTTCTTACCCCTTGGTAACCTTTCAAAACTTTATTTCATCATTCAAAATGTTTCTGTGTGCTTTATAGGACCTTCTCTTATCTGATACTGTATGGTTTGGCTTCCGTGTTTATTATCTATCTTTCCCACTCTAAAATGTAGAGTCACTACTGTGAACGTAGCACTTAGAAAAATGCCTTGTAAGTCTCTTGTACAGACTCGATGATATTTGAAAAAACAGTAATCTGTTGCCATTCTGTGTTCTCCAACATGGCACTGATTACAACACTGGAATAGATTATTGGATGAAGACCTAGGCCTCATTTTGGGGAATATTTTTCTATAAATAAATAACTTGCCTATAATTACTCAGTAAAATCCGATAGTTTGTTCATATTTTTGATTTTTTATCTTATAACCATCTTGAGAAATTGTCTCAAATCCATTGCTAAAATCAAGGAACAATGCATCTGTTAATCAATCTCATTTAGTAACCTGGGTTTTACTTACAGCATGATTTCACAGGAGCCTCCAGAGTGTAATGCTTCCTTAAATTTTTTTTCTCATGTCATTTCATTTTATTACTCTTTCTGCAGTACTGTTGGAAATTAATATTGGTAGTTATTTGGTTGTTGCTACAACCTCTGATTTTCAACCCCAATTTCACTTTTCAAAAATCCTGGTGTGCTGACTTTTAACAGTGTTAAAAGTGCAGTTTTTAAAACAACAGAATCATTGCCGGTCCCAAGTCAGATGGTAGAAAATGGAGGGAATGTTTCACTTTGAATCCTGGAATCTTTACCAATCTCACCCACCTCTGTGCTGCCATAACTTCTTCTCCCCTCCATGAAGTCTCAGAGATTTATGAAGTGGTTCTGTGATTAGATCTGGTGTAATTTTAGGTCTTTGAATGTATTTCATCTGGTCCTGAAGACCTGAATTCATTTAGAGGTACTAATAGCCTTTTACTACTCTCTGTGAATAAAATTATTTGGTAGCTGTGTTATAGTTAGTTCTGTCTGCTTTTTAGTAATCAGTGGACAAATCTCTTAGAGTTAGTTGTAGTTGTTAATTCATGTGAAGAGTTATAAAACCCCGTATGAGTCTCTTAAAAATATGCATAGTCTTATAGATTCCGGTTTAAGTCTGTCTCATTAGTTTTAATTTATTCTTCTTTCCTACTGGTAATTTTTTAAAACTTCACTTGGTTACTCAAAATGTTTATACCTTTATTGCTTTTCAGTGTTCTCCTCTTAACTGTGTTTATTCTATCATTTTAAATTTGAAACTAATTATTTTGGATAGAGAAGACAAGAACAAAACACAATCAAATAATGCCCTATATTTGTCTTTTATTTAAAAAAGTAACTCATACCACAGTACTTCTTGCCATGCTCTGAATTATGCGAAACCAGCTGCTTTGCTTTGTCTTTCACTTTCCTCAAAGGTCTCAGTTAATTCTGGGCTTTAACCTTCCTGAAGCTACTTGCATTCTCTGCTTCTCCCCTGAATCCCTTATATGTTCCTCCAAGTCAATCTTCAAGTTATAATATTGTGTCCTTCATGGTTAGATCAGTTTAAGGATGCAAGCGAAACATGTAAAGTGTTAAATTAGAATACATAAAACAATAGAGCAGCGGTTAAGATTGCATGTACCATATAAAAACTATGAGCCTTAAAGTATCACCCCATTAGGAAAGACCAATTAAAAACCATGGCTCTTTCAGTCTTCCCTGACGGTCATTAGACCAAAGGTTTGACAGATTGAAAATTTGGTCTGGGTTACCCGTATTGCATATTTTTAAAATAAACCCGATTCATTTCTTGACACTACAAAATTCCAACCTAATTTTGTACATATTGTTTAAATGATTATAATTATATAGCAAGATATTAAGCAAAAATGAGAAAGAGAAAGAGAATGTACTGCTCCATGAACACATCTTTGTAATGAACTTTGCAGCAGCTTCCCAGGCTCCTGACTCTTGTCATCGCCACAAAGCCAAACGTGAGTTTCCTGAAATCTATAGATAACCTCATCCCGGGCTAGATTCTGTGAGATTGCAATGATTGCTCTCTGAAGCAAGTTTTCTTCTGGTTTTGGGAACAGACTTTTGTGTGTTTAATGGAGGGTGTTTACATTGCCTGGGTTAAATTCCAGAGGCTGTTGAAACATCTTCTTCATAAGAATGGGAGAAAGGGTAACCAGCTGAAGACAGGATCAGAATCTATGAATAAAGACAGCTACTGCTATTTAGAAGACAGCAAGATGAGGCAAAAAAGAGCAAGAAAGGAATAGATAAAGTAGGAGTTGAAATTTAACTTTTTTTCTCCAAATGGAATCCTTAGGGAAAATGAAAGTAAAGATGACTGAAACATCAGTTTTCTCAAATCTCTCAGCTTTTACCTGAATTCCATTGCTTCTTTAGATTCTAGGTTCTAGAGAATGGCATTATCAGCAAAGGTTCTGAGATTATCGATGCTTAACTGCACTCTTTTAGAAACCCTAAAAAGGGTATGATACCTTGTATACAACTTATTTTTCACCACAGGCCCTCACATCACAAAACTAGCATGTTTTAGAAATCGTTTCGTCATTACTGCCCAGTCCTGTAGTTTATAAAATCCCTGTGGTTGTTGCTTTCCTGGGTAGTGAGAAAAACCAAGATTTGTTGGCTTTAAGAACCTCAAGAAAATGATTTCACCCAATGTTCCACATCAAGTGAAAATCAAAAATGTTTATCCTACCAAGAATCACATTGTTTAAACTCTATTATGGTAATGATTGTTTGTGTTTATAACCATTCCTATTTAGTCCCATTAACTTACTTTAACAGCCCCCATTCCTTTTAATAAACATTTGGTATATGAGCAGGTGTAAAGTCATGTTCCTCAGTCAGAAGCAAAGCCTGAGCCGTAGATCCTTATATAAGTGATTTTTGAGACTCTTTAAAGAAGAAACCTGTAAAGAAGTGAGAGAAACATAAGTAGGGAACAGGAAGAGACGAAGCTAAGATGTGCTAACTCTAGCCTGAGTTTAGTCATTGACTAGATGCTGCCTAAGAATGAGAGAAAGTACATATAGTATGGTCTCCCAAGCACCGGCCATCATGGGCAGTTCTTTGTGATGGATGAAAAGTATGAGCCCTTAGCTTTTAACACCTTTAGCAGCTAGTAGTGGGAGTCTTAGCCTGGTAAAGAAAATCTGGGTAGGGCATCAACATATCTACTACTAGTAAGAACAGAAAGAGTGAGCAGTAAATGAAGTTGAGTAAGATTTCAGAGTTGTTTTCCTTAAAGGTCATGATTACACTAGTGAGCAACTTGTATTTTTGGATATATAGCAGCAATCATTTACCACTACAAAAATCTGCAAATAGATGGAGCCAAGCCTTCCCAAAATCCCGTTTCAAAAATTATCTGTTAGATTCATTCAGGACTTCCCCCAAATCCCACATCACATGATGTTATCTAAATGTCAAGCAAACCAATAATGGAGTTTTTCCAGAAAACTGGGGAAAGATAAAGAGGCTCAGCCTAGTTATGTAGCTATACCTTAAACACAAGACAGTAAAAACCTTGCTAGACAGAAGACAATGCCAGTGGTCCACTGAGGAAAGAAAAAAAATGGAAGAGAAATGCAGTTGAGTTTAACTTTCTTATATCAGACATCTGCCCCTTAACTTGGGGACAGAATCATGCCAGCATTTTTATTAAATATTCTTCCTTAATGTTACACGACAATCTGTATATTTTAAGAATGCATTTTTGGTTCGTTTTAAAGATCTAATTGGCTTTATTACATGATTTATGAATCGGGCAGGATCCCATCTAGCAGGTTGAGGCGGCTCGAAGGAGTTGTACAAAATCGAAGGTTTTATAGGAGGGTAGAGACAAGAACGTTATTAGCAAAAGAAAAGGTTTGTTCCAGGGGCCTGCTCTCTAGGGGGATCTTAAGCATGCATTAACCGAGTTTTTTGAGAAACGAGTAATTCAGCAGCTGCCCATGATCAAACTTCTACTAGTTGGGAAGTAGAGCCTAAGTCCACCTTAATGTGATAGAATCAACACTCAGTACAGGCAATCTATTCAGCTACTCAAGTTAGACAAAATACTCAAAGGAGAGACAATAGAGAATGAGAAGGAACAATAGAACAATAGTTCTTTGATGTCAAATATAAGATCTCCTGGGGGAAGAATAGATTGTTGTGAGCATGCATCAACTGTAAAATTCATATTCCACTTGATTATATGTATGTACATATATTTATAGTTATTTGCATACATACACTTTTAAAAGCTGAGTTTTAATCATGCCCCTTCTACCAAGGGAGTGGAATAAACAGACTGTGTGCAAAATGTGCTCATTGTATAGCTAGTGCTTTGAGGCTGGTTTCTCTTCCTATGTTACTAGGGATGGCTCTTTCTTTCATGGGCACATTAATCAATGTTTTAAAAAACTGAACATAGTGAAGGTTCTGCATATAGTCTCTAACCAGTTTCACAACACAGAGCCTTTTAGCATAGGTGTTTCTCTAACTGTGATAACAGTGCCAGGTTTGATTGTGTTTATAGTGCCGTAGGGATCCACAGCAGCTTGTGGCTTCAGACAAAACGGCATCTGGCGCCGTGTGATGGGAGGGAGGAATTCTACTCGTCGACTCCTAAAATGTTTGCTAGCAAAAACCTGCTCAGGGTTTCCTTTTCTCTTTCCCCATGGTACTTTTGTCTCTTTCCATTTATACAAATTGTAAATGGGTCAAAAGACCCATGTATGGAAGAACCACAAACATCAACATGAGAGACATAATTTAGATCAATTAATGCATTCCTCACCAAAATGAGATGATTTGCTCTATTTTAATTTCTTTTTATTCATCCGATTAGACATTGTTAAGCACTCAGTGATCCCTTAATTATACCGAACATTTTCATAATCATGTATTTTTTAATGGATTTTTTAGGAAATTACATTTAGAAGCTATGCCTTTTTCACCCTTTTTTAGAAGTAAATGACTTGTGCCTTGAACACTGATACTGCTCTTCTTCAAACATCAACAAAAATGTACAAAAGTAGTAATAACATACTCCCAAGAAAATGCCGGTGCAAATTAAGGTTTATTGGAGCAAAACAGAAAGCTTGATATCTTTGAAAATTATTCCATTGAACAACACGGTTATGATGTTTTTTCCCCTATGGTTTTCCTCTAGATGTAACTAGGATTTATTTCTGCAATTCTCCGCACACTCAGCTCTCCCATCTATAAATTAGCTACAAGTTATATTTGATATTTTGAATATTTATAAATAAACACCGATCCAGAATCCTCTTTGAAGCAAATGTTGTTTTCTGGCCATCAACATAAATTATAGAAAGATAAAGTAGAACCATGATAGAGGCAGTCTAGGGCCACATCCTCCTCAACGGCCTCAAGAAGCGTCTTCTTGTTTACTGCCACTCTGTGGCTCATTTTTGGCCTTGATGCTTAGCAAAGAGTGGCAACGGCCAGATTAAGGAACATACTTCTTCTGCGGATATGTTTCTTTTGGCTTTTACAGTGTTTAAAAGAAGTTACAACTAACATTTAAAAGTTGGAAGATCTCACATAAATGCACAAAAATACAACTTCTCTTGGGCACTTGTAAGTGTTGGTGGCAACGAACGCCAATTTTAACCTGACAGCACTTGGCTGCAGTTGAGTAGCAACTGCTTTTGCTTTAGTTGGCAGTGCCCACCGTAGTGTGTAGTCACATAGAAGATGCGTGTGAAATTAAACCAGCTAATTCTACCCATTTATATAGCCAGCCAGACCTCTGTGGAGATTTGAGTTTGAGAATCCTTCCCAAACTGATTTTATTATTGTTTGTGTGGGGGGGGTGGGGGTGGGGGTGGGGGTGGGTGTGCGTGTTTGCTTCTACCTCTGCATAGTCTAAGGTAATTCAGACAAATATCAAGGCATGTCAGGAGTTATCATGATCAAGCTTCCAGAAGAGTCAGGTGAATGTTTCATTCAAAAATATCAAAATTAACTCTATTTGCCTTTAATTAATTAATTAAATCAATTATTTAATTTATTTCTTTATTTGAGAGAGAGAGAGAGAGAGAAAGAGTGCTAGCAGGGGAGAGGCAGAGAGAGATGGAGAGAGAATCCCAAGCAGGCTCCATGCTGTCCACACAGAGCCCGATGTGGGGCTCAATCCCATGAACAGTGAGATCATGACCTGAACTGAAATTAAGAGTCAGATACTTAACCAATTGAGTCATCCAGGTGACCTTGTACAGTTTTTTTTAATAATCCATCATTAATAAAAATAAAATAGAACAAAGAAATTAAAAAATTTTTAAATACGTTGTCATTCACAAGGAACCTTGGAACATTTTGATGTAGAATATAACAAAGCATAATACATAATACATAATAAAAAGAAATGTGAAGTATATTTTAAAAGGTCAATAAGTTGATGTTCTGGTAATCTCACATACATATATATATGTATATATGACATACATATATATGACATATATATGTATACACACATATATGTAGTTACTGTTCTGTATCTACAACTACTGATTTGCAACATATATTTTTACTGAAAATATAAACAATTTATATTCCAAAATAATGTATGTCTCCATTATCATTTTAAAGGCTATGTAATATTCTATTTCATGGGTATCGAAAAGATAATTCATTCAACTAGCATTTAATTACTGGGTGTTTGGATTCTATGAAGGTTTTGCTGTTACAAACTGTTTGCTGGAAACATTGAAGAAGTATTTCTCAACCTATGCTTATTATGAAAATAAGTTATTAAAAGAGGAATAAGTTGGGGCGCCTGGGTGGCGCAGTCGGTTAAGCGTCCGACTTCAGCCAGGTCACGATCTCGCGGTCCATGAGTTCGAGCCCCGCGTCAGGCTCTGGGCTGATGGCTCGGAGCCTGGAGCCTGTTTCCGATTCTGTGTCTCCCTCTCTCTCTGCCTCTCCCCTGTTCATGCTCTGTCTCTCTCTGTCCCAAAAATAAATAAAAAACGTTGAAAAAAAAATTAAAAAAAAAAAAAAGGAATAAGTTGTACAACTGTATCTATATTTAAAGATTTTAATGTTTATTATCAAATTGCTTTCAGAAATATTATACCAATTCATACTTCTACCAATAGCATATAAGAAAACGTATTCCTCTCACCATAGAGTGATATTAGCTTTCCACTAAAAGACATTTGTCTGTTTAATGAGTTGTTTTTTAAATACAGAAAACTAATCTCTAAATGGTCTCTATGTTATTTCAGCACAAAAAAGTGACCATTGAAAGTCCGTGGGGTCCGATCACTCATTTAATGCCACAGCAGGATAATCAATGCCTGAGGATGAGTTCCGGATGTAGTCTGCCCAGGTTTTAAGTCTAACACTACTGCTTATCAGTAAGGTGATTTTCAGACCACTTATTTTGTCATTCTGTGCCTCATTTGGAAAACGGAGATTGCCGTAGAATAAAAAGTAAATAAAATGGAGGAAAGTTTATAGTTTAATATTATACATTCAGGACATATGTGACTTAAATACTATGAAGTAGGTATATGCTAAGACCAGTTTGCATATCTGAAACAATATGGTTCAGAGTTACATGATTAGCAAACAGCAGAGTTAGACTCCAACTTTGGTCCTCATGTGTCTGAAGCTAGTTATGTTTTCTGCCTTTATGTACTGATGTTTCTCCTTACAATAGTTAGGACTCCACCTGCAATGGCATACACAATTTTGCCAAAACCTAAAAGAGTATTGAAAAAGAGATTTACAACATATTTTAAAGGGCCAATGATATGCTGGCAAATCTCCTACTATTAACCAATGATTTGTGAATTAATTTCCATTAGGTAATAAAAAATGTAAAACATTTTTAAACTCTTTAAAGCAATAACTTTAATAAACTGTCCCACTAGGTTCCACTTATCCTTAAAGAAACATAGGGGTAAGCACCTTGACATTGGTTTTGGCAATGACTGTTTGGATTGATACCAAAAGTAAAGGCAACAAAAGAAAATAATAAATAAATGGGACTTTGCTGCAATCGAAAGTTTCTTCACAGCAAAGGACACCATCAACAAAGTGAAAAGGCAATCTGTGGAATGAGAGAACATACCTGCAAACCACATATTTGATAAGCGGCTAATATGCAAAATATATAAGGATCTCATATAACATGGCAGCAGAAAATCATAATAATAAAATTGAAGTAAAAAATAAAAAAAAATTAAATGGTTACAGGACCTAAATAGGCATTTTTGAAGGGACATACAAATGGCCAACAGATATATTGAAAGGTTTTCAGTATCAATAATCATCAGGTAAATTCAAATCAAAACCATAATGAGATATCACCTCACACCTGCTTGTCAAAAAAAAAAAGAAAGAAAAAAGAAATAACAAGTGTTGATGAGGATGTGGAAAAGGGGGACCTTGTATCTATACTGTTGGTAGAAATGTAAACTGGTACAGCCACTATGGAAAACAGTATGGATGTTCCTCAAGAAATTAAAAATAGAACCACCAGATATATGATCTAACAGTTCCACTCTGGGTTTACATCCAAAGGAAATGAAGTGAGTATCTTGAATAAATGTCTATCCACCCATGTTCACAGCAGCATTGTTCACAATAGCCAAGGTATGGAAACAACCAAAATGTCAGTTGACAGATGAATGGATAAGGAAAATGTAAGATAGATAGATAGAAAGATAGATAGAGAGATAGATAGATAGATAGATAGATGATAGATAGGGATATTATTTAGACTTAAAAAAGAAGGAAATCTTGTCATTTGTGATAACATGGATGAATACAATGGGCATTATGCTAGGTGAAATAAGCTAGACAGAGAAACTGTATCATATCACTTATATATGGAATCTAAAAAGAAAGTTGAACTGTAGAAACAGGGAGTAGAAAAGTGGATGCCAGGGATTGGGTGGGTGTGGGAAATAGGGAGAAGTTGATAAAAGGGTTGAGATTTTAGTTAGAAGGTAAGTGAGGTCTGAGGACCTAATGTGTAACATGGTGACTATAGTTGATAGCACTGTATTGTGTAAGTGAAATTTTCTGAGAATTTAAATGTTTTCACAAAACATGCAAACAAGAAAAACATAAGACATTTTTAGACTTTTCAAAACAATTGCTTTAAAAAACTGTTCAGGGGAGCCTGGGTAGCTCAGTCAGTTAAACATCCAACTCCTGATTTTGGCTCAGGTCATGATCCCAAGGTCATGGGATTGAGCCCTACATTGGGGTCTGTGCTGAACATGGAGCCTGCTTACGATTCTCCCTCTGCCCCTCTGTGCCTCCCCTGTGCCCTCTCTTTTTCTCTCTCAAATAAAAACTAACAAAACAAGCAAACAAACAAAAAACTGTTTGACTTTGTTCCATATTTGTAAATATATCCGAAATTTTAATAAGAATATTAGGAAGTCTTTCTAAAAAAAGAAAAGAAAATTGCAATCAGTGGCCCTCCTAAGAAAAGAATGAACTAGAAATAAATCAAATACAAAATAAGACTTTTCCATAAAAAAGAAAGTATTTAAGGATACATTAAAATGGCACTGCAGAATATGGCAGTGTCTAAACAGGTGTGGTTATTTAAATTTGCATCTAAAAGAAGTAAAGTTAAATTAAACTTTTACTTTCTCAGGTTCACTAATAGCTGTACTCCAAGTGCTCAGTAGCCACATGTGGCTAGAAGTGGCTATCATGATGGACAGTGCAGTTACAGAACATTCTCCATAATTGTGCTTCATTGAGACAAAACATTTAACAGAAGGAAAACAGCATACCTATCATGGTTAAAATGTCTGAGAAATCATCACCTTTAGAGTCCTTTACTCAGGGAAGGCCCAAGAAATAAAAAGGCAAAGTAAACCTCAGCACAGGGTATTAAAAGAAAAGTTCAAGTAAAAACCTTAAAGGAATTACTGATGGGGAGAGAGACGATGATGATGATGATGATGATGATGATGATGATGATGATGGTGGTGATGGTGGGAGATAGATAGGTGATAGGTAGATAGGTAGATAGGTACAACGCAGGGTTGTTTTGAAAATTAAATAAAATTAAATGCAATAATGAATATAAAATGTGGCTGGTACAAAATTAGTTATTGAAAATGGGAGTTCTTTTTAATATTAGTCAATGAATAACAATATTAGGTGAATAAAATGCAATTCTTGAGATTCAGTTGATTGAATGAAAGGAAGTTAAAATAAACTTACTCTAGACCCAAAGCCCTATTGCCATCAGAGAGTAAATACAGCGTCTATTTCCATGGTGTTTTATGGGTGGAAAATCTAAGTCTGGATACAGATGCCACATGTATCAAAGATTCTGCATTTAAAGGCTAGAAGGGTATTAGAGGCTCTGATTCAATACTGGTTTCATGGGTAAACTCCATGCATTTACATGGAGAATACGGTTTTTTACATGGAGATGGGGCTGGGAATGGTGAAATAAGGAAATTTCCATATTTACTGTCCATTTATCCTGATAAAAAGTGGCCTAACAGATAATTTGAAGTAGAAACATGCCCCCTAAATTAGCATGCCATTAAGTATGAGCATGAAATATGTCTTGGATCAGCTAGAAATTAATCACCACAGGGAGATATTAATTAGTTCAATAGCAGAATGAGAAGGAAAATATAAAGTAACTTTTCATTTCCAGTAATGTCGCTGTTAACATATTGCCTAATGTGAAGAATAATATTTACCAAGTGCTCAGAACTTTATAGTCTATAACGCACTTTCATATATGTTACCACCAGGGACAGACAATACTTAAACCAAGGCTGAGGGACATGCACAGCCTTAACTCATCTCATGCCTCAGTCAAATGGCAGATTTGAGTATCTAACCTGAGAGTCTGAACTACACACAGAACTACACACATTGTATTTAATACAATAATATACTTAACCCCAGGGTAAGGCATCTGGAAGAAACCATTAGAGATCTAATTCATATATTAATCATTTTTTAAAAAAATAATATGAATATGTTACCTGGAAGGGGTAGTTCCTTGTTCCGTGCCTTAAAATCTTCATAAATGAAGATCTATAATTTAACTTGGGAATACATTTCATGATGTGCAACTCCAGCATTCAAGATGGTACCACATCTAAAAACCCAACTTTAACATAATTTAATTTTTATTTTATTTCACTCTTGAGGTCTTTAGTTGCATAGAATGGAATTGAGCATCAGTCCATGCAAGGGTTTTGTTCCACTTATGTTTTGAGTTTGTTTTATATTACCATGTTTTCCCTTTCATCTTTCATTCCCAATGTCATTTCTTTACATTCTCTGAGGTGCCCATACAGTACATGGAAACTTTTTCTTCTGACCTATTTTTCTATACATTTATTTAGACACATATTTACCCTTGAAATAAATATATTATTTTTGTTAGAAAATATGTTCCTGTATTTCAAATTAAACAAAGGATATTAGGGCTGGAGAGGGTTTTTTTATCTTAGGTACACATCACTAAGAAAATACATACAAGATAACAAAAATGTGTTGTGGGAAAAAGATAAAGTACGGTGCTTCAATTAGAGGGGTTGAGATTGGATGCATATTGTTCTAATTGATACTTTTGTGTTTTTGAGAAGTACAGAACAAATTCAATTAGTTTCTGTATTAGTTCTCCATTGTTGCCATAACAAATAACCACATATTTAGTGGCTTAAAACAACACATATTCATTATATCTCAGATCTATATGTCAGAATTTCAACACTGACTTGGTGCACTAAAATCAAAGTGTGAGTGGTGCTGCCTTCCTCCTGGAGGTTCTGGAGGAGAATCTGTTTCCTTCCTGGGTCAAGTTGTTAGAAAAGTTCAGCTCCTTGTGGTTGTCAGGGATGCAGCAGTTCCCAGCTGCCAGAGACTGCCCAAATCCCTTGGCTCCTGGCTCCCTTCCTTCCTATGCAAAGCCAGAAACAGCAAGATGGTTCCCTTTCATGCTTGCTTCTTGTTCCGTGTTTACTCTTTGACTCAAGCCAGGGAATATTCTCTGGTTTTTAAGAGTTTATGTGATTAGATTGGAATCATCTGGATAATCCAGGATAATCACCACATCTCAAGATCCCTAATCTTAATCACATCTCTATAGTCCCTCTTTCCATGTAAAATAACATAGTCACAGGTTCCAGGGATTATGGTATAGACATCTTTGGGGGATGCAGTCATTATTTGACCTATGGCAGCTCCTCTTCCTCCCCTCACACCCTCTCCTATTTTTTTTTCTTTTCTTAATAGACTTATTTTTTAGAGCAGTTTTTGTTCTACAGAAAAATTGAATGGAAAGTACAAGGGATTCCCATATATGCTTTTCCACTCCTCCCTCTCTCCAGTAGTCTTCCCTATGATTAACCTCTTCCAGTAGTGTGGTACATTTGTTACAATTGATGAACAAATACTGATACGTTGCTCTTAACTAAAGGTCAGTGGTTTACATTAGAGTTCACTCCTATGTTCTCTAATTCTATTGGTTTTGACAAATGTAGAATGTTACATATCCACCATTACAAGATCAAACAGAATAGTTTCACTGCCCTGTCCTAAAAACCTCCTCTGATCCATTATGCTCATCCTTTCCTTCCTCTTCCCAAACACTTTGCAACCACTGATCTTTTTCACTGTCAGTATGCTTGTGCTTTTTTCCTTTTAAGACCTCACTCTTTCACCTAGCAGTATATGCAGTTAACTTTCTTTCCTTGTCTTTTCATGGATTGATAGCTTACTTATTTTATGGTTGAATGTGTTCCATTGTATAGATGCAACCCAGTGTACTTATCTATTCATTTTTTGGGAAAAAATCTTTATGGCTCCCATGATTTGGCAATTATGAACGAAGCTGCTATAAATACTCAATATTGTATGACAAACTTTCAGCTTACTTGAGAAAAAAATCAAGGAGCCTGATTGCTGGATCATACTGTAAGACTATGTTTATCTTTGTAAAAACCTGTGAAACTGCCTTGCATTGTGGCTATAGCATTTCGCAGTCCCATCAACAATGAGCAAGAGTTCCTATTTGCTGTACATTCTTGTCTGAATTTATTACCAGTGTTGTGGACTTTAGCCAGTCTAGTAAGGGTATGGATGTATCTTTTTTAAATTTGTGGTTCCTTAATGACAAGTGATGTTTTTAAATGCTCATTTCATTTCTGAATATATTTTTTGTACAGCCTCTTTTTTTTTAATTAGTAGAAAATCAATTTATATTCTGAAAAGTAAGTAAATGCAATACTGTATACATGTTAATAACAATTATTTGTTAAAGGGGATTCTGAAAATACCAAATCCTAAACTTATATCCCTACAAACCTCCCTCAAATGCATTCCAACCAGCTACAAAATCGCTAACAACAAAATAAATGTTGAAGATAAAGGCAGGTAGATTGTAAGGAAGCCTACAAATTTGGCTAGACCTAGAATGTGATGGATGGCAGAAAGCAATATTTATTTTTACCGTAGACAGTATCTGGGAGTTCACAGTCTAACACCTGGAAACTATCAAACACTCTAGTTACAGTTAGAGAAGAGAGCATGGCAGGAGAAAACACGTGGGGTCCACAGACAAGGATAGCAAAGCTGGGACAGATGAAATTGGGAAGTTTCCTGCTCTCCAAAGATCTGCAAGAGAGCAGAACAGTCAGGTTGGCTCCTCTCCACTGAAGCTGGAGAACACTAGCTTTTGCACCCGAGCAGCCCAGAGAAATGAAAGGTTCACTGGCCCATCACTTGCCACAGAAGTAGATCCTTATGAGTTGGGGCTGCTTTATGTGCTACAAAATCTGTTTCTGAGGAGAATCCAGAAAACTGAAGAATAACAAACACCCAAAGTAGGCAGCTAAAAGAAAGAGTAGAGTTTTTGTACGTGATTGAAATTGAGTTGATATGAGACTGAAATAGACTGTTATAATTGTAAGATGTTTCATGTAAGCCTCATGGTAACCACAAAGAAAATAACTATAAAAGACACACAAAAGAAAAAAGAAAGAAATGAAATCATATCAGTATAAAAAAGCAAGAAAACCTAAAGACAGTAAGAAAGGAAAGGACAAAGATCTACAAGATAGGAAAAAATGAACAAATGACAATAGTAAGCCCTTATTTATCAATAATTACTTGAAATGTAAATGTAATTAAACACCTCAATCAAAAGACAGAGTGGCTAAATGGATTAAAAACCAAGATTTATCTACATGCTATCTACAAGAAATGTGCTGCAGATTTAAGGACATAATAGGCTGAAAATGAAGAGATGAAAAAGATATTTCATGCAAAAAGGATGGCTATACTTACATCAAACAAAATAGACTTTAAGTCTAAATCTGTCACAAGAGACAAATAGGTCATTATATTATGGTAAAATGGACAACTCATCGGGAAGACATAATAATTGTAAATATGGATGCACCCAACATCAGAGCACCTAAATATTTAACACAAACATTTACAGATCTGAAGGGAAAAATAGACAGCAATGCAATAATAGTAGAGGACTTCAATATGCCACTTTCAATTGTAGATTGTCCAGACAGAAAATCAATAGGGAAACATCTGACTTGAACAACACTGTAGACTAAATGAACTTAACAGACATATACAGAATCTTCCACACAGCAGTAGGAGAATACACATTGGGTTTTTTTTATGTTTTATTTTGTATTTGAGAGAGAGAGAGAGAGAGAGAGAGACAGCATGAACAGGGGAGGGGCAGAGAGATGGAGACAGAATCTGAAGCAGACTCCAGGCTCCACGCTGTCAGCACAGAGCCTGATGTGGGGCTCGAACCCATGAGCAGTGAGATGATCACCTGAGCTGAAGTCAGACGCTTAACCTACTGAGCCACCCAAGTACCCCAAGAATACACATTCTTTTCAATTACATGCAGAACATTTTCTAGGACAGATCATATGTTATATCACAAGTCTTAACAAATTTAAAAAGAATGAAATCTTTTCTGACCACAGTGGAATAAAATAAGAAATAAAAAAATGGAAGGAAAATGGGAAAACTGACACACAAATATATGTTTAAATTAAACAAAATATTTTTGAACAACCTATAATCAAAGAATATATCAAAAGGGAAATTAAAAGATACCTTGAGACAAATGAAATAAAGATACACATATCAAACTTATGGATTTCAACAAGAGAAATACTAAGAGAAGTTTATAGTGATAAACACCTACATTAAAAAGGAAGAAAGATCTCAAATAAACAACCTAACTTAAACTTCATGGAGCTAGAAGAAGAACAAACTTAACCTAAACTTAGCAGAAGGAAAGAAATAATAAAGATTAATATAGAAATAAATGAAATATAATGTAAAAGTCCATGAAAATCAATCAGTTTCTTTGAAAAGATAAAAAAAATTGACGAACTTCTAGATAGACTAAGAAAAAAGAGAGAACACTCAAACTCATAAGTGAAAGAAGAGACATTATAATTGATGCCATAGAAATAATAAGGATCATAAGAGACTACTATGAACAATCCTATACTGTAGATAACATTGATGAAAAGGAGAAGTTGATAAGCACAAGTTACCAAGTCTTAATTATGAAGAAATAGAAATCTGAACAGACCCAGAAAGAAGAAAGAGATTGGATCAATAATCCAAAACTTCCCAGTGAAGAAAAGCCAGGGACCAGATCATTTCATTGGCGAATTCTAGCTAAAAGTTAAAAATAATCATCAATATTTCTTACATTCTTCAAAAAAAATTGAAGAGGAAGGAACACTTGCTAACTCAAATTTATGAGACCAGCATCACCTTGATACCAAAATCAGACAAAGACATTACAAGAAATGAAAACTCCAGGCCAATATCCCTGATGAACATAGACACAAAAATTGTCAACAAAATACTAAGAAACCCACTCAAACACTCATTAAAAGGATCATGCATCATGACCACTTGGACTTTATCCATAGGCTGTAAGGATGATTCAACATATGCAAGTGAATTTACATGATACACCACACTAACAGAATGAAAGATAGAAATCATATGATGATCTCAAAAGATTCAGAAAAAGCATTTGACAAAACTCATCACTCTTTCATAATAAAAACTATAAACTATAGAATGAATTTATCTCAATATAATTAAGGCCATATATATGAAAAGCTCACAAGCTAGCATCATTCTCAATGGTGAAGAACTGAGTGTTTCTCTTGGAGTTCAGAAACAAGACAAACAAACCCACTCTCACCAATTCTATTCAACATAGTATTGGAAGTCCTAGCCAGAAAAATTAGGAAAGAAAAGGAAATAAAACGCACCCAAAATAAAATTCCCTCTGTTTGCAGATGATATGATTTTAAATGTAGAAAACTGTATGGGGCACCTGGGTGGCTCAATCGGTTAAGCATCCGACTTTGGCTCAGGTCATACTCTCATGGTTCATGAGTTCGAGCTCCTCAGTGGGCTCTGTGCTGACAACTCAGAGCTTGGAGCCTGCTTCGGATTCTGAGTCTGCCTCTTTCGCTGCACCTCCCCTGCTTGTGCTCTGTCTCTCTCTCAAAAATAAACATTAAAAATTAAAAAAATAATAATAAAATAGGTGTAGAAAACGCTAAAAATCACACACACATACTCACGCAGAAAGCTGTTAGAACAAATAAAATCAGTGCAGTTGCAGGACACAAAATTAACATACAAATGTCAGTTGCATTTCTATACGTTAATAATGAATTACCCAAAGAACTTAAGGAAACAGTCCTATTTGCAATATCATCAAAAAGAATAGTATACTTATGAATACATTTAGATTTATTCCTAAGTAGTTGAAAAGACTTGCACACTGAAAACTACAAAACATAATGAAAGAACTAACGAAGATTTAAATAAATGTAAGATATCTCATGTTCAGGGATCAGAAACCTTAATATTGTTAAAATGTCCGTGCTTTCTGAAGCCATCTACAGATTCAATGCAGTCCCTATTTCTGTAGACTGAAGGTCGTGTTCCTCCCCTTCAAATTCATATGATAAATCTTAACACCCAAACTGATGGTATATGAGGTGGTACATTTGGGATGTGGTACCCTCATGAATGGGGTTATGACTATATAGAAGAGACTCCAGAGAATTCCTCCCTTCGCCATAGAGAGCAAAGACCATGATCTTCCTGGTCTATGAGCAAGGAGGTGAGCTTTCAGCAGACACTGAATTTGCTGATACTGTGATCTTAGACTTTCTTACCCTCCACAGCACCGAGAAGTATATTTCTGTTGTTTATATGCCACCTAGCCCACGGTATTCTGTTATAGGAGCCCGAGTGCGCTAAGACAACTCAGTATGAGTGTGAAGTCAGGTCAACTTTCCAGAAGGTCACTTGACAATCTGTATTGAAGTTTAACGAGGTACAAATCCTATTTCCACTGATAATTTGATCTCCTGAGATATATATCAAACAATGTTGCAAGGTACATGAACAGCATTGCAAATACATACATATATGTGCATCAGTGCATATTTTATCATATGTATGAACCTCTGACCATGGTGTATTGTCACATACGAACAGCATGTGTGGTAAGAACCGACATTTTTTTTTAAAGAACCTACATTTTAAAATAATAAATATGTATTTTTTATCTGGTAATAAAAGGTATAAGTCTACAAAATACATACACAAAATCATAACAATATTTACTTCTAGATGGATACTGATATCAGCATGCGTCTTGCTTTCTTTTTTTTATATATTTTTACTGTCATTTTTAAATGTATACTATATGTGTAACCAGAAAAAATAAAGATACATTCATGGAAAACTTATGCTTATTCAATATACATGGCATAATGCTAGAAGCAACTTATAATAGAGAGAAAAACATTTTTTATTTTTTTAGATTTATTTTTGAGAAAGGGAGAGACAGAGTGCAAGCAGGGGAAGGGCAGAGAGGAGACACAGAATCGGAAGCTGGCTCCAGGCTCTGAGCTGTCAGCACAGAGCCCGACTTGGGGCTCTAACTCACAAATTGCGAGATCATGACCCAAGCCAAAGTCGGACGCTTAACTGACTGAGCCACCAAGGTGCCCCAAAACATTCCCTATTTGAAAAATATTTCAGAATATTTAACTTTCTCTTTTCTTCTTTTGGTACCCTCATATTCTGTACAATAGAAATGAATGAGCTATCAAAATATAGTCAGAAAACACTGAAAATACATTTTTATAAACTGTGCACCACACATTTAAAAAGAAACTACATTTAAATTTGCTTTTTTTCATTTTTAGACTCAGAATTTTAAATATTCATGCTGTGTTAGGTAGGAAAAAAGCAATCTTTAGTTATACAAAGTGAAATTTTACACAATTGCTATATGATTAATGTCACTGTATGTTTTTCAGAGTAATCATATAATGAACGTGAGATAATCTTCAAAATTCTATACTTAAAAATTGAAAGATACAGAAAAATAGAACTTGAAGTCTAAAAATTGTATTTTGCAAAGTATAGGAAAGTTAAAGATCTAGAAATCCTTTTTTCTCTCTTTCTTTCTTTTTCTTAAGTCTCATCTGGAGCATCTGAGTGGCCCAGTCAGGGGTCCAATTCTTGATTTGGGCTCTGGTTATGATCTCTCAGTGTCCTGAGATCATGTATTGTGTTGGCGCTGCTCACAATCTCACTTGAGCTTCTCTCTCTCTCTCTCTCTCTCTCTCCCTCCCCTGCTCATGCTTGTTCTGTCTCTCTCCCTCTCTCAAATTAAAAATAACAATAATAATTATAATCATGTTGCATCATATAAATAGGGAATTTACTTGTCCAGCTCAAATGGCATATATAGTTGGTTTTTTTGTTTGTTCATTTGTTTGTTTTGGTCTAGACCCCACCTATGTGATCCCTTCGTTGCTACTCAGTACTGTTCTTTTATTATTCATCTCCGTGAAAAGTTTATTATACATTTGGAATCATATGGCACTTTCAAACCCCACTGAAAAATAGTCTTGGGTTAAAAGAAGAAAAAAACTATTACAAATTTAGGTAATTATTTCTTATTTTTCATCTGTTTTTTGTTGTTTATGTCTATATATTTTTTATAGGTAATACTTTCACCTGTTGCAAAGTCACCTTTAGAAAGGGCATACAGTTACTATTCCCCTGCTTATATCTATCTGCTCCCCAAACTATCCAGTTTCCTTCCTTCTTAGGGCATCCAAATTACATTTTTTAAAACTAAATTTTTCGCCCATGTGGCTCAATAGGTTAAGCCTCCCACTCTTGATTTCTGCTCATGTCTTCATCTCAAGGTTGTGAGATGGAGCCTTGCCTCAGGCTCTGTGCTGAGAATGCAGAGATTCTCTCTCTTCTATCTCTTATCCCTCCCCTGGTTCACGTTTTCTCTCTCTCTCTCTTTTTCCCTCTCTCAAAATAAATAAATAAGCATTTAAAAAAAGAAAACTTTCAATGATATTTCATGCAAAACAAAGAAATAAGCATACCTAGTTTTCTCCTTTTGGAAAACCAGTATCATTCATACTGTTCTGCACCTTGGTTTTTAACTTTATATTCTTGGGAGATCATTCCATATTGGTAGCCAGAGATTTCATCATTTTTTCCCCATAAATACACATTATCTATGCATGTAGCAAATCTGTTCAACCAGAACCCTAGATGTGACGTTTAGTCAACTTCCAATTTTCGCCATCACAAATGATGCCACTATACACAGCATTATAAATCATCATTTCTCACATATCTGAGAATATTGGTAAAATAAATTACTGGAAGTGAAGTTACTGGGTCAAGGTTAAATTCTTATGATTTTTAAGCTGGACCTGGATCATCTTAAGAAGCAAATAAGAATAAACTTTATTTTTAAGAATAGAAATGTAATAATTATTATTTGCCAATACGTGACTTTTATCAAGTCACCGATGTAAGACAAATCCAAGCAGGTGCATATCTCATGCCACCTCTCAGTTTTACCCTCATTTTACCAATTTGCTTCTTTAAAACTGACTTTCGGTGGGACGCCTGGGTGGCTCAGTCGGTTGGGCGTCCAACTTGGCTCAGGTCATGATCTTGAGGTTTGTAGGTTAGAGCCCCACGTCGTGCTCTGTGCTGACTGCTCAGAGCCTGGAGCCTGCTTTGGATTCTGTGTCTCTTCCTCTCTCTGCCCCTCCCATGCTCATACTTTATCTCTCTCTGTCTCACAATAATAAGTAAGTGTTAAAAAGTAATTTAAAAACTGACTCTTAATGGATTTTGTAGCTTATTTACACACGTACAAATAACTGAGCAGTTGAATATGGCTTAAATTTTTGAAGGAAGTAGAGAGAAACATCTTTTAGCAAGTAAGAACCTTAAATTAAATAAACAGATTGGGTTTATAGAATTTTTAATGTATAACCAAATTAGGGGAAATTTTTTAGAGGTTAAAAAAAAAAGAGCGAAAGCAGAATCTTCCTGACATACCTGAATTCCCAAGAGATGCGTTCAGCACCCTGTTGCTCTACAACGCCATAGAAATCAACTCTCCTATGGTAATGACCTTTATAGCGATTTCCCACGAAACAAGGAACACTGGCTTTATAAAAGTTTGGCAGGTTTCTATTGCTGCTCTTTCAATGATACTGGTTCATATAGTATGTGGGCGAAGCACAGGCAATATTTTTATCTTAGTTTTCATTCCTGAGAACATTTATAAGATGTCTAATTATTATTAGCACTTAGTGCCCAGTGTTTTACTAATGAGAAGAATTCCATGTCTTGTTTCATGAGTGTGTTTTGTTTGTTTGCTTAGCAATCTTATTTCTGCTCCAAAGAGTCCATGTCACTTAAAACAAAGGGACTGAATAAATAATCATCACCAGGTAGAAGCATTTAGCTATTTATATATTAACCAGTGTCAGAGTTTTAATAGTAAAATAATTTTCTTGCACAATAATGCACTGGTAATAGAGCCTGCTATGGCTTAAATAGCCTTCTTCGCAGAGGTTTCTAGAGAACCGAGAAATATTTTTTTTTTAATATACATGTGTTATATATGTTGATCTTTTCATGAAAACAAAAAATTACCAATAAATTTCTAGATAATTTATGAAACTGTTCTAAAAATATTCTAGTGCTATAAAATATAAAGTACCTGGTGAGTGTTCTTCACTCTAAACTCAGTTTGTCTTCCTACTTATGATGCTGGTGACACAGAGCAGACTCAGGCTCATACCGGATATTTCCCTGCAGATCCACAGAAACAGTTCCAGACAGTGAGCAGCTTTCCATAGACTTCTCCATGAGCATTAACTTCATGTTCCTATTTTGGAGGCCAGCAGGATTTCCAGGGCTACAGATAATAAGGTCTAATCCAGAATCTCCTTATTCCCATGGTAATGGCTCTGTTTTCCCACGTGAACTCTAAATGAAACTAAGATTAAGACTCTAAAGTAATGTAGGAGGCTAAAGTTTGGCCAAAGTTAGAATGCATTTGTAATGCCTTAAGATGTATCAGTAAGTTGAAATAAATTTCTAGGACCCAAATGGAGACCTTCCTGCCTGGATTGCCATGTCAGCAAATGGAAACTTAACTTTTGTGTCCAAGTGAATGTGCCACTTGACAAGAAAGACAGTACACCCAGTCAGCCAGTCTCCAAATACCAAGCCAACTCTGGCCTTCTCACTCCAGACAAAGTTGATTGTGTCCCCAAATAATCAGAAACTTTATCTTTTTTCTCTTCCTTGTTCTTTATTTTTTTTGTCTTATAATTGCTTCTTACCTTCTGCCTCATTTTGCAGTTCTTTGAAGGACTGTCTGCTTCATAAAGTATTAAATAAATTTGTTGCATCATCTAAATTATCTTCTTTATCCATTTTGTAACAGTTTTTGGTGATAAGGAATGGGATCTGAAGCTTCTTGCTAATTGCATGCCAGATGGGAGGCATAATCAAGGCACCTGCTGATCCCTTCGAGTTATCTGTTCTTGTCATCATGGAGGGCCATGGCTAAGTCACTCTTGGATTTGAGCTCCCTTGTGTGCATCTCTCTGATCCAAACTAATTTTATTAAGTTTGTGTGTGTGTGTGTGTGTGTGTGTGTGTGTGTGTGTATTTCCCATATTGTATATATAGATAGATAGTTCCCATTAAGGTTCTGGAGTCTCAAAAAGTTTCCAGGGTTTGTTAAAGTTCCCAGAAATGTTCCCAAGATCCCAAAGAGGTTCTGGGGTAGTTATATGGGGAGTCTGCAACAGGTGGCAGCCATCAAGAGATTCACAAACTTGAGGTAAGTCCATAGCATAAAGTGCTGGGGGACTTGGGGAAATAAATTAAGACGAGAAATTTGAACTGTTTTTTACCAAGGATATATCAAAATCTAAGTAGATACAAGTCAGACTATTGAAAGATATTGGAAGGGGAACCTGGGTGGCTCAGTGGGTTGAGCATCTGACTTTGGCTCTGGCCATGATCTCATGGTTTGTGAGTTTGAGCCCTTCGCTGGGCTCGCTGCTGTCAGCTCAGAGCTCACTTCAGATCCTCTGTCCCTTTCTCTCTCTGCCTCTCCCCTGCTTGCACTCTTTCTCTCAAAAATAAATAAGCATTTTTTTTAATTTTTTTAATGTTTATTTATTTTTGAGACAGAGAGAGACAGAGCATGAACGGGGGAGGGGCAGAGAGAGAGGGAGACACAGAATCAGAAGCAGGCTCCAGGCTCTGAGCCATCAGCCCAGAGCCTGACGCGGGGCTCGAACTCACGGACCACGAGATCGTGACCTGAGCTGAAGTCGGATGCTTAACCAACTGAGCCACCCAGGCGCCCCAATAAGCATTTTTTAAAAAGCTATTAGGGTGTTTGCTGCTATCAAGAAATCTTCTGGTGAAGGGAATAATAATAGATCTGTTGCTAATAGGAATTTCAGAAGCCAAAGATGTGAAATTGGTGGGCATGTTTGGAGAACTTCAAACATTTAGAATGCTCACCATTTAACTCTAAGACTACTGTGCTAGGATAAGTTGGTCACAGAATGAGTTAGATTAACATTACGTTACCTGCCAACCTCAAGAAAATTTCCATGCAATGAGGCACACTGTAAAATGCCTCTTAAGTATTTTTTGAAAAAACTCAAGGCCTAGCTGAAGAAATGGGATCTTTAAGTTTCAAAGAATTGAGCACACTGCCTTTTGGCACACTGCTTATGTTATGTGTAAGAGCTGTGGTCATGGAAGCTATAGATATCTACAAAAATGGAAAAATCTCATTAAGACAATCTAGAATTACAATGGCTATTATTGGGAATGTTTCAATTATACAAACCATTCATTTAAGAAGTGCACTTGAAGGCCAGGGTTCCCAAGTCAACAAACAAAATGGAATACCTATTTTATTTGACATGCAGAAGTCTACATAGGTCTTCAGGATTTCAAAATACCTTAATTGAAATTTTCACTGCAAAAGGCTACTGAAAATTAAAGACCTAAGCGGTACCTAAAATGAAAGACTCCAAGACTGACATGATTCCTCCTACTTCCAAATATCCTCCTTTACCTGAGCACTCATGGTCTACTAATCCTCCATCTGAATTGTCTTTCCACCCTGAAGAGACCACAAAACCACAAAAAAAGTCCACCAACTTAGTGGACTTACAACTGCAATAGCTCCGAAGCCAGAGATCTAAAACACCCAGTCCACTCTCCTCTGTTGTACCCTCCAAAGGGCCATCAGAAAAACACTGGCCCGGAAATTGGGGTTTCATTTGTAATCAACTAGGACAATGGAAAAAAGACTGTCCTTGAACGTTTTATCAAATTCTTCCACACCAACTCGAATGTCCCCATAACTAATAACTGCCTTCAAAGGAGGTCCCCAAAATGGGCCCCTTCCTGGGTTGATGGATTCCAAAAGATTCTCTGGCAAACTGCTACTGCCAGATACTCCCATAAACATCCCAGGGGAAACTAAAATTAAAATGTATGGAAACCTTGCTAAATTTTGGTAGATACTATATTTTGGACCTGTAGTCTCTACTTAAACTCACTTGAGCCTCCAGATGGAATCCTGGAAAAACTGGTAGAAGCTGGAAAAGGGTGAGCATTCTTAACCAGCGTCAGCTCTCCTGAATCTGTATAGTGGCTGGTTGAGAAAGGAAGGTAAAATTTCACGTTGTCCAATCAGTCCCGAATCTTTATCCTTGTGAATTTGGTTTTGGTGTACTCCTTGGCTATGGGCTCTTTCTCTCCCAGCAATAGCTGTTGCCTTCTTGTTTTTCTCATTTTGTATCGAGAATTTGGCTTGACTATCTGTCTGCCCTGGACGTGCAGGTTGTTGCTTCTTGCATATTTAGGCAGCTCAGCCGTCAATTTGTGGGCCCAAAACTATGGCCAGACAGAAATGTGGATTGCATCTCATTTGCAGCTAGATATGGCAGGACAGAAATGTAGGTTACAGTCCATTTGTAGCTAGGGTCCTACTGCCTGTTGTCAGCTCTCAGGGGAATTGTCTTTCTTTTGGCTCTCTTTGGGAGTGACTCTGGATCTCAGGAGGGGAGAATCTGCTGCTGCACCATCTTTAAGGGATGCCTTTTGTGCACATGAGATTTTCAGTACTGGCAGGAATGTTTACTCTTTGTCCCAGCTGAAACGTGACAGGACATTTGAAAGTTGTGTTTGTTTGCTTGTTTGTTTTTTGTAGCTCTACAGTCAGAAATTGGACAAATTAGAAGCTGATACTCAGAGCTTGATAGGAACTCTTTTTCAGGCTTTCTTTCCTAAGCTAGAATGAAACTATGTACCCAAAGGGAAAAATAAACATTCCAATCCAAAAATAACTCTAAATCTAGAACACGGGGATCTTTAGATTACTATTTATTTGAACATTTTCTTTCTGAAAAAAAGAAGCAAATTGTAGTTGGTTGATATTCAGGCTGCAACCCAAATCTTTGAGGACCATTTGTCTTACAAATTGAGTCTATGTAAGAACAGAAAATGCCTATCTATCCTTTTTACCAATCCCAAAATACCCCCTATGTATCTCAAAAAACTTGTAAGTATTGTAAAAATTATGGATGTGGCAAAAAAAAAAAAATCATTCTTGGAGGAATTTTCATTGTTTTGCTGTGCCTTTGAGATACAACTTTATCTGGTATTCTCTAGGGACTGAGGGCCATCTCTTTGAAATACAGACTTCTGGAAGATAAATCTTATCAGAAAGAGAAAAAAAGGAAGCTATTTAAAAATTATAGGCAAATTAAAATTTTCAAAAATTTTTGCCACAAATATTAATGGAGAAAGTTAACTCATTAACTTATTCCATCTGGCAGAAACAGAATTTTGATCCAACTCTTCTTTTATATAAACTAGTAAGTTTTTACATTATCATATCTATCTCATGGCTAAAATTTCAAAACAAAAGTAATAAGATCTTTATTTGTATCTGTCTGTGTATTTATATATGTCCATGTATGTATGTTATAGATATGTGGTATTTTTTCGACCTCCAGATGGTATTATCAAAATTAATTTATAACTAGCTTCTTTAAAAAATTAAGTTTGGGGCGCCTGGGTGGCTCAGTCGGTTAAGCGTCCGACTTCGGCTCAGGTCACAATCTCGCGGTCCGCGAGTTCGAGCCCCTCATCAGGCTCTGGGCTGATGGCTCGGAGCCTGGAGCCTGCTTCCGATTCTGTGTCTCCCTCTCTCTCTGCCCCTCCCCTGTTCATGCTGTGTCTCTCTCTGTCTCAAAAATAAATAAACGTTAAAAAAAATTTAAAAAATTAAGTTTATTTATTTATTTGGAGAGAGAGAGAGCACAAGCATCTGAGGGGCAGAGAGGAGATACAGAATCCCAAGCAGGCTCCATACGATCAATGCAGAACCCAATGTGGGGCTCAAACCCACAAACTGTGAAATCATGACCTGAGCTGAGATCAGGAGTCAGATGCTTGCAACTGACTGCACCACTCAGGCACCCCAATTATAAATAGCTCTTTTTAACTGGCTTTAAAAAAATTAAGCATTTATAAAAATCAAGTATATTCTCAGAAATATAAATACTATTCCAAATGTTTTTCATGTTCACATGATGTAGGATAATCAATAGATAAAAGCTAGTTAAGTTTGTTGGCTAAGTTAAAATAGAATGTCTTTAGAGCTATCAACATTAAATGTAAATCAGATATATAATTGTATTCTACATAGGTTTACTAAAAGTCGAATAAGTTCATGTTATCTCTGTTAGGAATTTGTCAACAAAAAAGATAACTTAAAATGATTAGCTAATTAACTTTCATGAAATTTTCGTAAGTAATCTAAACATAATTATTAAGAACAAGTAAATTAAGTAGATGCAAGCAAGACCAAAATTTATAAATGATTTTTTTCAATAATGGTTATGCTTTATTGTATGCCTACTTAAAATAGCCTTGAAAAAATTTTTTGATAACCTAATACTTTAAAGTTATAATGAGATAAGTTAAATGGTGGACACTCATTGAATATAAATCAGTTTGAAATATGATAAAATACTGATACATTAATTATGAACATAGGCTTGTCCACTTTTGACTTACTTTTACAGAGGAACTAAAGACATTTGAGTGTATTAGTAAATATGTTTTGTCTACATTGAGAAATATACTAGTAGGAAGAATATATTTCTAGAAATTATAAAATGTATTTACAAATTTGTCAATCCACAGAATGCTAGTGTAACAGAAAGTGCACAAATTCCTTACTTCTTGATTTTGACTAGGAATTAAGGATTCTAAGGGTTAAGAATTCTAACTAATATATGTAACGCTACTAGGAATAATAAGGAAAATATGTTCATTCAAGAAAAGTAGATATTTTGGGGAACATTGTCAAATAAGTAATGATACTTAACCTTCTCAGGTTGTATTTGTATGTGTTCATCTAATTAAGTGTTCCAAAAATTTTACAAAATTCTTAAAAATCTGATATGTTTTTATACAATTCTAGTTATCTTAAAATGTGTGTCACAATAATAAGAAATTTCCTTGTCAATCCCATTATAATAAACTTTCATCTTTAACAATGGGCATTTTTAAGCATTTCATAACTTATAGGCAGTATTTATTTTACTTTGATGCTTTTGCAAAAGTGAGATTCATTGAAAGGAAATTACCAGTCCTTTTTCCCAATTACACTACTGCAAAGTTATAAGAGGTCAAACCTTGGGTGCCTATTTCACAACTGAAGAAGGCTCCACCTGACATCTGGTCATCTGCATGAATGCCAGAGACCTCAAAATCAAATTGACTAGGAAGAGAAGTAGTTAACACTGATATAGATTGCTTTCTCCCAAAACATCAGATCAAGAATATTTCTTTCTATTTCTGCTTCTTTTTCTGACCATTCTTTTCCAAATCCTTACATATGAAGGTTTTTGTTGTTATTGTTGTTGTTGTTGTTGTTGTTGTTTTTAATTTGTCCACATTTTGTCTTGTCCTGGTCTGGGAAGATAATGCCATTGTTCCCTTATCTCAGGCCATTGCATTGGGGGGATAATCCAGCCTTCAACTGACTGGATTTTCTGTGATGCTTTTGAACCTGAATTCTTCCTGCCTATCACAAACTTCTCCCTGATTTTGAATGTATCAGTTTCCCTAGGACAGCTTACTGGATAAACACTTCTGGGGAATTGGAAACACAATTACATGAAACACATAAATAGCACACAATGCCTTAAAGAAGTGTCCTGTTCTTCAGGATAATTTCTTGACTTGATTCTAGTTGGTCTGGATAGTTACCTTGGCTTCGGAGGGCTCTCCAAACCAGAGGTATTGTTTTCTCACAAATAAATTATTATTGTCTCCCTAATATGCTATATTCTCTCTGAAATGCATTGGGCAGCCATTGACCAGGATAGATGGTTTCTCTCTGACTAAAGCAACAAAAGAGAACAGAAAAATGTAACTAGCTCTAACAATAGGAGTCTGCCATCTTCTCTTGATAATAGTACACTGAGACTCAAAGAAGCAATAACTGAGAATCAAGCTAGAACTGCTACTTTTGATCAAACCTCTTGAGTGTTTAAGAGAATGATCAAAATGAAGGGACTGCTGAAATAAATTTCTCAACCCAAGATGGAGCCACTCCTGCCTGGAGTACCACATCAGCAAATCAAAACAGATGACTTTTATGTTCTTGTAAATGATCTACTTGAACAGAAATGTAGTTTATCCAGTTAGCGAATCCTCAGATTGGCTAGACTTCCTCACCTCTAACAAGGTTGACTGTGTAACCCCAGCTATTCAGATATCTGAATTTTTTCTCTTGATTGATTCTTTATCCTATAAAAGCTTCCTTCCTTCTGCCTCATTGTGGAGTTCTGTGAGACTGTCCATTTCATGAAGTGTTATATAAATTGTGTTTGTATCACCTAAGTTGTCTTCTTTACTCATATTTTTAAGAAGTAGAAGCCTTGTAACATCAGTCGACATTAGATGTTACTAGTAAGAATCTGTAGAGGATGGGAAGAATTGCAATCATATGTAAGCTATTATCAAAGCCATATTTTAAAGCTCCAGTTTCTAAAATAGTTTCCTTATACGGGCACCTGGGTGGCTTAGTGGGGCACCTGGGTGGCTTAATCGATTAAGTGTTCAACTTCAGCTCAGGTCATGATCTTGCGACTCATGAGTTCAAGCCCCAAATCAGGCTCTGTGCTGACAGCTCAGAGCCTGGATCCTGCTTCCGATTCTGTGTCTCCCTCTCTCTCTGCCCCTCCCCAGCTTGCCCTCTGTCTCTCTCTCAAAAAATAAATAAAAACAATAAAAAAAAAATTTTAAATAGTCCCCCTATAAAATCTGTTTATTTTACTTTTCGTCTGTTTTCAACCAACAAAAATTTTACCTCATTTAACTAAATTATCAGCAATACACACATGTGCACACTTAATGTAGGACCAATGTTGATTCCCCATGTTAAATCATTTAATATTAGGTAATTTCCTTTTAAACCATTTTTACCTACTGAGGCAGTTTTTTTTTTTTATTTTCATGAGAATTTATTGTTTGTGAGAATTGATTGTGAGAGCAACAGTTTAATATAAGTTGGTCCTTTCTACTGTCATTTTGTTTCTATTGTAAGGAAAATTATATAATAAAATGAAAGCATATCAAAGAAAGAAGAGGAAAAAAGGAACAGAAAGAAAGCAGAGAAGAAGAAAGATGTAAGAATATAATATGAGAAATAGACAAAAAATTTGAGATATGGGAAAACTTCCACAACCTCAGAAAGTAGGGAATAACTTTTTAGGGGGCAGAGGAATTGCATGATTTAAAAAAAAGCCTAATGTAAAAGAAGAATTAGACTACATTTAACTAACTAACTAAATAAATAAATAAATAAATAACAAAAACAAAAAACCCCACAAATTTTCCAAAAGAGACAATCAATTTATGTGGAAAAAAAGAAAAATATGTTGGGCTTATCCTCTGTCATTCGAAATGTTGAAGGGTAAAAGGGAAATTGCTGTATTGCTTTGAGAGTAAAAGTTTATGGTGTAAGAATTCAAAACACAAACGCTTTGTTATTCATGTGTGGAGGTAATCAAAAGACACTCCTTAGATATGTAAAATCTCAAACTATGTCATCCATCCACATAAACTTCATGAAAATAACATTCCTTCCTTACATATTCCAGTCAGTTGAATTTTTTTTTAATTAAGACATAGTATTAAAGGGCTGTCAGAGAACATTGAAAGGTGTTTTATATGTGTGTGTGTATATATGTGTGTGTGTGTATACATATATATATATATATATATATATATATATGCCATATAAAGGATTTTATATATGTTTACAAATGGAACTCCAAAATATAAGATGGCAACAAAACCTTGAAGCCAACAAACTGGGAAAAATATAAAATATCTGTCGTTATGAATTTAACATAAAGGATAGGCAATTTGCTTTTATTTTATATGTAAATAATTAAATAGCCACAGATTTAAGTACACATTTTGGTTTTTTTATCTATAAAAATAACATATAGCCAGACAACAATTCAAATACAAGGTTGTATGAAGACATGGTTTTTTGTTTGCTTGCTTTTACTTTTTTTGGTAGTTTTAATTTTAATTCCATTATAGTTAAAACACAGTATAATATTAGTTTCAGGTGTATAATACAGTGAATCACCAGCTCCATTTATTACTCAGTGCTCATCAACATAAGGGTACTCTTAATCTTTTTCATATATTTCACCCATCCCCCTATTTACCTCCTCTCTGGTAACCATCTGTTTGTTATCTACAGTTAAGATTCTGGTTTTTGGTTTGTCTCTGTCTCTGTTTTTGGTTTTTGTTTTTTTTTTTTACCCCTTTGTTCATTGTTTTATTTCTAAATTCCACATGAGTGAAATCATGTAGTATTTGTCTTTCTCTGACTGGCTTATTTCGGTTAGCATTATACTTTCTAGGTCCATTAATCTGTCTTCCACACACATGTAATTTCACACTCAAAATATATCAATGTGTATCTTTCCTTATATTTCTTCTCATAAATATGTCCTAAATGATTAAAAATGGAAATTTCATGAAAACTCTATTTGTAGCTTATGTTAAAATAAAACAGCAAAAGAAATATTTTACCAACATTAATATCATAAGTATTTCATCACAAAGAAGTAATGTCCAGGAATTACTCCTAGGTAAAGTGTTATTGGATCAAATTTGAAGAATTAAATATGACAGACTGATATTTTCTTTTCATGAGAAAGAAAGGTATGCTAAGAGAAATTAAAAAATACTGTAAATGAAATAAAAAATACAACTTATCTAAATTTGTGGGGTGTGGCACAGACGTGCTTAGAAAGAAATTCATAGAATTGAAGGATTATTTTAGAAAAAATTCAAAATTCAATAATCTAAGCTTCTAACATGAAAAATAGAGAAAGAAGAGTAATTTAGGCTCAAACAAAAAATACAACAGAAGTCAATGAAATTGAAAAAAGAAAAACCAAGGCTGATTTTTTGAAAAGATTTTTGAAAAACTAATAAAACTAGGTTTGCCTGGGTGGCTCACTCAGTTAAGCATCCAACTCGTGATATCAAGCCCTACATCAAGCCTTGTGTCAGGTTCCATGCTGAGCATGAAGACTGCTTAAGATTCTCTCTCTCCCTCTCCCTCTGCCCCTCCCCTTGTGCTCAAGGGTGTGCATGTATGTGCTCTCTCTCTCAAAACAAACAAACAAACAAACAAACACCGATTAAAGCCAGGTTAGCCAAAACAAGAAGAAAGATATGTCCTGATGTAGCGTTATCAGTCATAATTCTAGCTATCCTCTTAAAATGTTGTGTGCAACAGAAATAGCCAAATATCCTTGTCCAGTTTCCAAAAAATGAGGGTTTTTTGCTCACTGACTCCTACCTAGTGCAATAAGAAAAGAAAATGGAGTAGAAAACATACACATTTGAATCAATTCTGCAAATTTAACTATTTTAGATACCACATGTAAGTGGAATCATGCAGTATTTGTCTTTCTGTGACTACCTGATTTACTTTAGCATCATGTCCTCAAAGTTCATCCATGTTACAGCATATGTCAGCATTTTCTGAAACAGTATTCTATATGTGTATATACTCCATTTTCTTTATCTAAAACAATCATATATATATATATATATATATATATATATATATACACCTCTAAGTTAAAGTATTAAAAGTTAAGATAAAGGAAATTATTTTTTAAAAATGGAAATGTAGGAGTGCCTGGGTGGCTCAGTCATTTAAGCATCCGACTTCAGCTCAGGTCACGATCTCATGGTTTGTGGATTCGAGCCCTGCATCTGGTTCTGTGCTGACAGCTCAGAGCCTGGAGCCTGCTTCAGATTCTGTGTCTCCCTCTCTCACTGCCCCTCCCCCATCAGCTCTCTCTCTCTCTCTCTCTCTCTCTCTCTCTCTTTCTCAAAAATAAATAAAACATTAAAAAATTAGAAAGAAAAGAAAGAAAGAAGGAAAGAAGGAAAAAGAAAGAAAGAAAAAGGAAAGAAAGAAGAAAGAAAGAAAGAAAGAAAGAAAGAAAGAAAGAAAGGAAGAAAGAAAGAAAGAAAAAGAAAAGAAAGGAAGAAGAAAGAAAAAAATGTAAAATACTTAAAATTTGGGCAAACACCCATAGATTGAAGAAAAATACTTTATTTTGATAAAAAATTACTTTGAAGAAAGTTTCCAGCCCCAGATGCTTTTATGAAGGGACTCAATTCAAACATGTATAGAATATGTATAGGCTGGAAATTGTTCCAGAGAAAAAATCAACAGACTATTGAACCACTGATCAGACTGTTGAACCATTGTTTTTTATGATGGTACTATAGTATTTGTGCACTACAATGGCTTGCCGATTTTCTTCCCATCAGATATATGTACCATGCATAACCCTTTAGACTATGATGTAATGAATCATACTCTCATGATTAGATTATGTTGTGTGGTATAGTGGACATTGCTAAAGGAAAATATCCAGGTGTGACTAACCAAATCACAAGACTTCTTTACAGCAAAAAGATTACTCTGATTGATGTTAGAGAAGTCAGATATTTGAATTATGAGAAAGATCTGGCAGACTGAAGATGGCAGAGAGTTGCACATGGTAATGAATTCATGTGGCCTCTAGAAGCTAAGGAAGCCACCAGCTGATAGCCTAGAAATAGGGACTTTGGTTTTACAACAGCAAGAAAATGAATTCAGCCAATGCAAAGAATGAACTTGTCAGAGAAAATTTCCCCAGAACCTCCAAATAAGAACTGAGTTCAGGGCCACCTGGGTGGTTTGGTCGGTTAAACATCTGATTTCCCGGTTTGAGTTCAGGCCATGATCTCATGGTTTGTGGATTTGAGCCCTGCATTGGGCTCTGTGCTGACACCTTGGAAGCTGGAGCCTGCTTCTGTGTCTCCCTCTCTCTCTGCCCCTCCCCCACTTGCTCTCTGTCTCTCTCTCAAAAATAAATTAACTTAAAAAAAAAAAAAAGAACTGAGTTCAGCTGATATCTTAATTTCAACCTTTTGGTACCCTGAATAGAGACGGCTATGCTCTGCAAGGCTCTAACCTCTGAAACTGAGTTAACCTGTGAGTGTTCCTATAATCACTAAATTTGTTGTAATTTGGTACATTGTGTTAGGAAGCTAATTATTAAAATCAATATACTCCTTTTTTGTTTATAAATAAATCCACCTTCATAAAGGATATATATGCAGCTTTGTTATTTAAAGGCTATAAGTGACAAAATTATTAAGACTAAAGGTTTTAAACAGCATAATTAATGAGCTTTAAATAATTAACACTGCTATAAAACACAGGTTATTTGCAAACATTGCCCTTATAGCCATATTATAAATATCAACAAATGTCACAGGACATGTCAAGGGCCAAGTCCTTTGGTCCCAGTGCAGTTAAGTTAGAATACAATTAAGTGATAATAAATAAAATCTCCACACAAAGGAAAATTGAAAAAATATATAAATAATTCTTGGGGATAAAAAATGAAATATTATGAGGCATTTCAACATGTGGAAGTTTAGGTAAGACACAGTATTCAGAAATTGATGGGGTTGTCACAAAAGACCCTGAATAGCTAAAGAAATCTTGAGAAGAACAAAGCTCCAGGTATCACAATTCCACATTTCAAGATATACTACAGAGTATATACAAAGTAGGCAAGAATATACAAGAAGAAAGACAGCCTTTTCAATAAGTGTTGCTGGGAAAACTAGACAGATACATGCAAAATAATTAAACTGGACCACTTTCTAACACCATATGCAAAAATAAACTCAAAATAGATTAAAGATCTAAATGGGAAATTTGAAACCTTAAAAATCCTAGAGGAGAACACAAGCAGTAATTTGACATCAGTCATAGCAACATTTTTCTAGATATGTCTCCTAAAGCAAAAGAAAGAGCAAAAATAAACAATTGGGATTATATCAAGCTAAAAAGCTTGTGCACAGTGAAGGAAACTATCAACAAAACAAAAAGGCAACCTACTGAATGGGAGATGTTTGCAAATGATATATCTGATAAGGGATTAATATCCAAAATATATAAAGAACTTATACAAATCGACCTCAAAAAACAAACAATACAATTAAAAAATGGACAGAGGACCTAAATAGACATTTTCCCAAAGATATCCAGAAGCCAACAGACACGTGAAAAGATGCTAGCTTCACTAATCATCAGGAAAATGCAAATCAGAACCTCAGTGGGATTTCAGCTTATATTTTTCAGAATAGCTAAAATAAAACAGACAAGAAATAACAAGTGTTGGCGAGGATGTGGAGAAAAAGGAACTCTTGTGCACTGTTGGTGGGAGTGTCAATTGGTGCAACCTTTGTGGAAAACAATATGGAGGTTTCTCAAAAAATTAAAAAGAGATACCATGTGATCCAATAATTTCCACTAGTGGGTGTTTATTCAAAGAAAACAAAGACACTAATTCAAAAAGATATATTCACCCCTATGTTTGTTGCAGCATTATTTACAATAGCCCAGATATAGAAGCAATCCAAGGATCCACTGATAGATGAATGGATAAAGATACACACACACACACACAACATAAAAAAGGATGAGATCTTGCCATTTGCAAGATGAATGTACCTAGAGTACTTATTATGTTAAGTGAAATAAGTCAGACTGAGAAAGACGAATACCATATTATTTCACTCATATGAGGAATCTAAAAAATAAAACAAATGAATAAACAAACAAAAAGCAGAATCAGACCTGTAAATACAGATAACAAACTGATAGTTGACAGAGGGAAGACGTGGGGGGATGGGAGAAATGGATGAAGGAGAGTGGGAGATACAGGCTTCCCATTTTGGAATGAATAAGTCACAGGAATAAAAGATACAGCATAGGGTATGTAGCCAATGATATTGTAATAACTTGTATGGTGACATATGGTTAGCTACACTTGTCATGAGCATAGCATAACCTATAGAGATGTTGAATCACTGTCTTGTACACCTGATGCTAATGTAATCATATGTGTTAGCTCCACTCAAATAAAAAGAAAGAAAGAAAAACAAAGAAATTTATGGGGTTGTATGTGGAAATGAGGTAGGAAGAAATTTTCAATGTCATGGAATCCAAGCGAATGAGGGTGACCACTGGTATTCAATCTTAGAAGTAATATTTCATTGTGTAATGCCATCAACATCCTTATCTACTTTTTTTGCCACCCAAGTATTAATTTACATTAATTTAGTAAACTAAATTACTTTAGTTCAAATAGTTCCATGCTCACCTCATTTTCTTTCATTTTTTTTTTTAGAAATTTATGGTAAATGGGAACTCTAGAGCCCTCAGTTATAAATTGCTCTTTCTGGCTTATGCACTGACATTTAAATACATTATGTATAAGATATATGATCTATTCTCTCTGGAGCATTATTGCTCCTAAGAATCCTTATGATCAATTCACAAATGTTATTTGGATGCAGGAAAATATATTATAATTCTAAGCAACATCAGGTATTTACCCAAAGTCCTTTAATATTACATTCCAATTTCTAACTTGTTGGATTTCATATCCTTTTGATCAATAATTAGCCTGTTACCATCAGGAACATTTCTTCAAGCTCAAATTCCATTTATGCCCAGAACTTTGTTTACAGCTTTTGTTTCTTTTGGGTCAGAAGATGGCCTTTTGATATTATGGGAAATTTAATTTTCATTATAAAATATCTACATGATTCCACTTATTTTTATTTTTTAAGTTTTGTTGCCTATATCTTTTTATCTGCTAATCTTTCAAATCTTTAGTTCATTTGTTTTTGATTCCAAGGAAAACAACTAGTAGGTGAGTTTTAAAAGGTGTCCTTGTGACCATTGAGAGCTTAATAATAAGTGCCTATTTTTATGTTTACCCTCTTAAAAGTGCTTTTATGCCCTTGAAATGGTTTCTAAAAGTTGTTCCTAAATCATTCTTAGAATAACAGCTCTTGACAATTCATTAAAATGTGTCTTATATACCTCATATCAGCAAGTTTCCCAAGCAGCCTCTGACCCTGAAAGCCAGATCAGTTGCTTTATACACCACCCAAAGTGGCCCAATAAATGGGCAAAAGAATATGGAGGGCTCTAGGTTAATTCCTATAACTCCACTTTTCTCTCTACTTCTTTATTTTCTACTTGAGGTGGTTCTCTTTTCCTGGACTTAGAATCTAAGCATTTTTCTCTGATCTCTATTTGATTTCAGCCCCCTAATATTCATTCTCTTCATCTTGAATCTCAGCAACTCTGCATATTTTTAATTTTGATAAGTACATTCAGTAATCTATTTTCCAACCATCTGTAAAGTATTAGGAATTATAAAAAAGCACAATCTCTGGAAACCTGGGTGGTTCAGTCCATTAAGCATCCAACTCTTGATCTCAGCCCAAGTCTTGATCTCAGGGTCCTGAGTTCAAGCCCCTTCTTGGGCTCCATGCTGGACGTGAAGCCCACTTTTTAAAAAAAAGAAGAAGGAGAAGGAGAAGGAGAAAAAAGAAAAGAAGAAGAAGAAGAAGAAGAAGAAGAAGAAGAAGAAGAAGAAGAAGTTCAGTCTTGTTATGTTTTGCTAAGAAAAGACCTTGTATATCCACCCACAGTATAAGCAGACGGACACACACACACACACACACACACACACACACACACTTCCTGAAGTGATAGAAAAAGGAACCAAAAAATTAAATGAAAGTAATAGGTATTTTCTAAGTAGTGTTGCTGGCCAGAAGTTCTGCCACAGAGATGTGTACTTTGTGATATCCAGATATAACTTAGGTTTTGGTTCAGTATCTTGTTTTCATTTCTTGGAAATATTTTTGCTCCATATTAGAAAAACTTTGAGTTAAAATTAATGATCCTAGCTAAGTGATTGGTGAATATTTGCTAAGACTTACTTTCAGATCATTTTATTAACTTAGATTGACATAATTGGGCAGGAATAATCTAGAAAGAATTTACTTGCACAATTTTAATTCTAGAAATACTGAGCTTATCAGTGAAACTGAGACAGCAGAGTGATATGATGTACATAGTTCTTACAATCAACTAAGTCTAACTTGTTGGATCTCACTATTTTCAAAACAGGTTTTCAACAATTATTCTCCTTATGGTTAATTATACCTAATTCCTTGTATTCATCATGAAAGGAAGATAATTTTCCTGGGGTTGAAAATATTAACACATTACTCTTTATAGGAACTATGGCTCATATATTTTGAAATAATTTTTTATGAAACACTATGGTAAAAAATTCTTCTGAAAGTTAGTGCCTGACTAGAATTCCAGATATTTTCAAGAATAAGAAATTCATGGCTTACCTTAACCAAATTAAGTTCCAACTGTAGACAAAATAGCCTGGTTATACAAAGCCAGTTGACAAAGACCACTGAAGTATGCCCTCTTAAGAATAAAAGGGTTCCAGGGCACCTGGGAGGCTCAGTCGTTTGAGTGTCCAACTCTTGATTTCAGTGCACATCATAATCCCAGGATCATGGGATCAAGCCCCACATCAGGCTCTGCACTGAGTGTGAAACCTGCTTAAGATTCTCTCTCCCTCTGTTCCTCTTCCTGACTCATGCATGCACTCTCTCTCTCTCTCTCATAAAATTTTAAAAAAAGAATAAAAATTTCCAATAAGATATTTTTGAGCCATTTCACAGTAAACTAAAAACAGAATCATACCATAAACATAAGTCTTTCTCTTTTCTAGGTCACATGTTTGTCAACTATGCTTCCCAATTTTTCTTCATTTGTTCATCTAATCAGGACCATTCTTCATTTATTGATTAGGCAACAGGTAAAAACACCTATAAATATAATTTTCCTATATTTCTCTTCTTGAAGTCTCAATCCTTCACTCTGATCCTCTGAAACTTAGTCATTATTAATTGCATCTTGGGATTTTGACATTCCTTCATAACAAAGAGTTGAATCCTCATTCCAAAAAAATATGACCAAAGCCAGTCCAACACCACATTATCAATTTTCAGAATACATAGACTCTTACTTCTAATCACAAAAGGAAAAGCTTATTTTTCAAATTCAATGCTTATTTTGGAACATGCAACACACTAGGAGATGTTTTCCCTGGAATATTTCAGGATGATTTCATCAAATATCTTAACCTTTTAGCCCTCTTGTCATTATATGTTTATAAATCAGCTAAATTTTAGAAACCACATATGCTAATCGTTATAGTTTCAGGCTTTTAGCCAAAAAACTGAATAACAATAGAGAGACAGTTATAGACACTAAGCAAAAAACATTCAATAAGGACCATTTTTTTCTGAAACTATTTCTAATGAGAAACTATTTCTGATGAGACCAACATATACATACACATTTTCACACACATATATATGCAGATATACACTTAAGTATGCACACACATGTAAAATGAATATGCAAACAGACTCTTCAAATACGGTGGAAATATCTTACCATAGACTAATTTTTAGCGATCATTTCATGAGTCAAATAGGATTCACACTGCTATTTCCACAACTGAATGGAGAAATTAGAAGTAGAATAGGTTTAAGGGAACATTCACAGTAATCAAGGCAACAAAATTATTTTTTCGTTTTTTAATTTTATTTTTTATTTTTTAAAATTTACATCCAAACTAGTTAGCATAGAGTGCAACAATGATTTCAGGAGTAGATTCCTTAGTGCCTCTTACCCATCTAGCCCATCCCCCCTCTCACAACCCCTCCAGTAACCCTCAGTTTGTTCTCCATATTTATGAGTCTCTTCTGTTTTGTCCCCCTCCCTGTTTTTATATTATTTTTGTTTCCCTTCCCTTCTGTTCATCTGTTTTGTCTCTTAAAGTCCTCGTATGACTGAAGTCATATGATTTTTGTGTTTCTCTGACTGACTAATTTCACTTAGCACAATACCCTCCAGTTCCATCCACGTAGTTGCAAATGGCAAGATTTCATTCTTTTTGATAGCCGAGTAATACTCCATTGTGTGTGTGTGTGTGTGTGTGTGTGTGTGTGTGTGTGTGTGTTTATCCATTCATCCATCAATGGACATTTGGGCTCTTTCCATACTTTGGCTCTTGTTGATAGTGCTGCTATAAACATGGGGGTGCATGTGTCCCTTTGAAACAGCTCACCTGTATCCCATGGATAAATGCCTAGTAGTGCAATTTCTGGGTCATAGGGTAGTTCTATTTTTAGTTTTATGAGGAACCTCCATACTGTTTTTCAGAGTGGCTGCACCAGCTTGCATTCCCACCAACAATGCCAAAGAGATCCTTTTTCTCCACATCCTCGCCAACATCTGTTGTTGCCTGAGTTGTTGTTAGGCATTCTGACAGGTGTAAGGTGGTATCTCATTGTGGTTTTGATTTGTATTTCCCTGATGATGAGCGATGTTGAGCATTTTTTCATGTGTCGGTTGGCCATCTGGATGTCTTCTGTGGAGAAGTGTCTATTCATGTCTTTTGCCCATTTCTTCACTGGATTATTTGTTTTCTGGGTGTTGAGTTTGATAAGATTTTTATAGATTTTGGATACTAACCCTTTATCTGATATGTCGTTTGCAAATATCTTCTCCCATTCTGTTGGTTGCCTTTTAGTTTTGCTGATGGTTTCCTTCGCTGTGCAGAAGCTTTTTATGTTGGTGAGGTCCCAGTAGTTCATTTTTGCTTTTGTTTCCCTTGCCTCTGGAGACGTGTTGAGTGAGAAGTTGCTGCGGGCAAGATCAAAGAGGTTTTTGCCTGCTTTCTCCTTGAGGATTTTGATGGCTTCCTGTCTTACATTTAGGTCTTTCATCCATTTTGAGTTTATATTTGTGTGTAGTGTAAGAAAGTGGTCCAGGTTCATTCTTCTGCAAGGCAACAAGATGATTGATTAAAAATAATCATTTTCTCTTCTATCCTTCTGTCCAAGTTATGTCAGACATTTTACACTTAAGCATATTTTACTGCCAAACATTAGTGTACCCATTTTAATCCATACACACAAAAATAAATATAAATTTTGGGGGAGAAGAATGGTAATATAAAACAAGGGCTATTTATTTCCCAAATAGATATTCTTTTTTTTTTTTATGTTTATTTATTTTTGAGAGAGAGAGAGAAGGCGTGTATGTGTGCGAGCCAGGGAAAGGCAGAGAGAGAAGGAGACAGAGGATTCCGGGCAGGCTTCACACTGACAACAGAGATCCTGATGTGGGGCTTGAGCTCACAAACCATGAAATCATGACCTGAGGCAAAGTCAGATGCCGAACTGACTGAGCCACCCAAGTGCCCCCCAAATTAACATTCTAAGTTCTAGAATTTGAGAGTTGTTTACTAAAACTGTTCTTTTCATCAAGTATGGCTTTAAACAAAAGCCAAGAGAATGTTGATAACCTGCAACCAGAATTGACTACCATATTTATTTTTGATAATCAAAGATTGAACCGTTTGTTTTGCTCCTTAAAATATGTCAAGAAGAAAAAAAAGTACCTTAAATAAAACTCATATTTCCAAATCCATAAATCCATAAGCATTTTAATTTTTAATCTTGTTTTGAAGTTTAACATACCAATGGAAAAGTATACAAATCATAAATTTTTAGGTCAGTTTTCTTTAATAAAACAAACTCACCTATATACCTAGCACCTACATCAGGAAACATTATCAGCAATCTAGAAGGGTTCTCAAGCTTCTTCCAAATCACTACAGCCAGGGAAAAGTACTTATTAACCTGTCGTCCAAAATTCTGAATATTGCTCTTGGTACAGCATATACATGTACATTCATATACATGTACTTTGGTAAACATACTTAACTCTTTTCTTTGAGGTATGTACTTGGAAGTGAAATTCCTGAGTCTTACAATATCACTTTGAAGAACTTGTTAAACTGTTTCCTAAAGTTGTTTTTGTGAATTTTACTCTCCCATCAACAGTACATGAAAGTTCCAGCAGATCTGTATCCTTATTAACTTTTAGTATTTTCTGTCGTTTCCATATTAGTCATTCTGCGAGGTGGCTAATGAATGTGGCCATCTTTTAATGTGTATTGATCACCTTGACATCCTCTTTTTAAAATGGCTAATTAAGTCTTTTCTCTATTTTTCTAATGAATTGCTTTTATCTCTCAATGACTGTAGGAGTTTTTTAATAGTGTTTTATAGTTTTGTGGCTTACATAAATAGTAGGTATTGTAAAACTCTTTCCCACTTGGTGGCTTACCTTTTGCTCAATGATCTCTTTTAATCATAAATTCTTAATTTTAGTCATAAATTCATAAATAATCATAAATTCTTAATTTTAATGAAATCTAATACATCTAGTTGCACATTTATGGACAACAGTTTCTGTCTGGTTTTAAAAATTATTGCCTTGCCTATCCCAAAGCCAGAAAAATATCCTCATATTTTTCTCTGAAAGCTTGCTTTATTTACCTTTGACCTTTAGATCAATAATCCACTTGGACCTGATATTTCTATATATGAGTTAGAATACAAGTTTTATTTTTCACATGTAGCTATCTGGTTGACCCCGCATGTCTACCACCCTTTCTCCACTGCTCTGCAGGGTCATTTTTGCCTTGTATCAGTTTGTAACATAGGTATGGGTCTATGTCTGGACGATATCCTGCGTCATTAGCCTACTGATGTATATGCTAATACCACACTCTCTGAATTCCTCAGCTTTTTAAACCTCAATGTGCTAGGTTCTGACCTCAAGTTTGTTTGTTTGTTTGTTTTTCTTTCTTTCTTTCTTTCTTTCTTTCTTTCTTTCTTTCTTTGTCTTAGATTAATTATTCTTGGCCATTTATGTTTCCATATGAATTTTACAATCATGTTATCAATTTCCACAGCTACCTAATGGGGTTGTATTTAGGATTTCATTGAAAATCTAAATCATGGGGCTCCTGGGTGGCTCAGTTGGTCAAGCGTCCAAATTTGCCTCAGGTCATGATCTCACCATTCATGAGTTCGAGCCCAGCATGGGGCTCTGCGCTGACAGCTCAGAGCATGGTGCCTACTTCAGGTTCTGTCTCCCTTTCTCTCTGTCTCTCCCCACCTTGCACTGTCTCTCTCTCTCTGTCTCAAAAATAAAATAAAAACATTAACCAAAAAAGAAAACATAAGTCAGCTTTGGGGGCACTTGGGTGGCTCAGTCATTTGAGCATCAGACTCTTAATTTCAGCTCAGGTCATGATTCCAGGGTCTTGGTATCAAAGCCCACATCAGGCTCTGTACTGAGCATGGAGCCTGCTTAAGATTTTTTTCTCTCTCTGTCTCTCCATTTGCTCCAATCGCCCAGTCACATTCTCTTTCTAAAATAGAATAGAATAGAATAGAGAAAAATATAAACCAGTTTGGGATAAGTGGGCATAATAATGTTTAAGGTCTAGGCTAGGTTTGTTTATTTATTCTGCAATTTCTGTAGATAAATTATTTCATCACACTGTGAAAAGGAAGACTTGCTAAAAGTTGAAAATTCAAGTTACTTTACCCAAAGTAGAGGTCTTTAAAAATATACTTCAATGAACATACATCAAAGTTTGGGCTTCTTGGATCAAACCATTGTGCAAGTAGAAAGGCATGGCTTCCCATGTCATTGTATATTTGGATGAAAATATTCAGAAGCTCACATAAACATGTAAAATTCAATTCCATTATTTAGCTCTATTCTTGGATCTAAAAAAGTGCATTAAGTGCCAACCAAACACCATAACTCAAAAGAGTCTCCTGGAGAAGACATAAGATAGATAAACCTGCGTGGCTACTTTGCAGTGAAGTGAGCCCTACTTACTACTGAACTATTTAATTGAACCCTATCTGGAGAGAATAGTAAAATTAGTTCTACCAGAATACACTGTAGTCTATTACATGTTAGGAAAGAAAATAGAAAAATACGTCAGAAATAAAAAAAAAAAAAAAAAAAGAAACTCCTCTATTCAGTCCAAATCATAGACCCAAGAATTCAGGTCAATATTTCATCTGACCAAATGATGCAACCAATCTTTGATATAATGGACTATGAGAAGCAGCCAAGTGTTATGAATAACTAGACCATTTCTGAGAACTACTCTATTCTCTTTTATCTGCTTGAGAATTTTTTTAAAAGTAACATTCTTATCATTTTCACTTATTTCTTGAAAGCTCTAGATAATATAAATATAAATCATCTGTGATTCAAATTGTGTAATCTACCTCAACGTATTAACCAAAATCACATCATTTCATTTTGCTAGGACAAAATTGCTAAAAAGACCATTTTTAAGGTCAAGTTTCTAATAAAAAGGAAAGAAAATGTATTTTCCAAGTATACTTAACATTTTATTACCTACTTTTCTTAATTCTTTAGGTAAATTAGGTGTTTTCAGGACAGCCACAACAGACAAAAAGGACATTTTCCTCTTTCTTGATGACATTTTTGTTTTAGCTTCACCACAAGTATGCACTGAAAACAATAGAGACCTTGGGTAACTACTGAGGTGGTTAAGGAAACACTTTCCAATTTTTATTTCTTAATACGTTTATCAAAAAGGCAGACCTTTTCAAAATTAGGTCTTGCATTAAGAATATACAAATTGTGTATTTATTTATTTATTTATTTATTTATTTATTTATTTTATTATTGTTTGTTTGTTTGTTTGTTGAGAAAGAAAGCAAGCAGGGGAGGGGCAGGCAGAGAGGGAGAGAGGGTCCTAAGCAGGTTCCACGCTCTAGCACAGAACCCAACACGGGGCTTGATCTCACAATCGTGAGATTGTGACCTGAGCCCAAATCAAGAGTCAGTCACTGAACCCACTGAGCCATCCAGGTGCCCCAAATATTTTTTTTTTCTAATTAATGCAGTTTCTTTAATTTATGTCTTAAGCATTTTCTGTCAAAATTGTCTCTTCTGTGCCATTTGGAACAAAATTTTAGGTTCAATTATATACCTATCAAAGCACTTAGATTAAAATCTCTTTATTGGAAGGAAAAACAAAATATGTGTTCCATAATCACAGGCATCCATGATACCCATATGTCTAAGTGATTGCTCTACATATGGCTAAGAATACATCTCAGGCTTCTGAATCTTCAAAAGTCAGTGTTCTGCCCTACTTATATCTAAAGTACATTTGGCATTTTGGGCACTTGTTCTCAGGCATCAAAACAAGTACTTATAGCTATGAAGCAGTATGGCATGGTAGAAAAAGCAATGAACAGAGAGCCAGAGGATATTCTGTTTGGTTACAAGTTGTCATTTGCAACTGTGGATCATGGGAAAGAAGTGTACCCTTCGTAAAGAAGCCATATTTGAGAAAAGTCTTAACTAACAAGGCACGACTTAAATTTGTGTAAAAAGCTGATGTATATAACACATTGTGTTTTATGTTGCTACATGAATGGAGTTTATAAGATATGTAATCTGTGTGTTGCATGGAATTATTAATATGCTATTGTATTTAAAATGTAGCTCATTCCTCCTCAGTCGTCATGATACTATGAGCATGCAATATTGGGGTCAAATTTATGTACTTAGAGTTAAATATCATACTAAAGAAGAGTATTTAAGTGTTTGTCTTCTATGTAGTATAGAAAATACCAGCATGAGAGTGCCATGCTATAACATTTTTTTTACTTTAAATTAAATTTGTGCACTAGCCATCTAATGATTAAGGAACATCCCTATTCCTATAATTCAGAAATCTTATAACAAATCTTATCCTGTTCCAGCATCATCCAGTATTATGATTTGTTTAACCAAAGCTTCGTATCTATCTCTCTTATTGTTGATCTTTAATTCTCTGACTAGCCACCAAAATATGGCACGGGAACATTTTGGTATTGTCTTTAAACTTATCATCACCTTTTTGGGAACAGAAATTTTTGAGAAATAGTAGCTTATTTATGAAAGGAAATACTTCTTTTATTCATCTGACGTGTATATTAGATAACTACTAGAAAAAGGAATAAAAAGATAGGAATAAAGAGATAATACATTATTTTGTTTTATTTAGTGCACTTTTATTAATATATTTAGAGCACATTTTTAAGCTTTATCAATTTTTAGAAACTAATCAAAAGATAAACAGTTACTAAGATATCTTAAAATACAGGTTCCCTTGCATATAGAGACAAAACCTAATGTTATTCCATGTTTCCAAGATACCAATTAAAATGTGCATTTTAATTTTTGTTCTACTTAATTTTCATCTGAATCTGGTGACCAAATCTAGTTTTGCTTTGCAGAAAACTAAAAATGTTTTCTTTTTGTATGGCTAGTAGATCATAGTAGAAAACACATTTATGCCATCTTGTGATGACATATCCCAGCTTATAAATACAGCCAATAAATTTTGTCACTTAATGAGAAAAATTGTTATCCTGTATTCAGCAAAGTGGAAACATATACTATTCAAGTTATAACTTTAACTACATTTTATAATGTAAAATAATCTGTTTGTCAAAATATAAAAGATGCTTCAACAACATCTATATAATTCAAGAATTCAAAAATTCATATTCTGTTACCTGTATTGAAAGTTCTTTCAAATCACAAAGTAGAAATTACATGATTGGCAGACTGACTTTGATTACATAAGTACATTTCAGATGGTATTAGATAGTGATGAAAAGCCTTGTTTGAAAGAGGATAATCCATTCAGTGCTACTTTTAACAATCCCTTTTTATGTGTCCTACATGATGATGCAATAGGAATAAAGAGGGGAATAATATGAAGACTCTTGCTCTATTGCTCTCAAAATAAAACAAAGATAAAAATTAAAACTTGGACCTCTTTCTAAGGTAATCATCAGCTGTTTCCCATAATTTCGTCTTTTTGGATTTCCCTTCTGAATTACCTACAAATGGATTAGACTTTTGCCAGAAATTCATCATGGCTTTGTAATAAATTTGTAAAAATTTGTAAAATTTGTAAAAATTTGTAAAAAATAGTCTTCATATAAGCTATCTGTGCTGTGATTAATTTCAGTAAATCATTTATAAATGAAAGTATAAATACTTTCAGTATTTATGTTTGAGTTACAATGTGACAACGCTGTTGGAGATTACTAAATTAGAATCAATACAAAGGAACTTGACTGTGTTATCAATTTAGTGGAATTTTATATAAGGCAGACATATCTTTGACTAATCAAAAAGTGGTGGCATTTAATTAATAAAGCTCTTTAGTATTACGTATTATATGACCTACATATACCTTACAGTATAATGTGAGGTTCCCTGGAAATGCAATTTTATTTCAGTGGTGAATGTGTTTTAAATGCATTGTGAAAATTAATTGCACACAATGATGGCACTACAGTCATTTTGAAATTCTGCATATTTTTAAAATCATGAATGTATACTGGATTTTGAGTAGATCAATATTCACCATATGAGAAATATAAATTTAAACTGGCTATATTATGGACCCAGATAAAGAAGCTACATTTTTAAAAGATTATTATCTGCATGTTTATGTCACAGCATGAGCCAAAAGTACAACACTGTGACATAGTCCACTGTTTTGTTTTTTAATTTCAGTGTAACAAGATGGAAAACAAAAATGATTCGAGTGATTAGAGCAAGAGAGGAATAACCAGCCTGTGGTCTGATAGGATTTGGTCCAACATGTAAAATACATTGGTTGCCTATGGCAGGTAAAAATGTAAATATTTGAATTCAGAAGTCATTTGTAAAATCATCATACTTAGAAAGTGTGCAGAGAGGGACACCTGGGTGGCTCAGATGGTTAAGCAACTGACTCTTGGTTTCAGCTCAGGTCATGATCTCATGGTTTGTGAGTTTGAGCCCCACGTTGGGGACTGTGCTGACATTAGGAGCCTGCTTGGGATTCTGTCTCTCCCTCTCTCTGCCCCTCCTCCACTTGCTCGTTCTCTCTCTCTCTCTCCCCGTCTATCTCAAAATATATAAAGTTAAAAAAATAAAAAGTGTACGGAGAGAAAGGCTAACCCCAACTGCAAACCTTATTTACCACCAGCCCAGAACTTTCCAAGCGCAGCAATGTTCAAAAGAGCGTGACTCCAGCAGTAATGCTGGCCTCTTGATCCCCTCAACTCTTACAGAGAACAGTAGAGCTTGCAGCTTTCAGGTCCATAGAACTATTGTTTTTGCTAGAATTGCCTCTTCCATTTATCTAATACATTATTATTTTCTCAGTGTGCTGTGATATGAAAAACTCTAGTGAGAAATGTCTAAGTTGCCAAAGAAGACAGAGATCCCAGCTCGCATTATGAAACTAAAAATAGTTAAAATCTTCCGGGATATATTGCCATGTCTTCAAAGGTCCTGAAATATCTTACTTCTCTGCATTCCACTTAGAGAAAAATCTCGTTTTATCTGCCCATCTTAATGTTCACTGTCTCCTTATTTTTGTTTTCCAATACTGATCAAAACTGACCCTTACCTATTTCTGTTCTTAAATAACATTTAGTTCTACATTCTAGCATTCTGTGTTTAAAATTACAAATATGTTCATTATTTGCATTGTTTAAAAGGAGAATGATCAAAAATAAGATAAAAATAAAAAAGTTAAATTAAAAATTAAAAAAAAAGAAAAAAAGGAGAATGATCTTTGGGAGGTGTAGGCCCAGCAACGATTACTGATCCTAAAACAAAGAACTTCTGAACTTGAAAGTGGAACCAAAATGATAGGAAATGAAATGTCCCTACCCAGACATCATCAGATTGGAGCACATTGCTAATTGTGAACAGGGTTTTAGCTGGGCATTGGGTTGCATGCCCACAAACTGTTTCCCTATGGTATCTGCCCTAAATCCACAACAAAAATTATGAAATAGTAAAGCAGATATAGCATTAATATAGAATATAATAGGTCAGGATATAATGTGGTTGCTGTTGTTGTTGTAGTTGTTGTTGTTGTTGTTGTTGTTGTTGTTGTTAGCCTGAAACTGGAGGGACTGGAATTGCTGGAACAGAGGAGGCTCTGGGTAGGTACCTCAGGTGTCATAGGAGAGAGCCTGCTCGTTCAGCTGCCTTGTTCACTTTGTTTTGACCACAGTCTCCTTGCTGTTCCGTGGGCACACCGGACACGGTCACCATTAAGGAGTCATTATTTCTGTTTTGCTTTTCCTGTTATAACCTAACCACCTAGGACAATGATTGGTATGTTATAGACAATTGATGAAATTTGGCAATGGAAAAAGTAAAAATTACATAATATATCACTGTTTCCATCACTCCATTAAGGGCTGTACTCAGATATGGTTACAGTAAAAATAGTCAGAAATCTGACTTTGAAAATTTTGTAAAGTTTAGTGACTTTAAAAATTAAGGGAAAAATACAATTCAGTGTCACAAATGTAGCTTTAAATCACTTTTTTAAAAAATGTAAATGGACGAGCTATCTTTCTACCACTTGCTTATTTTACAGTTGATTTTTAATTCCTTCCTAGTTTATCTCACTATGTCATATTAATCCCATATCTGAGTCAACACTAGAGGTCTTTGCCATTATTGGCACTAAAGGGGATGCTTTCCTTTGAGATCTAATCATTGATCCTGTTTTCTGAGTCTAGGCTCTTGACTTCTGGGAATGTGAAACCTGGCCAACTAGCATTTGAGATGCATATGCTCCCAACATCTCTGCATCATGGGTATTTCTTATTTTATGAGTACAGTATTCTAATACTCTCCATCTTAATTTAAGAATAAAAACAGAATTACATATACCCTCTATAGAAATGTAGTGGCTTTTCTTCCAACAACAATCATTTCAACAATAATCACAAACATGGAATTATCTATAGGGAAAAAACACTGAATAGAAAAATAAAGCCAAAAAAAAATGGGGTTATCCATTATAAAAGAAATATCCAGAAGACAAAAAGCAGACTGCAAAATAAACTGATGAGGCAGATTCGTGATAGCAACCAAAACAGACACCTGTAGCATACCCAAAATTTCCAAGGAAAAACACAGGACACTGGAATCTGTATTATCTTTGCCACATACACTGGTTGACAGTGCAGTTTATCCCATTTATTTTTTTTTCTAAGCTTATTTATATTGAGAGAGAGAGAATGTGTGGGAGGAGCAGGAAGAAAGATAATTCCAAGCAGGTTCTACACCATCAACCCAGCGTCTGATGTGGGGCTGGAACACAGCAAATGCAAGATCATGACCATATATGAAATCAAGAGTCAGATGCTTAACCTACTGAGCCACTCAGGTGCCCTATCCCATTTCTTTCTGTGAACCCCTCTTTATTAGCCTCTACAACAATAAAGCTCTGAATAATCCGACAAAGTAGTCTGTGATTTCCATGAGATATACTTGTGAACAGACTAACAATATTTTGATGCCTTGAATTATCAAAATATTTTAAAATAGGTTTTCAACAGTATTTTTGAAATTTTAAAGAATTGCTAAAAAAATAAGTGTCCTTTCATTTATCTATGGCTCTTGGCTCTTTTTTTTTCCTACCAGACAAGAGCCACTCATAGGAAAAAAGTTTCATAGTCAACATCATGTTTTCATGTGTAGGTAAGTCACTGGATTTGCCAAAAACTATATATCCACCTCATACTTTTGTGATTTATAAAAACCTCGTGGCTTTTTGTGAATAAAGCTATGTCACTGATATTAGAATGGCAGCCTTAATGGGATTTCTTTTATTTGACAAAACATATTGTGTTCAAGGTTAATAATACATTTCAGCAACATACATAGTGTATTTGGCAGATATGTGCTCAGTTTCATTATTTTGATAGGCAGATCCCATTCTTTTCCTCTTCATAATAAGTAAAATCCTGCCAAAAGTCAATGTTCTGAATTACTTTAAAATTCATTTTAATGTAAATTTGGATAGAATGTTTTATTTTTCTCTTGTTATAAGACTAGCCAGTCTCTGCAAGAAAACTGGCTGACTAGAAAAGAAGTTCGTGATTTTAATAGGAAACTTACTATGAAACAATGAATAGGATAAAATTGTGCATACATGTGTGGTGGAAAAATTTTAAAAATTTGTTTTTTAGTGGTGAGAGAGAAGGGGATATTGAGACTATCGTGTCCAAAACAGAATTCCAAACTATCTTTTGTCAGTAAATGCACTATATTAAATTTCTAGATCTTTCAATGGTGATTAATACTGACTTAGCGCTAGGACAGCACAAAAAAGTCACAGCTTTTCAAAATTAGCTATTTCAAAATAATCAGATTCTCCTTTGTTACCAGGATTAATTATTAATATTCTTTCTAAAAGTGATCTTTGTACCAATTCACACATGAACAATGTCAAAGCTCAACACTTTTCTCTTGATTACAAACTTCAAATTATCCTTTTCCACAAAAGTTATAATAAGGAGGATCATTTTGTTTGACTAGACTGCAAAAAAATCATCTACAACAGATTAACAAATACTTATTAGCCTTTGCAATGTGCAATCTACAGTGGCATTTATTGGGAAATTAAAATATGTTTCCTATTATAAGGATCTTATAGACTATCTGGAGAATAAATCAATAAAACTAGAATAATGTATTTTTTCTATTATAGTTTTGTATAAGTTTGGAGGTATAGGCATAAAGGAAATTGTCTACATTATGCTGAAAATTTCAGGATATTTTTTCAGAGTCTGATGCCTCTAGAAGTGATTTCCAAGCAAAAAATAGGAACCATCCATGCCCTCTGAAAGAAACAGGAAGGCTTTTTCGTTTGAATGGATATTAGACTTGAAACAGTATATACCTTTTGGGTTATTAGCATTGGTTTCATCAGCCTACAGCAAATATTACATATAGGGTAGATAATAGAAATAAGACTGGGGAGGTAAGCAATAATTAGAAGATGAAATAACTTGTGTACAAAGCTTATTGTGCAAGTTATAAATATGTAGAATCATTAGATTATAAGCGCAATAAATTCAGGTCATTTAAAAGTTTCTTTAAATGTTTTATCTATTTTTGAGACAGAGAGAGAGAGAGGGGGAGAGAGAGAGAGAGACAGAGTGTGAGCAGTGGGGAAGGGTAGAGAGAGAGGGAAGAGAGAGGGAGACACAGAATCTGAAGCAGGCTCCAGGCTCTGAATTGTCCGCACACAACCCGATGTGGGGCTCGAACCCACTAACCATGAGATCATGACCTGAGCCAAAGTCAGTCATTTAACCGACTGAGCCACCTAGGCGCCCCTGGGTCATTTTTGTTAGACTAGTTTCTCCAGTGGTGGACCTGAAAAGTCAATCAACTTAAATGTTTTGGTAGCACAACAGAGAAACACATCTGGATAGAACCATCTGAAATATTTATTGTAAGTTTTCAATCTCTCTCTCTCACTCTCTCTCACTGTCTCTCTCTGTCTCTCTGTCTCTCTCTCCCTCTTTCTGTCCTACCTTCCTTCATACGTACATACATCCCAGTGATAGCTGCCTGATCCATTTATTGTGTTTATTTTTTTAAGTCTGTTTATTTATTTATTTTGAGAGACAGCTAGAGAACGTGCACAAATGAGGGAGGGGCAGAGAGAGACAGAGGGAGAGAGAGAATCCTGTGCTGACAGCACAGAGCCTGAGCTAAAATCAAAAGTCCCATGCTTAACCAACTGAGCCACTCAGGCCACCCTGATCAGTTTATTTTAAAAAGAAATACAAAATGTCGTATCATTTTCCTTTTATAAATATCAGAATAATGAAGATAATCAAGGACATTATAAGAAATTAGTTTGTAGCCTTAAAATGGACATATTTTAGTTTTATAGTGACTACTATTCCTTCCTATTAGCCAGAGATATATTAAATAAATTGATAAAATGCTAAGCAATCATAAGAATGTTTAAAAGGCAAATACTTATATACACACAAATGCAAAACACTGAGTAAGCACCAAGAGGTCATGTAGAAACTGATCTGTTCTGGCCTAACTAAACTCCACAATGTGTTCGTTTAGGAGTTGACCTTTCTATTTTGAATTCTGGACAAATTCAAATTCAATTCATACTTTCACAGTGTTTTATGCAGATTAGAGTATGCATCAGGCCTCAAGTTACTGAGTGAACCTCCCTGGGGGTTTGAGCCTGTCACTTCCCACTTTTCCAGGTGATCTGTCGATCCAGTGAAAAACCTCAGGATGGGCTAACAGGACACCTCTGTGGCTGAATGAGTTAATGCAGCTTCCTAAAGTGCTTACACTTTGTCTCTCACTGGAAAGCCTGGCTCATTGCACATCCAAAATGTGCAAAGCAATTTAGGTCTGCAGCAACAGCCAGATGGACTGCCTTGAAGGCAGAAGTCCCTTGTTTACAGACAAAACAAGTCCAGAAATGCAGTCTAAAGCCAAATGCCCACAAAATGTGTAGGCAAGCTTCAGGTGGTTAAATCCCCAAGCTAACATGATATCTCAAGAGGGTAGATTTTTGTATTAGAATTTATTATAGTGCTCATGATAATTGATTGTGTTCTATTGAAACAACAAATCATTTAGTATGGATTAGGAAGCCCTTTATAAGGCTAGGCCATGAGGAGAAGAATTAACTTTGATATACCAAATAGGAAGAATTAATCTTGAAGATTATAATACATTATAATGCTTTGTGGAAAATACTCGAGAAGCCCAAAGTAACACTGTGCAAAGTGTAAATCTTGACAAGACAAATGTTCCTCTTTATTTTTTTCCAATTATTCACAAAAAACTATTTTCTCATAGTTTCCTAGAATAGAGATTTGTTTTCTTCTTCTACTTTAAAATGATGTAGGGATGAAAAGAGCCCTTATTTGTATATACTTAAAATTATACACCTTATGTCACTGAAATGAGACAAAGTACATAATAAGGTATTCTACCACTGTTTCTTAAAAATTTGAAAGCAGAGTAGCACCTGAGAAGAGAATGGATAAAATAATAACTGTCAAAGATGATGACTTGGAGTTGAAAAAAATTCAAATTTTATCTTGTTTCCTATGTGAATCTTTGGGCATATTGCTACATATTCTAAAATGTTTTCTTCTCTTTCCCTTTTAATGCATCTTTTCTAGAAAGTCAGTATCTCTTGAGTTTGGGGAAATGTAATCAACTCAGAATCATTCAACAGTACAGAACATTGCAGTGTTTATGGAGTGAAAACACAGCCAGCTGGGAAAAGTCGTATCTCTAAAAAAAAGTGATTTGACTTAAAAAAAATTAAAATTCTAGCCTTGGAGGTACAGGCGTGTGTGTGTGTGTGTGTGTGCGCGCGCGCGTGTGTATTTGCACATACATAAATATGCCTGTTAACAATGGCCTCTTTATCCAACTGTAAACTTGGCATAAATTCTTGAGGATTTATTTACCAGGTAACTAATAACAGTAAAATTTTTAAAAATTCTATATCATTGTTATAAGTTTTTTCTCTTTTAGAGAAGAAATTTGTCTGTATCTGAATCAAGTCTGTTAAATTACAGCCATTGTTTAAAATGACTAGTTGAAAGGTGTTCGCCTTCAATTATCTTATTTAAATTTCAACTCATGACTGGCAAAGCAGTGAACAGCAGGTGATGTATTTTGAAGATAAGAATAATCCTGTCTTTAAAAAGAATTGAATACTATTCCAATTTCTTTAGGGAAAACAATGTGCTTACACAGAGAAGCCCCAATGGAATCAGCATGTATTGAAAACCTACTAAGTGCAAGTGAACCTGTTAGAATATGTGGGGATCAAGGGAGAAATGAAACAACATTCCTAGAGAGAGTGATCGCAACTTTGCACATTAGAGTCACCTGGGGATTCTTTCAAAATCTTGAAGTTTAGGTCATAAGTAAGTCCAATTAAATCAGAATTTGAGGGGTGAAATTCAGGAATGAACTCCCTCAAGTTACTGATATGCAGCTCACCTAGAAAAATACTATACTAGGAAGGTTTTTCTCATTTTAATGTTCCTAAAAATCACTTGGGAAATTTGATAAAATGCATGTTCTCTCTGACTAGATCTTAATGGTGCCTTAGAGTTTACATTTTAACATATTCCTAGAACCAAGTGAAACAAATGTGATTTTCTGTTGTTTTTCCTGGTGACCTTCTTGTGTATAATCATTATTTTTTAATTGTGAGGTGTTCATTTTATTTAGCAATTTATTCATGACACAAAAATGGATTACTAGGGAAGGATGTATCTTTCAACTGCCAGGTACCTGGTGCACTACTCCTCTAGAATCATTTTAAATTAACTTGTTTGCTTTATGGTTTCTTACAGCATCCAAATGGTGAATATCAGCTTCCAATCCATGTGTAGACCTACTTAAGGATACATCCTGTCACAGATTTTCCTTTTTCCTCTGTTTTCCAAGAAAAGTTTGTTGAAGTCTCCTAGAGTTATGACTGTTTTGTGGTAGTACACACATCATAATTTCCATAGGAGAGATGCCAGTTACCCACCAAATTTCTTTTAATAATTTTCCTCCTGTCTTAAATTTAGATGTGGCTATGTGGTTGAATTTGAGTAAGTACAACATTAATGGAAGTGACATCTAACAATGCTTCTAAAAATTTCCACACACAGCGTTCCATGCCTTCACTTTTTTGCCAGCATTTGTGGTGTCCCTTCCTCCCACCACCATCCCTCCCCACTATACTGTTCATATGAGAAATAACCTTAAGCTTTCTGTGCCATTACATATTACGCTAACCAAGACAGTATGATATTCAACTTCCAACCTTGGTTGATTCTGAGTTTCATTTTATGCCTCTGAGGTCAAAAGTTTCTTTAAACCAGTTATGGGTTGAATTGTATACCTCAGAAAAGATATGTTGAAGTCTTAACTCCTGGCACCTGTGAATGTAGCCATATTTGAAAATAGGGTCATTGCAGATGTAATCAAGTTAAGATGAGGTCAGTTAGGCAGACCCTAATCCAACATGGCCTGTGTGCTTATGGAAAGAGAAGGGAGACAGAGACAGACAAGCACAGAGGGAAGATGACATGAACAAAAACAATAGGAATGCTTTATACTGAGAGAGGCAGACATTTGAATGATGCAGCTGTAAGCCAACAACACTACTGGAAAAAGGGAGCGGCAGAGCAGTATCTTATCCAGAGCATGGCCCCAATGACGGTTTGATTCCAGACTGCTGACCTCCAGAATTATGAAAAAATACATTTCTGTTAAATCACTCAGTCTTTGGCACTTTGTTACGGCAGCTCTAGTGAACTAACACAAAACCAAAGGTCTATAGCGCATGTTTGGAAATGCCCTGAGGACCTCAGTTCAATGATCATCAGTGATCGATTTTCTTCTCAAGGAAACTGGTTGCTTTTATATTTTGGCCAAGTGATTCCTTTCTAAATATTCAGATTTACAAGGTTTACGTAGCCTTCCACCTTCCCTAGTGATGAAAACTGAGAACTGAAATTATCTATATCTACTAACTTTATAATCTATATTAACAGGGCTTGACTATTTCCCTGTCTCTATCATCGTGCATTTACTCTTCCAGGCAGTTGGCAATGACTTAATTGTTCCTTCTTGGGACATCCAGAAAATTCCATTTGAATAAACAATACCTGAACAGATAACATGAAGTGGAAGTTTTACTTCCCAAGACTATCCGTCCCCTCACCGTAAGACGATTACCTTCTGTGTCCACCGGCGCTAAATTATCGTAACATTTAGATACTGTCCTTTAACCAGACTCCAAAATTTCCTAAGTCCCCAGACTTATCTTCCCATCTTTTGGCTACTTACAAGAGTCTGTCACATAGTGATCTCCTTTGTTGCAGTAAGAGTAAACTGAGCTTTGTATTATGAACAGATAGTTTTTGTGGCAGCAGTATTTGAAAATATAGGTTGAAAATTTAGAATAGGCGACAGAACAAGAAGACCCTGAAGATGAGTTAAAAGATCCCGAAATGTATAGGCTACCAGAGTTGTTTAGGAAAGCTAAACTGGGGAAAGGTCTTTTGGAGTCTACCCTCAAAGCCTTTCCTCTGATTAAGTCCCACAAGCAGAGAAAGGATGCGTGATTTGGAAACATCATAGATATAAGCTCATTTAGAGAGATAATTCAGGAGTGGATCCTGAGCCATATGTGACTGGCTGACTCCACTTTCTGTGAATAGTGTTGAAGCAGAAAAGAAGATTTAATACACAAGCAAAAAATAGAATGAAAAATAGTTTCATCGCCAGACCTACAGTAGCAAGCTGAACATTTTGAAAAAAGCCTAAAAACAAAATTAGAATAGGTCTCAGAATTGTGGGCCTATAGAAAACAAAAGCTAGATGTTCCCACTTCAGTCAGTAAATACAGCAGGATAGAGGATTTTTTTGATAAGGATTCTTGTAGCTGATATATAAACAGAAAAAAAATACTTTGGAAAAAAGGATTAACCTGTTAAGAAGATAAAAGAAAAAAAAAAGATCAATGAAGATGTACAGTGGTGAAATCAAGAGCCCATTTCCCTGTTTTACCCTGAAATTCATGAGAATATAATTTTCTAAATATTGAAACACAATTTTACAAAATTATTATTGATACAGGTGCTACAGTATCAAAGTTAAGTCCACCGTTGCACAGCCTTTCACTCAGAGTCAACAAACTATACACGTGGTAATCGTAATCGTCCTAGGGCTTAACAATTACTATGCCAGAACTTTAACTGGAGAATGTTCTTCCTTCATATGTGAACCTACACCTAGTACCTTAATAAGAAGGGATCCATTGTACAAATAAGAATCGCCACAATCAAGATCTTCTGAAGATCTCTCTCTTGAAATCCTTATCCAAAATAGGTCAAAGCCAATTTTGAAATGAACTTACCAGTACTCTTATGCCAAAATCAAGCCCAAATTAAAGATAGCAAGTTGGCTGGGACTTCTTGCGGCAAAAAAATCTATTTGGTAAGGACAGGAATGTTGGACCTGAACACAAGTGGCTTCAGATTGACCCATCAAAAATTCCACCCAAAAAAACCTCTTAAACTGGAAGATAATTAAGGACAAAACCAATAGTGAAAAGATTCACCACACCCTGCACCATTCATTGCAACACGCCCGTCTTTCTCATCAGAAAACTCCAGAGCACTGGTCTCAAGTCCTCAATCAGCACTTGTAGAAAGGATTTAAATTTCCCTCTGATTCTACTTTTATAAGGCATCGGGATGACCTTTTGTAGCACTCTGAAAATGAGGTGAGCTTCGAGACTGAGTCCATCTATCTACTTACAGTTCCAGCTCAGAAAAGGCAAAAGGTTTCTAAAGATAAGTTCATATTATATCCAAAGTTCATAACTTAGGACATGATTTATAGCACAATCCTGGCACTTCTCACTTACCTGTAATGACAGCAGAGGGGCTGAGAGAGAAGAGAGGAACATGAGAGAATGAGTTCCCTAAGTCCCTCTGGAACAGTGATGCTCTCCCTGCTTCTTAGTAACTGGAGTGATGTTCTCTTTTTCTTCCCCCCCCCCCCCCCAGAAGAATGAAATATAGCAAGAAAAATGTATTCAGACCAGTTATAGTTTGTCAGTAAGTTAGCACGGACCTGCACGTATCAGAGCAACTGCATTTTAAGTAAGGGATAAGTTTGACCCAATCAACTTTTAAGACACAGTATTATGCTGCTTGCTCCCATCAATTCACATTTCAACATAATGCAGCCCTAACTCCCCAAGTACCTCAGGATGTGATTGTGTTTGGAGGTAGACCCTTTAAAGAAAATGAAGTTAAAATGAGGCGGTAAGCATAGACCCTAGTCAAATCTGACTGGTGTCTATAAGCAGAGGAGATTGGAACACACACACATGAAAAGCCACCAGGGATACATGCACATGAAGAAAAAGCCAATGTGAAGGCACAGCAAGAAGATGCCAGCTGAAAGACAAGAAGAGAGGCTCAAAAGAAATCACACTCTCCAACACTTGACCTTGGACTTCTGGCGTCGAGAGTAGTAAGAAAATAGATTTTTGCTGTTTAAGCTTACCCAGTCTGTAGTGTTGTTCTGGCAGCCTTGGTAAATGAACACACAGTGTGTACCAGCTAATTGACTGTATTTATCAGCAACATCATTTAACATTCTTTTTGTCATCTCTAATAAGATAGGCCCGATTTGGCTTGTTGCAATAGTGTAAATTGTCCTTATCTTTGGTTTAAATAAAGGCAATGAAGATTAAAAACAGAAGTGCAACATTTCACAAGAAATCAATTGTGCATTATCAATCACAAATTTAGTTTTAAAAAGAAAGGTTACTATTAAACCACATGGTATTGTAAGAGTATTGAAAGGATTTTTCTACCTTTGAAGAATACTGTACATTTATATTTTTATTTAAAAAAAATCTTCATTGGGATCAAAAGAATTATCAAAAGTTTAGCTTATTGAAGAGAACTAAATACACTTGTCTTCCTATTAAACATCTAGTGGTAGCTTTTAAGAAAATCGATGTGTAAATGTCTCAACAAATTAAAAGAGTTGAGTATTTTCTCTGCATATCAGAGTTGTCAGGTGGTGAATTTTGAAGCCTCATTTACATGTTTGTTATTATTGGTGTTTTTCCCATCTCCTACAATGAAAAAATAATCTATTATTAGGGTCTAATGTACTATTAGGGTCTTTGTCTAGTTCATGATATATTGTCAGCCCCTAAACAGTGTCTGGGTATAATAAGTACAAAATTACCATTGTTAAATAAGCGAATCGATATTTATTGAACATTCTTTTTCACTTCTTCTTTTGTGAATAACCTCTTTCCATTTAATGCAGGTATTTTAAAGTTCATATTTGTACATTAAAATATTTTTCTCTTCACTAGAACCTTGCACTTTCTTTAACATATGGACCTTGAAAATCAACTAGACAAAAAAGACAGTATTTCCAGTAAACCCTGTCATATAAAACAAATATATTTACTAAACACAAAAATGGAACACACTGACACACACATATGCTTCCAAATAAGTTTCATTTTGACAAAATAAATACTAATGGAAATAAAAGTCCACAGATACTTTCTACATTTACTCTCCATGGAATACTGATAGAATGAGGAAATGTTTAAGCGCTGCAAAAACAGAAAACTGAATACCACATGGTGTTTTTTAAATCTCAAGTAGCTCACCATCTGTACGGTGAGCAATATATATGAATAAACACTTCCAGCATAGCGATGGTAATTACCATTCACTGATCATTTGACAAGTGTCATGTGTCAGTCAAAGCGTTCATATGTATCTATTTAATTAATACCCTGTGATTTATTATTATTTCTCCTACTTTAGAAATGGAAAAACTCAACGACTTGAGAGCCAAGTAACTTGCTTATGCTACAGCATTTTGAAATTTCAAATCTAGGACTCAAGTCTAGGCCATGAGACCTCAGTGCCCCTCATCTGAGATAGTACCCGAGAAATGCAAAGAGAACAGTTAAAATCAGGGAGTACAGGGAGTGTTAGATATGGTGGAACATTGTTATGTGGCTGACCTCTTAGAATAAATAGAGACTAGAAACTGATGGAACAACATGTTTATAGGGTTGTGAAAGTGAAAAACAATCTATGTAGTGGGACAATTCTTTAAAATGAGGCTAAAACAAAAGCATTTTTTCAGAGAAATGCCTTAGAGAATTTGTCTCCAGAAGAAATCCAGATCTTCACTAAGAAGGAAGAACACTGCGAAAGTAAAAAATTGACAATAGCCATAAATGACCTTTTTATGATCTTTTATGAGTGGGTGTATATATATATATATATGTATTTATATATGTGTGAATATGTACACACACATATCTGTTATATATGTATAAATGTGTATATGTGTATAAATACACACATATATTATACATATATATATAAATACACACATATATATAATTTTATATATAATTTTCTTTGAAATATTATTGACTAAAGCAAAAATGATACAAATATATTCTGGGAGGTATACCATAGGGAGAAGTAAAATGTAGGAATACAAAAGCCCAAAGAACAGAGAAAGGCACAAGTGAAATCATACTGCTTTGAAGTTCATATATCGTTAAAATAATATAATATTGGGGCGCCTGGGTGGCTCAGTCAGTTAAGCGTCCGACTTCGGCTCAGGTCACGATCTCGCGGTATGTGAGTTCGAGCCCCGCGTCGGGCTCTGTGCTGACTGCTCAGAGCCTGGAGCCTGTTTCAGATTCTGTGTCTCCCTCTCTCTCTGACCCTTCCCCGTTCATGCTCTGTCTCTCTCTGTCTCAAAAATAAATAAATGTTAAAAAAAAAAATAATAATAATATAATATTATTTGAAGATCAAATGTGACAAGTTAAATATTCATACTATACACTCAAGAATAACACTGTCCATTAGAATTATCTGTGATGATGAAATATTTTAATTTATGCTCTCCAAACCTGTAACCACTAGCTACATATGTTATAGGCCTTTAAAGGTGGTGAGGCCACCTGCAGAACTAAATTTTTAATGATATGTTATGTTAATTAATATCAGTTTTGATTTAAATGGACATATTGCCTAGTTGCTACTCTGTTGGACAGTTCAGATCTAGACCTAGCACTAAAATTAAAAACAAATGGGTATAGCTCGAATATCAATAGAGCAGATAAAAGTAAATAGTAAAATATAATTATTCCCAAAGATGTGAGAGAAATAAGAGGGGAAAAGAACAAAGAACTTCTTTAGCTAAAACCAACAAATATGAAGATGTTAGATTTCAACACACACATACAATAATTCGATTATATAAATAAATTAAACACTCCAGTTAAAAGACATTTTAAGATTCGATAAGCAAACGAGTACAAAGGCAAAAAAATAAACCAACTAAAAAACCTCCACAAATTGAAACACAAAGACACAAAAAGATTGCAAAATAAATATCAGAAGAATACATATGAACTATAGGAAAGTTGGTGTAACTGCATTTATAGTAGAAAAAATATTCTTTTTTTTTTTTTTTTTTTTTTCAACTTTTTTTTTTTAATTTATTTTTGGGACAGAGAGAGACAGAGCATGAACGGGGGAGGGGCAGAGAGAGAGGGAGACACAGAATCGGAAACAGGCTCCAGGCTCCGAGCCATCAGCCCAGAGCCTGATGCGGGGCTCGAACTCACAGACCGCGAGATCGTGACCTGACTGAAGTCGGATGCTTAACCGACTGCGCCACCCAGGCGCCCCTAGAAAAAATATTCTTAGAGAACTCACCAGATAGAGAAGGGCATTTCCTGATGATAAAAGTGTGAATTCATCAAGAAGACACAACAAAACTAAACTGGCGTGCAACTGATGATAAAGATTCAAATACAGAAATCAAAAAATGACAAATCCACAGCCATAACTAGAGATATTTAACTCTCCACTCTCAGTTATTGATAAACAACTAGACAAATAATTAGTAAAAAGAAAGGAGCCCCTTGTCTTAACTGACATTAATAGAACACTACATCCAAAAACTACAGTCACATTTTATTTTTTCTAAATTTTTTTTTTAACGTTTATTTTATTTTTGAGACAGAGAGAGACAGAGCATGAACGGGAGAAGGGCAGAGAGAGAGGGAGACACAGAATCGGAAGCAGGCTCCAGGCTCTGAGCCATCAGCCCAGAGCCTGACGCGGGGCTCGAACTCATGGACCGTGAGATCGTGACCTGAGCTGAAGTCGGACGCTTAACCAACTGAGCCACCCAGGCGCCCCTCATTTTAAATAAACATGGAATATTCACCAGCACAGATGACATTCTGAGCCTAAATTGCAATACATTTCAAAAAACTGACATTATTCAAAGTTTGTGTTCTGAGTGCAATAGAATTAAATTAGAAATTACTAAACATAAGATATATAGAAAATCCTCAAGTATTTGGGGGTGAAGCCATATATTTCTACATAAATTATGCGTTAAATAAACATTGAATATAAGAGAATGTATAAAATGTTTCAGACTGAAATATTATCATGAAAGGTGTCAGAGAAATGTTTTAAAGGTAAATTTTAAAACCCCAAAGGGGTGTGATTGTTTCTATTGTAGCTTGCTTGGAATTATCAGGACACTGAAATATTACAACATACATGAAGGAAAGTAGAAATATGAAAATAGAAGTGGGAAGTATAGACTACTTTTTCAAATCATATTTTAAAATTATTTTTAACAGTTAGAATAGAAATAGTATAATAGCTCAAGGAGAGAATATGGCTGAAATATATAAAATTCAGAATTTAAGATGGCTGAGTAATTTTGTATATAGATGTAAGATCTTGAAGTGTTAAGAACTATTGAAATAAATGATTAAACAGTGTAAGGTTGTTTAGAATAAAGACCATATGTAGAAGAGTTAGCTTACCTGGAGTTCAAACAATATTTATTTTTATGATGGAAGAGGAGAGAAAGACAGATGAAAATAATTATACATTAAGAAGTAGAGTAGAGGATTTGGAGAGGTTTGATCCTAGTTTCTTAAAGACATGAGACTGGGTCATCGGCTGAGATGTTTTGAGCAGAGGTAAAAGGACAACAACTTCATATAATGACAGAGATTCGGGTTTAGAAGCACAATTCTGACAAGACAGCAGTAGCTGCCTGGAGTCATACACCAGAGCTATAGAGATAGAGTGAAGCATCATGCTATAGGACACAGCGATAGAATGTCCTATAAAAATTCTGTCATTTATTCTGTCATTAAAATTAAGGGACAATTTACATTAAAGTATTATCTACCCAAATATTTCAAACATTTTATTTGGATCTTATAAAGAAGTAATAAGTAATAAGTAATCCTTCTTCATTAGAAGAATTACAGGGGATCCTGAGTGGCTCAGGCAGTTAAGTGTTTGACTCTTGATTTCAGCTCAGGTCATGATCTCAGGGTTCATGGGTTTGAGCCCCGCTTTGGGCTCCATGTTGACCCTTACCTCCTTGTGCTCTCTCTGTCTGTCTCTCTTTCTGTGTCTCTCAAAATAAATAAAAATAAACTTTAAAGGTAAGGATTATAAAATGGGCAGCTTTCAATACATATTTTCTCTCCCTTCATCATTATACCTTACAGATATAGCCAATTTCAGATTCTCAAAAATTTTTTAGTCCAAAATGGATTTTGTTTTATTCCAAAGACGTTGGTGTAAAGGTTGTGCCCGTGGTTTCTAAAAATACATATTTAGTTTCCAGCATTTAGTAATTGTGGTATTTCATGTAAAGTTCCAATTTTCAGCTTTTCCCAACACTCTTAAACTTGTCAAGATGATGTCTAAAGTACTCTCAACTTTTAGGAGCAATTGTTTGGAGACAAGCAGGAGCTTGCTCCCTTTAGACAGGCCTGTGTACCACTGTTCACTACAATGCTCACTGCCCACAGCTCAGCCTAAGTTTCAGTCATTTCTCATAATTCCCTAACTATTGTTTAAATCAATGACATATTTAAGAAAAATGAAATCACGTCTTGATTCTTTGAGTTGTGAAGGGCGTGTGTAAGGTAAGATTTCATTTTGATTAACAGGCAAAAGAGTAGGCCTGTATAAAATTCATGTATACACATGGTCTATATGTGCATCATACATATGTATTCACGCACACCTCTTACATACACATACGTACACACACACACAACTTTGGGCAATAAATCCACTCACTCATTCATGTTACTTCCGTGACCCCATTGTTGCAATTTTTACTTTAAATCTCTGTTCTACTATACAAAATAATGTAAACATGTAAAGACACAGATAAGTCTGGCAAAGGCAACAAATGATAAGATGATAGGTATGGAAATGTTCTGTCTTGTAAGGACTTTGGAATATTGCCTAAAACACTCAGGCTAAATTCCTTCCCCATGTTTGATTAACATAGATGTAAAGAACCTGTTTAGTACATTAAGAGGGCAATAAGCAGATTAAGAGTTCCGCAACAAAAGGCCTTTACACTTTGCACCCAAGTCTTAGTATTGCTAATTAATGCTAATTTCTCAGATGTAATGTAATGGTAATCTGTAAAGGATTAAACTTTACATATTTCCAAATATAAAAAAATAGTCTCTAAGCACATAATTTCCTCAGTTCTGCAAAGAACAAATAATAATGGTAATAATATTATTATCATCTAACATTTGGAAAGTGTTCTGTGACAGTAAATATTTCTTTCTATACAGTAAATCACTGAACACTCACAAAATGCTTTGAAGTGATTACAATTGACCTTTAAGAAAAATAAAAAGAAGAATAAGTTAAGGTGTACCCAAATCAATCAGAAAATAAGGGTTGGAGTCAAGGTTTTGAACCTAAGACACACTGTTGGGAGAGCCAAATACAAGTGATTCTTGAACAACATGGGTTTGAACTACACAGGTCCATTTATACACGGATTTTTTTTAAATAAGTACAGTACAGTACTATAAATGTATTTTCTCTTCCTTAAGGTTTTCCTAATAGTATTTTCTGTTCTCTAGCTTACTTTATTGTACGAATACAGTATATAATACATATCACATAAAAAATATGTGCTAATTGATAGTTAATGTTTTTGGTAAGGCTTCCCATCAACAGTAGGCTATTAGTGGTTAAGTCTTTGGAGTCTCAAAAGTTAAGTGAGGATTGTCAACTATGTGGTGGGTTGGCAGCTCCAATCACTGTATTGTTCAAGAGTCAACTATACAAGTTCTCTCTTTGAGTCATGAGTTTTTACCCAGATTTTCTATGAAAATCAAACTGGTGGGTGGGGATCCCCATCTATAGGTATTTGAGGCAGATAAATCTATCTTGTGCCAGATTTATTCATGCCTTGCAGAGTGCTTAACATCACACCAAATTCCTATTCAATGTGAAAAAGACCTGAAAATTTTCTGAATTCTCCCCTCTTGGCGATAATGCCACAAGTCGGAAAATCATTCTATCATACAGAGTCCTCCATCCCCAAGTATGAAACAAGGCATGAACAAGTCCCCTGGAGCCTAATCTCTTAATCTGCCCTTCATTTCAGCCCACATTTCTTTTCCATATCCCCGTAGTCCTTTTTCATATCCCTTTTTCTTTGTTGAGGTGACTTTCACACTTTCCCCAAGAATGTGATTACAGATCATGGCAGAAAAAAACAGTGATCAATAAAGAAATATTCAAAAATATTATTCATGTGGATTCAGGGTGGTCAAATAATTATTTATCAAGTTAAAAGATAATCTCCCCAGAAGGGTTTGCCAACATACATGCCTCAATTCAGTTCCTCATTACTACAAGTTGTACCAAATATAGTTAAAATCACAAATGCTAAGTATGTGTAAGGCAGGATGTACATGCTGCCTGGTTTTCATATTATTCTATGGATTACTCTATTTTGAGCCCTATCTGTTCTTGTAGGCTGTCTTTTTAAAATCTGTTCTTGTAGTTCTCTCTGTATTATGGTAATGTCGAAGGTTTTAAATTAAGGAACTAGAAACAGAATAATTGGGGACAAAACTCACATTTCCATATACTTCCTGTATGGGGCATGATAGTAGAGGTCCTGGCTCCCTGTGCAATCAATTTAACACCCCTTAACCCAACACACATATAGACACACACAGCACACACAAACTGACACGCTGCCTCTGGCCAAAGATGATAAATGTTAATATTATCACTTTCCCCACTGTCAAATACAGACTGCAAGAGCATTTTTATGTGTCTATTCACTATAGTGTTTCTATTTCATTTCATTTGGGGGTATTTATGCTGTAAAACAAAACACAAAAAATGTGATTGTACAAAACAGCAACTATTGTAAACTGCTCACAGCCTTATGGGTGAGAATTTTGGCAGTTCATAACAGAGGACTCATCTCTGCTCCACAATGATTGAGCTTAGGTGCTTCAAATAGTTGAAGATGAGTTAACTGTGATGCCTTATCTGGAGCCTTATTCCTGGCTGTTGGCTGATCCAATGATATGCCCCGATTCGAGAGACCCCCTGAAAACAAACCACCAGAGTCCAGAGTCAAAGCCAAGCGGCAAGGGTCGTTTATTGTAGGTTCGAACCCGGTCCTCCGCGCACTCGTTGCCGGTGATGCTAAGAGGCCCCGAGCGAGGATCTTACAGCTTCTTTTATAGACAGGCACAAACAAGTTAGGGATTTTTTGCGGTTACAGAGCTGTTATTGGTTGACATTTAAATTTGAGCTCTCAGCAGAACTTGATTGGTTCCTGCCTTTAGGTCAGACCACAACCGGGCATGCCCTGGCTGGTTCCGGGAACGATGGGGGGGGGGGGGGGGGTGTCTTTTCTTTGCAGTTGTGAGTACACCTGGTAATTTTTCTCTTAGTCTCTCACCAAGAATATCACATTCACTCACATGTCTTGACACCTGATCTCAAGGCTAGACTGACTGGACTAGCTGAGGCTACCCAGGCAGGAGTCTTCTCCTCTCTCCTTTCTTCCCTTTCTCTTCAGTATGACAATCTCAAGATTGTTGGGTTTTTTTCACAGTGGCCAGCTTACCCTAATGGCAGCATTCCAAGAGTCTGGGCAGAAGCTGCAAGGCTTCTTGTGAAGTAGCTTTGGAATCCCTGAAAGTACCTTTCCATGCATTCAGGTAATCAAGTAAATAATTAAGGCAAGCCCAGATTCAAAGGGAGTAGAATTACACTCCACCTCTTAATAGGACAAGTGGCAAGAATTTGTGGCCATCTTTAATATATGAGAGACTAATGTATCTACGTGGCTCAGACCCCCTAATATTGAAGGAAAGTATAATCAACTTGATTATGCAGTCCTTGCAGTTTAATCCAGGCCAATTAAAATGAGATGCTTCTGCATGTTGTCTGCTTGTCCCTTCTGTTTTTATCCTCCACTTATGCCGTAGGTTTTACATTATCACCTTATCTACATGATCCAAGAGTTAAGGATTTCCTACCTCCTCCCACACTCTACAAGGAAACTGGTTTTTATCTCATTTGAAACTGTCAGTGAAATGTAATCCATGTTTACTTTAACTTTATACTCAGAGTTTTATAGACACTATGCCTTTGGAACTATTAGCAGAAGTAGATGGTTCCACTAAACTTCCAGTGAATGTTGTTCTTATATCACATCCTTTTATCTTAATAAAATGCAAGAGTCCCAGTTCTCAATAAAGATGACAAATTTAGAAAGCTATAAGAAAATAAAAGCACACAAGCATGAAAAAAGAATATGTCAATTTAACTAAAATACTATTAGTTCATAGAGGATTATTTTAATTCAACTAATTAAACACATTCTTTCTATTACAATCACTCACTCTCATTGTAGAAATATACAGAAGCAAAATTTTTGTAAGAGCTACATTTTCACAGATTGCAAAAGGCAAGCTCTTTCAAAAATTGTCATGAGATTTTCTGCTTTTCAGAGTTCTACAATTTTTTAGTTCAAATTCCTCCAGGTGAAGTTTAAAGTAATGTATTAATATCCAATTGATGGAAGGAGAAAAGAAATTGAGCAAAGGCAGTACAACCTATTCCCATTTCAATTTAAGAATATTTTTACTCAGAATTATTATCAAGATAATCCTTCAGAGATTTGTTAAGCTATTTTGGTAAAACAATTTCAGTAGCACAAGAACTGTATCTGTAATACTGCAAAACAAAGTATATGGCTTTCCAATTGAGGAAATATTAACAGAATTAGAGACTTTAATCTCCAGTCCTATTGGGACAAAAAATAAGTAAATATCATGGAAATGGTATTTATCCTCAAAGTCTTTACTGTCTTATTTTATAGAACTAAATTATATGTCTTTTTCACTTTACCAATTAATAACTGTCAAAATTACAGAATTCAATTTCTAGCTGTTATAGAAGCGTTTTAGTCGTTTTTTCTTAAGCAATTGAGCACTGGTATGTAACAGAAAATTACATACTCACCATGTGAGAGTAAAAAGTCAGAGAATATATGGAAAACAATAATAATTTGTTAGATTGTCCTTCTCACTAGTAGAGCAAAATGTATTTAATTCATAGGCATAGAAAATAATATAGACATAAATATGCATGCACACACATGTTTGCATAATTAAATAACTACAGAAATCATTATATGTCTAACAACTGATAGTTGGTTAGGAAAATTCTGTAATGGTACATACAACAGTTAAGAGATTCTTGTTTGGGTTTTCCACTGTGAAGTCAAATCAGAAATATTTTTCAGCCTAATACAGCTCTTCCATTTTCTTCACTATTTTCAGTTATTAGAAGCAGATGGTGTTTTGGTGGTAAACACAATTAATTTCATTTTATAGAATTTACTTAATTAGATTTGGACTTCATGTCTCATGTGCATTGGATTTCATTGTTATACATATTGTTTATAATTCTGCCAGCTGTCATAAATGCATACTTATTTTTTTTTAATTCTTAAGACTATCATTTCTAAACAGGGGATAATCTATTCATTTTACTGAATAAATTGGAAATAAAATACATTATTTTAAATTCGAATTTTGTAGAATGTTATATGCAGTCAAATTATCTTGTTCCAAATGCATGGAGAATTCAAAGTCTATGCAAATTTTAGAACATATCACCATTTTACATCTCTTCAATTATGTTAATGTTTTTGTTTTTCATTTTGAAAGTATCAACTGAAATGTTTCATACTTCTAAGATCTACAAAAATACTAATCATGACAAAACACATGCTTATTAGACCATGAAAGCATTCTCAATTTGTTCTCCTTTTATTTTTTGCAAAAATGTTGCCAAAGTAGATTGTATATAAGAACCAAATAACTGGTGAAAAGTGAAAACACTACCCATTTCCCATATATTGGTTCAAATTAATGTTTCTTGCAGAAATGATTGACTTTGTATATGCCTGTATGTGTGTGTATGTGTGTCTTTTGTTGATCGCATTCAGTATTCTAATATCATATTGCTGGATTAAATGAAATGAAATTGTTTACTTTAATACTTTTAAAATGCACTTTTTTTACTATTAGAAATTTTGTTCTTGTTCTCAAGGATAGTAAAACTTTCTCACGGGTACAAAGTGCATTTTATCTGTCATGCATCATCAACAAAAAGTTACTTAGGTACCTGAGCATATTACTCTTTTGTTTCTGGAAACTACAATTAATAGTTTTGTAATTCCCTTTAGTAATGGTGCCTAATAACTATAAAAATGTATGGTTAAAAGTTATGTATTTTGTGGCACCTGGATGGCTCAGTTGGTTAAAGCATCTGACTTTGGCTCAGGTCATGATCTCATAGTTCTTGAGTTTGAGTCCCACATTGGGCTCTGTGCTGATGGCTCAGAGCCCAGAGCCTGCTTTGGATTCTGTGTCTTCCTTTCTGTCTCTGCTCCTCGCCATCTTGTGTGCTCTCTCTCTCTCTCAAAAAGAAATAAATGAACATTAAAAAAGTTATGTATTTTGCAATCTAATTAGAATGAAATTCTAAAGAATATTTTGAATTTGTTTAAAACAGATTAAGCTTAATATTTTCTTAGAAACAATTTTTAACAATTTGTTTCACAAGTTGCAGAGTTTAGGGTTAGGTTACATTTCTACTTAATGTACTTATCTTAAGCTCAAAACTGAACTCTAAAGCATTGTTAAAAATAATGGCCAGGTATTATGAATAATAATTTGAGTTTCAAAGGTAATGTTTAAGTTGTGCTGACAAATTCCCTTAGTAGCAATACATTATAACCAATAGGTTTGTATTTCACATCTTTTTAGCAGGTTATTAAATGAAACACCAAAAAAAACAGTAAAAATTACATTATCCTGTTGGTGAATATTTACTTGACTCTGATATATCAATACTTCAAACATAAACTCCAATTTGTTCATGTCCATTTAATGAAAGCTTGTTTTCTGTCAGAAAAAAAAATATGGCATCTCATATTTCCACTAAATTTTAGCAAATCTATCACAAAATATATGTAACAATTAATAACAAACTTTTGTATTTTTATTACAACATGAAGTGTTTTTAAACTTAAAGGAAAGGATGTTTAGATTCTTATTTCAATATTCAGGTTCAGCTTCCCTTCCCCACTGCCAATGATTATTTAAATAAACTTTTCATATTCTCAGATTCATCCTTTATCTATTCTGAAGCCACAAAACAGTCAAATTCCAGACCATTAGTAATTCTGAAAAGCCCCACGATATTCCTGTTCATCTAAAAGGCTGAAGGAATGTACCAGACTGATAACATGTCCAGAGAATACCTAGAGAAAGAAAAAGCACCAGTCACTGACCTCTGGCTACAAACATAGAAAATGAAAACTAAGGCTGTTTTGTAAACTGTCTGCAATTTGAACGTGTGCCTTCTCACACAGGTCCTCTTGTCAAAGGGCAGAAGACATACAGTCAAGACATTTAAAGAAATGTGACCAGTCATTGGTTGACTACTAAATTATAATAGCAGGTGTTAACCCCAGGAAGGCAAGCTGAAAAAAAAGTAAAATAAAATAAAATAAAATAGCCAAAATTCAGGGACCACACTGTACAGGAAATACAGAATCCATAAATTATTCCAGGAAAGTTGCTAAACAGATACTCAGCAACAAGGGCAAAATAAGCTGGTATTTTTTAAGGGTTTTTTTTTTAACGTTTATATATTTATTTTTAGAGGGAGAGAGAGCATGACTGGGGTAGGGGCAGAGAGAGAAGGGAGAGAATCCCAAGCAGGCTCCTCACTGTCAGTGCAGAGCTTAATATGGGGCTTGAACTCATGAAGTGTGAGATCATGACCTGAGCCAAAAATAAACTTTGGAGGTAAAATAATATGATACCGGGATTGTTACAAAATATTATCTAAAATCTACCATACCCTATTTCTAACAATAAATTGTATGTTATGCAAAGAAATAGGAAAGTATACACATATAAAGGAAAAAAAACGATACAATAGAAAGTTTCCCTGAGGAGGCCTAGATTTGGGACTTTGAAGACAAAGAATTTAAGTTACCATTATAAATATGTTCAAGGAAGAGAAGAAAACTTATGCCTGAAGAATTAAAGAAAGGTATGGCAGTGATGTTTTATCACATAGAGAATACCAATAAACAGATAAAATTATGAAAAAAACACAAAAATTTGTGAGTTGAAAAATACAGTAACAGTAAATTAAAAAGAAATCACTCGAAGAGCTAAACAGTTTGAGCTAGAATAAGAAATAAATAGCAAACATGAATATAGGTCAATAAAGATTATCCTGGCTGAGGAGTACAAAGAAAGGAAACGAAGAGAAATGAGCAGAGCCTCATAGAATTGTGGGTCACCATCAGGTGTACCAAAAAGTGCAAGTGTACCTATATGTACCTATATGTACCTATATCTTCTCTTTCTCCAAAAAAGAAGAGAAAAGGGCACAAAAGATACTACAAAATTGTGATGGAAAACTTTCTAAAAATGATGAATACTAATAAATCTACATATTCAAGAAGCTTCTGCATATTTAAGAAGCTTAGTGAGATACAAGTAGATAAACACAAATAGATACACCCATGTACATTATATTAAAAACGTTTAAAGACCAAGACAGAAAAAAAGATTTTGAAAGCACCAAGAGTAAAATTACTCCTCACCTACCAAAAAGAATCCCAGTGAGCTGACTTTCCATCAGAAACTGTGGAGGCCAAAAGACAGATGACATCTTGTCAAAAGAAAAATAATGTCATTTCCAATTTCAGTACCCTGCTAAATGGTCCTTCAAAATTGAAGGAGAAATGTAAACTTTTTCAGATAAACACAAATAGCCTGCATTGCTAGTAGACCTGCTGTGCAAGAAATAACTAAAGGAAATCCTTCTGGCTGAAATGAAACCAGATAGTAATTTAAATCCATGCAAAGAAATAAAAAGCACCAGTAAAGCTGACTGCGTAGGTATTATAATGACAGTATAAATATATTTTTGGTGCAACTCTTTTTTCTATCAGTATTAAAAGCAACTGCATAAGCAATTATTTTAAAATGCTGTTGATGGACTTACAAGGGTTAAGATGTATTTTGTAAGACAGTAATAACATTAGACTATTATTTTACTACAAGTTATTATTATTATTATTATAAAAACCCTTGATACATTTTAAAAGACTAAAGTCATACAAAGTATGTTCTCTGATCACAGTGGAATTACATAAGAAAGTAACAGAAGAAACATTAGGCAATTAACAAATTGTGAAAAGTAAGCAATAAACTTATAAATAACAGTGAGTCAAAGAAAAAAACCCACGAGAAATATTAGAAAATACCTTGAGATAAATAAAAATAAGTACACAACATGCAAAAACTAATGGGATTCAGCAAAAGCAGTGCTTCCTGGGGAATTTATAGCTGTAATAGTCATTATTAAAAAAAAGGAGAAATAGTTCAAATCAGTAACCTCAGCTTCTACCTGAAGAAATTGGAAAAAGAGGAGCAAACTAAACCCAGTACAAACAGAAAGAAGGAGACAATAAAGATTGGACAGTAATAAATGGAATGAAAAGAGAAAATAATAGAAAAGAGAAAATAATAGAAAAAAATCAACAAAACCAACGTTGGTCCTTGGAAAATATCAATGAAATTGACAAACATCTATGTAGACTGATGAAACAAAAAAAAAGAAGATTCAAATTCACAAAATCATAAATACAAATAGGGCATTGTTACTGGCCTTACAGAAATAAAAATGATTATAAAGAAAAACTATGAGAAATTATGTCAGCAAGTTAAATAACCTAGATGAAACAAATTCTCAGAAAGACACAAATATTGTGTATGTAAAAAGAAATAGAAAATCCGAAAAGACCTTTGAAAAGTAAAGATGTTAAATTAATACTAAAAGACTCCCACAAAGAAAAGCCCCAAACTAAAGAATTCACTAGTGATTTCTACCAAACTTTCTCAAACTATCCCAAATGAAGAAAAGGAAGGAATACTTATAACTGTGTCAGGCCAATATTACACTGATACCACAAACAGAAAAATACATCAAAAGAAAAGAAAACTACAGACTGATATTCCTTGTTGTTATATAAATAAGCCAAAGATAGTTTCCATATGTTGGCCCTATGGTATTTACTTCTTTACAACAAGCTAGGACTGTTAGCTCAAAAGCCTGTTGGCAACAAACTCAAATATTTAAAGGTCTAACTGCTTTCAATATAGCCCACGTGAGCACTTTTGTTGTTTTTGTTTAAAGATTTAATTAATTAATTAATTAATTTTTAGGTAATCTCTACACCCGACCTGGGGCTTGAATTCACAATTCCAAGATGAAGAGTCACCTGACTGAGCAAAGAGTTCCACTGACTGAGCCAACCAGGCGTCTCCCAAGTAAACAGTTTTGTAGGCATTTAGAGCCTGCCTAACTTTGCGTATTCCACAAAACTGCACCCCAAATCTATCCATAGATAAAACCCTGAGGCTGCAAAAGCTCCAATCCACTGCTGCCCTTAGGAGTTCACAGACTTGGTAATTCTAATTATGCTCCTGAGCAGCAGTCCCTGGACAGGTAGAGCTCCTCTCCAATTCCCTTGAGTCCCAGGAGTACCCTGCCCTCTTCTGGGTGGTGGCCCTGTATTGTCTCTGAAAGGTCTTATCTGTGAGGGACTTATCCTCACATGCAAACCTGTCAAAGTGCTACTCATGTAAATCTCCTTATGTGCCACTGCCACCTAGTAGCCGGATCTTTTTCCTTGATCAGACCTGAAATCCTTAAACCCACTACACTTAAAAATATAGATGTAAAAATCCTCAACAAAATATTAGCACACCAATTCCAGCAACACAGAAGAATTATACAGCAAAAACACATGAGATTTATTTCCAGAATGCAACGGGTTTTAACATACAAAAAACAATTTAATATATCACAACAACAGTATAATAAAGAGCAGAAACCGCATTATGTTTTCAATAGAAGTAGAAATCACATTTAGCAAATCCACACTTCTCTTGATAAAAACACAACAAACTAGGAATAAAATGGGACTTTATGAACCCGATAAAGGGCATACATAAAAACCCCACACCTAACATCATACTCAATGGTGAAAGACTGAAACTTTCTCCCTAACATCAGAGACACAGGTGGCTCAAGCCACTCTATTCAACATTGTACTGGTTTTTACACTAGAAGTTAAGCAAGAGAAAAAGTAAATAAAAGTCACCAAGGAGAGAATGGAAGATGTCTCTGCTTGCAGATGACTCGATTTTATGTCTGGAAAAATTGTAAGGAGTCCACAAAACAATTAGCACTAACAATTTTGCCATATTTACAATAGAATACAATACTAGTGTACAAAATCAGCTAGGTTTTATTAAAAATTAAAACTACTATGCTTCAAAAAACCCCATCAAGAAAGTGAAAATACAATCCAAATTATGGGAGAAAATTTTTGCTTGATAGGATCCGCTATCCAGATTTTGTAAAAACAAAAGAAAACAAAACAAAAAATGAAAAACAGCTCTTACAACTTAGAAATAAAAATGACAACCCAAGTAAAGTATGGTCAAAATTTTTGAATAGACATTTTTTCCGAAGAATACTGTATAATGATATGACCAATAAACACATGAAGCAATTTCAACATCATTTGTCTTTAGATATTCAGATCAGGGGGCGCCTGGTGGCTCAGTCGGTTAAGCGTCCGACTTCAGCTCAGGTCACAATCTCGCGGTCTGTGAGTTCGAGCCCCACATCGGACTCTGGGCTGATGGCTCAGAGCCTGGAGCCTGCTTCCGATTCTGTGTCTCCCTCTCTCTCTGCCCCTCCCCCATTCATGCTCTGTCTCTCTCTCTGTCTCAAAAATAAATAAAACGTTAAAAAAATTTTTTAGATATTCAGATCAGAATTCCAGTAAGATGTCACTTCCAACACACTAGGATGACTAAGAAAACAAGTAATAACAAGTGTTGATGAGCATGTAGAAAAATCTGAACGCTATACATTGGTGGTGAAAATATAAAATGGTACATCCACTTTAGAAGGCAGATTGATGGTTCCTCAAAAGGATAAAGAATTACCATATGGCCCAATAATTTCACTCCTAGGTAGTTACCCAAGAAAATTGAAAACATGCATGCACGTAAAAACGCCTACACAAATGCTTATAGCAGCATTACTTGTAATAGCCAAAAAGTGAAAACAACCTAAATGTATAGTAACTGATAAATGGATAAGCAAAATATTGTATATCAGTACAATGGAGTATAATCTAACAATAAAAAATAAAAGGCATAGAAACATGACATGGAAGAACTTTGAAAACTTTATTCTAACTCAAAGAAGCAGACCCAGAAGGCTATTTAGTGTGAATCTCTTTATGTGAAATGTCTTGCATGGGCAGATTCATAAGGAAGAAAGATCTGTGTAACCTGGGACTGGAGAGGGGGATGATGGTAATAGGAATTTTAGTGATTCATAGTGGCTCTGCACTTTGTTTAGTTTTGTTTTGTTTTTTTGAGTGAAGAAAATATCTCAAAATTATAAATAGGGGTGCCTGGGTGGCTCAGTTGGTTTAGTGTCCGACACTTAATTTAGACTGAAGTCATGATCTCATGGCTTGTGGGATCGAGCCTCATGTCAGGCTCCATGCTGACAGCGTGGAGCCTTGGGATCCTCTGTCTTCCTCTCTCTCTGCCCCTTCCCTGCCCAGGGTCGCTTTGTCTGTCAGAATAAATAAACATTAAAAATAGTAAATTATAGTGATAGTTGCACAACCTTGTGAATATGCTAAAATACATTGAGGTGTATAGTTTAAATGAGTACATTGAATTGCAGAAGTTAAATTTAAATAAAAATATAAAAGTAAATCCCTGTGATTAGGTTAAAATCCCTTCAAGCATTTAAGTTCTATGATTAGTCTTCTTGAACAACATATGTGAAAATTTAAAGTATAGAGAAGAAACCAAATAAATCACACAAATACCTCCACTCTGAAAATTTTACTTTTTTCCTGTTTCCTCAACAGTCTTTGGAGCCAGGTTGCCTGGGGCTGAGTTCTAGGTTACCCTCTACCTCTGTTACCTTGGTCAATTTATTTAAAGCTCTCTGTGCCTTACTTTCCATCTTCATCAACTCAGAAGGTTTTGTGATGACTAAATATGTAGAGTGATTATAACAATGAGTGGCGTGTAATAAAGGGCACATCATTGTCAGTGTTATAATACTATTAACATACAATTATTTTTGTGCATATAATTACATGTGTGTCATTACTATTAGCACTTTATAGCATAACCTAATTAGAATTTATAAAATCGGTGTTTTTTTGTTTTGCTTAAATGTTTACCAGAGTTAAGCTTATCTTAATTAATATAACAATCATAGCTGGTTAAATTTTCTAGTAACATCATGCAGAAACAATAAAAGGATATAAAGGAAGAGTGTATGTAAGATTGCAAACCAAGAGGCAGGTTAACTAGATGAACTGAAAAGAGAGTATGTGTGGTCTTTACTAACATTTTTGAACAACATTTTTTTGTAAGAAGTATATCAGTAATTTTATTTAAAATCTAAATGAATACATAAATATTTATGTTTACCTGGCTTATCATTTGTAATATTAACTGATCACATTTTCTATAAACCTGTGTTTTCAGAAAGATAGAGAAAAATTTGAATCTAAAGCACTTTATTTAGCAGGGTAGGGTCGGTTACTCAGTATATATACTCGATATATTTTTCTACATCTTTAATGGATTAAATATGAAACGTATTAGAATACTGGCCCAGGAAAGAATTAACAAACTTTTTTGGCCATTTGTCCATTTTTCTTTCTTTTTTTTTCTTAGTGTGTCTAGAAAATGGAGTGAGAGATAAGTAGGGAGAGAAAAATAATGTAGGGAAAGAACAAGAGATAAACAACTGCTAAAATTTTTAATATATATCAGTCAACAAACTAAAAAAATAATTCGTCAGAGCCTTTCAGTTATGGCCTTTGTCTAATTAATTGTTTTTTTGTGTATCAAATAAAATATAAAGTTTATTCTGTGTGTCAGGGGGAACAAAGAAGAACAATCTTCTGATTTATAGGCCATTTTAATTTGTGATTTTATACTTGTGAAAATATTTTCAAATTCTTATTATTGATTCTGTCTCTGAAGAGGCCACTGAACCTATCACATATGTAAAAATTGCTTCTGAAAGGAGCAGATTTATCTGGGCAGTTACTACATTGACTAAGAAACAAGGAGGCTGAGTTCCGTCTTAACACAATTGTTATTTTATTGACTAATGTTAAGTGAGAGACAGAGTCAAAGCCTTAGGACACAGGAACAATTATCCTCTCCTAGGAGCAAAGCATGATGCTCTGCAGAGACTTGAATTCTAGAATAAATCATTGGAATAGTGTTGGCAGCAGTATGGATGCACTGTTTGAATATAAATTTATCCCATGTGGTTACCATGATGACCGAAATAAATGCCCAGCAACATACAAAGCCAACCATTGTTCCTTAGCTGGAATTATTTTAGTCATTGCTAGTGTATTTTTGTCTAAACTGGTTGCTTGATATCTGGGAATATACTAATGTCGCAAACAACAATAAGCAAACTTTATAGCATTATCTACTTATTTTTCTTTTTAGTAATGACTGATTTTTAAAGCAAATACCATGACTCACAAAAAAACCTTATTAGAAATTATATTTTGGGCACCTGGGTGGCTCCGTCAATTAAGCATCCAACTTCGGCTCAGGTCATAATCTGACACTGTGAGTTCGAGCCCCGTGTCGGGGTCTGTGCTGACACCTTAGAGCCTGAAGCCTGCTTTGGATTCTGTGTCTCCCTCTCTCTGCCTCTTCTCCGCTCATGCTCTTTCTCTCTTTCTCTCTCTCTCTCTCAAAAATAAATAGACATTAAATAAATAAAAATAAACCATATTAGCTGCAGCAACCAGTCTCAATGAGAAAAGTCGAGAAACATGAGAGTATGTATTTACATAAAACTGAGCATTTATTCTTACTGTGTGATGAATACTAAAGGCAAAATAAGCCTGGTGGAAGAGATCAAATTTTTGTGTGGATTAAAAACTACAAAATCAGTCATTGCTCTTAGGTCTTTTTCTTTCTCAGACACCATGTATGTGATATACTTGTTTCTTTATTCCCATAACCATAACTTTAAACCTTTGCCCTGAGTCTTGAGACAGACCCATCCAGATTCTCAGTCTCTTCCAGCATTGAACTATCTCAAAATTGGGTCTTGAAACCCAGCACTTTTATATTGGTGATTAATGCTAGAAATCACAAGAAAGATATAAGCTTAGTTTCTTCTTCATTTGTTTATTATTCATTTTTGTCCATTTATTTAGCATCTCTATGTGCAGAGAGCTGAGCATACAATGATGAGTGCATCATCTCAGAAAAGACCTTCAAAGAACACCTATCAGCCTACTTATTTAAGCCAAACATTCTTATCCTTATTTCAGTTCAACTATGGAGTAACCCAAAATGCACACATATTCTCCTCCTGTCCCTCTCTTTTCCTCTCTCTCTCTCTCACACACATACACATACACACACACACACACACACACACACACACACACATGCTTTTAACAGTGTTTTAACCTGTCAATGTTATAGTGATATTAACACATACAGACACATATAATTATATTTGTGCATGTAACTGTCAATAATTGTGTGACATTTACTATGTGCTACGCATTGTTCTAGGTATTTTAACTATAAGCATAAATGAATTAGGATTTATAAAGTTGGTGGTTTTGACTTTTTTGCATTTAAATGTATAATTTTAATATACATTAGTCATTTCAATAGCGTGAGTAGCTTAAAATGTTGACAGTTCTGACAACATTTTACTTGCAATGAAGTTTACTTGCAACGAAGGTAGAAATCTGACAATTATTTAAAGTGAAATTATTTTAGCATGTGATCTCAAAGATACAAGTAAAATAGACATGAATGTAGAAAGGAAGAGGATATAATTTTCCTGATAAATCTTTAATTGCTTGGTATTTAATCTATGAACTGATTTTGACTTAATGTCCTAAAGTTTAAATATTAATATTTATAGAATGTAGCCTAAAGTGTTTCTTAAAAACCATATAAGAAATGTGTATTGATATATCTATACTCAAACCAACCACTCTGTCTTTAATTATAATCTCAATTTTTAAGAAATATTTGGGGACTTTTGATGCAGAATGATGTGGTTTAAATTATAGCTCTTCCATGGATTTTTCTCATAATCTTATCCAGTGTAGTCCAATAAGTAAGCCATAGTTATATCATCTGTGAAATAGAGATAATAATAGGCGACTGATAGAATTATTATGAAGATTGAGATAGCAAAGGCAAAGTAATTAGCACAGTATCTAACAAACAGTAATATCTCAGTAAGTGGTAGCTGTCATTTGAGAGACACATGAAGACAATCTAATTTTGTTAAAAATGAAAATTCCATAAAACCTAGGACTCCCTGGTTGTATGTGATGAAATTGTAATTTAACTGAACCTGGAGTACATCCAAAATTGACCACTGTGAATGAATTACAGTTCAGTAGGAATGTTCTGTAACACACAGGACAGCGTGCATGTACACCTGCTTTATAATGAAGGGATCCATATGACAAATCATCAAAATTGTCTGTTCACTAAGGATCCCTTCTAAGCTTGCCTATCTAAGAGTGGGTTGGAGAGACTTGTGTGTGTAAAACAAAACAGTTAATTCTCTGTCATGTGGAGCTGGAAATAACTTAGAAGTTAATTCTTGCTATTATGATTGATATTGCACAGAGATCATAATGGCAATTATGATCATTTTTTAGAAGAAAAAATAAACTTTTGTAAAAATGTCTTGCTCTCTTGCTTTTGATTTTGAAACACAGTTGAGGCAATTGTGTTCTAACTGATAAGGTGAATTAACACTGGGTTTCCCCTCTGGCATGGCCATTTATCTAAAGTTAGGCACTATCAATGATTTACTGTGTAAAAGTCCAATGCATGGTACTAGCTAAACATTTCATTTATTGACAAGTTTAATTTCAAAGATATGCTTTCAAGTTTATATAGGGCAAAATGGTATCTACTTCAATACCCATGTAATTATTTATAAATTAATTATTGTTACAGTAGGTCGATTCCATGGAACCATGGGATATGTTTTATATATCACATTTTAGAGATGTTTTTATAAAACACGCTTTTATGATGAGCCAAAAAAAGGAAAGAAGTGCAAACATTTGAATGGCTTGTGTGAGAAACACACCAATTAGCTCACCTTCTCTTTATAGTCAGAAGACTATAGATATAAAATTGCCAGATACATATAGAGCTAAACGGAGGAAGGCTTTTGGCATTAGAGTCAATTAATTGGAATTGAATACTTACTGAACATATATTGATCTTGTACTAGAAACATGATATGAGAAAAATAGTGAGACTTCTTAAAGCATAATTATATAAGGTAGACAGAGAAGTGAATAGGCAATTACAATAGAAAGGTGGGGTGCCTGAGTGGCTCAGTCAGTGAGGGCTCTGACTTTGGCTCAGATCATGATCTCATGGTCTTTCAGTTCAAGCCCCACATCGGGCTCTGTGCTAACAGCTCAGAGCCTGGAGCCTGCTTTGGATTCTGTGTCTCCCTTTCTCTCTCTGCCCCTCCCCTGTTCATGCTCCGTCTCTCTCTCTCTCAAAAAATAAATAAACATCTAAAAAAATAAAAAAAGGATACTATGGCAGTGAAATCTGAAAGCCTTTTTTTTTTTGGAAGTGTAACTGATATACAATATTAGTTTATTTTCAAGTGTACAACATAGTGATTCAATAACTGTATACATTACAAAATTCTCACCACAATAAGTATAGTTACCATTTGTCACCATACAGTATTATTATAATATCATTGACTGTATTCCCTATGATGTACTTTTCATCCTTATTGATGTATTTATTTTATAACTGGAAGCTTGTACCTCTTAATCTGCTTCACATATTTTGCTTATCTCCTAGCACCCTAGTTCCTTCCCTTTTGGCAATGACCAGTTTGTTCTCTTCATGAGTCTATTTCTGTTTTGTTTGTTAGTTCATATGTTTTGTTTTTTAGATTCCACATATAAGTGAAATCATATGGCATTTATTGTCTATTTGACTTATTTTGTTTAGCAGAATATCCTGTAGGTGCATCCATGTTGTTGAAAATGAAAAGATTCACTCTTCTTTACATCTGAGTAATATTCCATTACTATGCCACATCTTTTTTAAAAAAAATTTTAATGTTTATTTATTTTTGAGACAGGGAGAGAGACAGAGCATGAGCGGGGAGGGGCAAAAAGAGAGGGAGACAGAGAATCTGAAGCAGGCTCCAAGATCTGAGCTGTCAGCACAGAGCCCGATGTGGGACTCAAACTCACAAACCATAAGATCATGACCTGAGCCAAAGTGCAACGTCTCCCCGACTGAGCTACCCAGGCGCCCCTATACCACATCTTCTTTATCCATTCATCGGAAGATGGACACTTGGGTGCTTCCATAACTTGACTATTGTAAATAATGCTGCAATAAACATAGAGGTGCATATATCTTTTCAAATTAGTGATTTTGTTTTCTTTGAGTGAATACCTAGCAGTGGAATTAGTGGGTTAAATGGTATTCTTAGTTTTATTTTTTTGAGGAAATTCCATACTGTTTTCCACAGTGGCTGCACCAATTTTTATTCCCATCAACAGTGCACAAGGGTTTACTTTTTCCACATCCTCACCAACACTTGTTACTTCTTGTCTTTTTTATACCAGTCATTCTGACTGGTTTAAGGTGATATCTTATTGAGGTTTTGATTTGTATTTCCCTGATGATCAGTGATATTGAACATCTTTTCATATGTCTGTTTGCCAAATATATGTATTCTTTGGAGAAATGTCTGTTCAGGTCATCTGCCCATTTTTAAATCAGATTATTTATTTTCTTGTTGAGTTGCATGAGTTCTTTATTTTGGATATTAACCCCTTATCAGATATATCATTTGCAAATATCTTCTATTCAATAGGTTGCCCTTTTGTTGATATTTTCCTTCATTGTTACTAGTTTGATGTAGTCCCAACTGTTTATTTTTGCTGTCATTTCACTTGGCTGAGGAGATAGATCCAGAAAAACGTTGTTAAGACCCATGTCTAAGAGATTACTGCCTATATTTTCTTTTAGGTGTTTTATGGTTTCAGGCCTTGCATTTAGGTCTTTAATCCATTTTGAGTTTACCATTGTGTATGATGTAAGAAAGTAGTCTGGCTATATTATTTTGCATGTAGCTGTTCAGTTTTTCCAACACTATTTATTGAAAAGACTGTCTCTTCCCCACTGTTATTTTTACTTCCTTTATCTTAGATCAATTGGCCATATATATGTGGGTTTATTCCTGGGACCTCTATTTTGTTCTATTGATCTATGTGTCTATATTTGTGCCAGTACCATACTGTTTTGATTACTATAGTTTTGTAATATAGTTTGAAATCTGGGATTGTGATACCTTCACCTTTGTTATTCTGTCTCAGGATTGCTTTGGCTATTTGGGATCTTTTGTGGTTCAGTACAAATTTTAGAATTATTAGTTCTGGGGATGCCTGGGTATCTCAGTTGGTTAAGTGTCCAAGTCTTTTTTTTTTTTAATATTTTTAATGTTTATTTATTTATTTTTTTTTTTTTTTAAATTTTTTTTTCAACGTTTTTTATTTATTTTTGGGACAGAGAGAGACAGAGCATGAACAGGGGAGGGGCAGAGAGAGAGGGAGACACAGAATCGGAAACAGGCTCCAGGCTCCGAGCCATCAGCCCAGAGCCTGATGCGGGGCTCGAACTCACAGACCGCGAGATCGTGACCTGGCTGAAGTCGGACGCTTAACCGACTACGCCACCCAGGCGCCCCTTTTTTTTTTTTTTTTTAATTTTTTTTTCAACGTTTTTTAATTGTTTATTTATTTTTGAGAGAGACAGGGTGCAAGCAGGGGAGGGACAGAGAGAGAGAGGGAGTCACAAGATCTGAAACAATCTCCAGGCTTTGAGCTGTCATGCAGAGCCTGACACAGGCTCGAACTCACCAGCCGTGAGATCATGACCTGAGCTGAAGTCAGATGCTCAGCCGACTGAGCCACCCAGGCTCCAAGAAGCATCTGACTCTTGATTTCTTGATTTCTGCTCAGGTCATGATCTCCTGGTTTTTGGGATAGATCCCCAAGTCGGGCCTCTCCTTCTCTGTCTGCCCTTCCCTTACTCCATGCACCTTCTCTCTCTCTCTCTCTCTCTCTCTCAAATAAATAAACTTTCAAGAAAGAGAATTATTTGTTCTGTGAAATATCTTATTGCTATTTTCATAGGGATTGCATTGAATTTATAGATTTCTTTGAGTAGTATGGACATTTTAAAAGTATTAATTCTTATAATCCATGAGCATGATATATCTTTCCATTTATTTGTATCAAAATACTGCAAGTCTTATTGGAGCTTCAAGAAAATACTATATAATGCAGTCTTCACAAAACTAGAAAAGGAAAAGTACTTTACATTAAATTAATGTGCACATACCCACATACAAGCACATGTTGTCTGATACTGTGTTTCAGGATAAAGACTTATAGCAGACTAGGGATCAGGAGACATTTGTTCGATCATGATTCTGCTGTATTTGACAAGACCCTTGTCAAACTACTCCAGTTGAACTCAGGATTTAGAAGATAGAAAGTTAGGAACATACCATTTAAAATATAAGGTTTTAAGTAGAAGGAATTTTAGTATTCTTCTTTAAAGGGAGATTCACAAACAATGGGAAAATTGACATGAATGAAAGTATTTCCTGTGAATGTAATATTCATATTTATTTCACTAAACAGCTCTGTGCTAATATAGTCTTCTGTACTCATTAGCCGAAAGTAATGTTTTCAATTTTCATACCTAGTAATAAATTTTAAAAGCTTACATTTGTTGAGGACTTATATACCACCCAATTTTCTGAAATCATTACATATAACCAATTGATTAAACCCTCTCAATACTGTGAGATTGGATCTGCTATCATTCCCATTCTTTATAGGTAAAGAAACAGAGCACAAAGAGAAATAAAAACTTCCCAGTTAATAGGCAAAACCAGGATTCAAAGTAAATTTAGGAACAAGTTCTCTTAATGCACATGTTAAGTACATTTAAAACATCATGTTTTACATTTGTCACTGGGGCTTTTAGGCTAGACAATACATATTCACACTGGTTCCATTAAATCAATGTTCCAAGTACAGGACCTTACTTATAAGTAAATAAGGTATAGGTAAAGTATAGGTATAAGTAGGTAGCCAGTATTACATTGCAGAATAATATTCTAACCAGTCTTCTTTTAAAAATTTGTATTTATTTTTGAGAGACAGAGTGTGAGTGGGGAGGGGCAGAGAGAGAGGAAGACCCTGAACAGAGCTCTATGACGGGCTTGAACCCACAAACCATGAGATCATGACCTGAGCTAAAGTTGGACACTTAACCAACTGAGCCACTCAGTGCCTCCATAACCAGGCTTTTAAGTGAAGACTATTAGGACAGATTTTCCAAACATATGTTGCAGGACTTTCAGGATATAATACATTTATACAGATAAACACAATAGGAGAAAAAGAACTTTCATTTAACAATACTAGAATTAGAGTAGTAGATGCAGTTACTAAAAATAGGGTGAAATGTGAAAGAATTTTTTTCCAGAATTCATTTTTATTTATACATGTATTTTTAAATATAATTTATTGTTAAGTTGGCTAACATATAGTGTGTGTATACAGTGTGCTCTTGGTTTTGGGGATAGAGTCCCATGATTCATCACTTACAAACAACACCCAGTGCTCATCCCAACAAATGCTCTCCTCAATGCCCGTCACCCATTTCCCTTCTATATCCCTCCCCATCACCCTCAGTTTGTTCTCTGTATTTAAGAGTTTCTTATGGTTTGCCTCCCTCCTTCTCTGTTTGAAACTATTTTTTCCTCTTCCCTTCCCCCATGGTCTTCTGTTAAGTTTCTCAAGTTCCACACGTGAGTGAAAACATATGATATCTGTCTTTCTCTGACTGACTTATTTCACTCAGCATAATACCCTCCAGTTCTATCCATGTTGCTGCAAATGACAGGGTTTCATTTTTTCTCATTGCCAAGTAGGATCCCATTGTATATATAAACCACATCTTCTTTATCCATTTATCAGTTGATGGACATTTAGGCTCTTTCCATAATTTGGCTATTGTTGAAAGTGCTGCTATAAACATTGGGGTACATGTGCTCTTATGAATCAGCACTCCTGTATCCTTTGGATAAATTCCTAGTAGTGCTATTGCTGGGTCATAGGTAATTCTATTTTTAATTTTTGAGGAACATCCACACTGTTTTCCAGAGTGGCTGCACTAGTTTGCATTCCCACCAGCAGTGCAAGAGGGTTCCCGTTTGTACACATCTTCACCAGCATCTGTTGTTTCCTGAGTTGTTAATTTTAGCCACTCTGACTAGCGTGAGATGGTATCTCACTGTGGTTTTGATTTGTATTTCCCTGATGATGAGTGATGAGAATCTTTTCATGTGTCCATTGGCCATCTGGATGTCTTCTTTGGAAAAGTGTCTTTTGCCCATTTCTTTACTGTATTATTTGTTTTTCAAGTGTTGAGTTTGGTAAATTCTTTATAGATTTTGTATAGGTCATTCGCAAATATCTTCTCCCATTCCATCAGTTGCTTTTTAGTTTTGTTGATTGTTTACTTTGCAGCAGAAGCTTTTTATCTTGATGAGGTCCCAATAGTTCATTTTTGTTTTTATTTCCCTTGCCTTCAGAGATGTGTTGAGCAACAAACTGCTACGGCTGAGGTCACAGAGGTTGTTGCCTGTTTTCTCCTCTAGGGTTTTGATGGTTTCCTGTCTCACATTTAGGTCTTTCATCCATTTTGAGTTTATTTTTGTGTATGGTGTAAGAAAGTGGTCCAGTTTCATTCTTCTGCATGTTGCTGTCCAGTTCTCCTACCACCATTTGCTAAAGAGACTGTTTCCCCACCCCCTTGGATATTCTTTCCTGCTTTGTCAAAGATTAGTTCACCATATATTTGTGTGTCCAATTCCGGGTTCTGTATTCTATTCCATTGGTCTATGTGTCTGTTTTTATGCCATACCATACTGCCTTGTTGATTCCAGCTTTTTAGTAGAGGCTAAAGTCTGGGATTGTGATACCTTCCGCTTTGGTTTTTTCTTTAATAAGAAGCCATTACTTTGGCTATTTGGGGTCTTTTGTGGTTCCATACAAATTTTAGGATTGTTTGTTCTAGCTTCGAGAAGACTGCTGGTGCAATTTTGATTGGAATTCCATTGAATGTGTAGATTACTTTGGGTAGTATTGACATTTTAATAATATTTATTCTTCCAATCTGTCAGCATGGAATGTTTTTCCATTTCTTTGTGTCTTCTTCAATTTCCTTCATAAGATTTCTATAGATTTCGACATACCAGATCTTTTACATCTTTGGTTAGGTTTATTCCTAGGTATTTTATGGTTCTTGGTGCAATTGTAAATGAGGTTGATTTCTTGATTTCTCTTTCTGTTGCTTCATTATTGGTGTATAGAAGTTCAACCAATTTCTGTACATTGATATTGTATCCTGCAACTTTGCTGAATTCATGGGTCAGTTCTAGCAGCTTTTTGGTGGAGTCTTTCAGATTTTCCATGTAGAGAATCATGTCATCTGCAAAAAGTGAAAATTTGACTTCTTTTTGGCTGATTTGGATTCCTTTTTCATTTTGTTGTCTGATTGCTGAGGCTAAGACTTCCAACACTATGCTAAACAACAGTGGTGATTGTGGACATGCTGTCGTGTTCCTGACCTCAGGGAGAAAGCTCTCAGTTTTTAAAGATAGCTTATTACCCACTAAAAATATCTAAAGCCCTTGTTTGTATGGAAAAAATAAAGAGCATATTATTAGGTATTTCAATGTCTCTCTAGAAAGCCCAAAGAAAATACCTATGATTTAACAAATGTTATCTAATTAAGAAAAAAAATAAATGTTATCTTAGCACTTAAAATAAAATACAACCTGGATTTTAGTACTGGCTCCGTTGCTAAGAAGCTGTGAGACCTGGGAAAAACCGTTCAACTTCTCTGAGCCATAGTGTGCAGATCTGTAATGGAGGTGCTAGGAATCACAAATTGATCTCTGAGGTCCCCTCAGGCTATAATAAGCTATGATTACATGAAATTAACAGAGTTTGAGTAGAATGAAATCAATAGAGATAAGCATGCCAATTAGGGCATGCTAATTCAGAGCTTCTCTCTTATAGGCTCATGTTTAAAAAGATATGTACTGCAAATAAAAGAGACTTAAGTAGAGATATTAAAATTATTCACCACTATGGTTTGCTTGTAAGCAAATATTTCCTAAACCAAATGTTTCAATACATTGTTATATTGAAATAATTAACTCAAGTATTTGAAGAGAGATTTGGAATTGTGTAAAAATTGCTTAATACATATTTGTAACAGGAGGAATGTCCTAATGCCAGTTTTATGTATGGCTCCATTTTTAGTGTAACAAGGTTCATCAGTTTTACTTTCATGTTCTAAGAAGCTGTTTTCTGTTAAATATTTTCATACTCATTATGTTGTGTTGCTCTACATTAAAAAAAGATCTACATGCCATTAAATACTAAAATCATATATTAGAATGTGATTGATATTTTAAGTATGCCTGTTATTTTGCAAATTTTCTGAAGTTTCTGGAAAATAATCTAGTGTCAATTTTCATAGGAATGAGTAGGAGTTATTTTTTAAATGAAGTATTTTATCTCAATATGTCTCCTCATACTATTTTTCAGTAAAACTTAATGATAAATTATGGCAAATTCAAGTAGGAGAGAAATGTCTTTTCAGAAAAAGCTTATAAAATATTTCAGGATTTTCTCCTCCCACATAAATGCGCTATATCAAAAAAGATTGTTTCAGATTAGAAATGTAGAAATAATGACAATGAGTGCTCACATGAAATAAAAGATTGGCTTCTTGTGACAATTTACATTTTCAGGGAAATAATAAATGCCTTTAACCTACTTTGTGAAACAGAAAAGTAAGTTCTTCTATCTTTCGGCCTTGCTATCTCTTATGCCCTCATTTTCTGCAGAAGAAGAACAGTATATAGAAGGCATAGATATGCAAAGAAAAAAAAAGTCTGAACTTACAAAAACAAAATATAACTTGTTTAAACTCCTTTGTTAGAACACATTGATGTGGCCACATCTAATTGCAAGAATGACTAGAAAATGTTTGTGTCACAAAAAAATGAGCAAAGGAAATTTGGTTAACAGAGACTCAACCATAACTGTGTTGTCTCTTTTATTTTTGTTTAGAATTGCTATCAGTGAATCTTAACTTTTATTTTATAATGTAAAATAAGGAATAGCCTTGCATTTGTGTTTGAAACTTTGAAGGTAAAGTTTCATATTTACACAATTCCCAAGAATATGTAGTATACAGTAAATTATATCAAATTATAATTGATAAGTATAAATGTTACTAATAGTCTTTAAATACTTAAGAAAATCAAAAGTGTTACTAAACATTGGAAAAATTAGTTTGTCTTAAAAAGATACTAAATGCAGTGTCAATTATGTAAATACTTATAAACATGTTCATTACTTTATGTAATGCAAACTTCTATCACAATGATTTATTTTTTGTGTTACGTATAATAACAAAAGTCATAAATCTTCTTAGATCACTAATCCCAACCTAAGAAACTAAACTATGAAATCATTGCTTTTTCAAGAAAAGCACAAGGTAAGAATGTCCCCTTTTACCGCTTATTTTTAACATCATAATAAAAGTCCTAGCTAATGTAATAAGACAAGAAAAGAAAAGATATACAGAAGATTGCAGGATGGGGAGCCTGGGTGGCTCAGTTGGTTGAGTGTCTGACTCTGACTTTTGATTTTTGTCTCAGATCATGATCCCAGGGTCATGGGGTTGAGCCCTGCCTTGGGCTTCACACTGAGTGTGGAGCCTGCTTAAGATTCTAGATTTTCTCTCTCTCTCTCTCTCTCTCTCTCTCTCTGTCTCTGTCTGTCTGTCTCTTTCTCCCTCTGCCCCTCTCCCCCACTCATTTGCTCTTCCTCTCTAAAATAAAAAAAGAATACTATATATATATATATATATATATACACACACACACACACACACACATATACGTACATATATACACATACATATATATACATACGTGTATATATATACATACGTATGTATATATGTATACATATGTATACATATGTATACGTGCGTATACATATATATACGTATATATATATATATATATATATATATATGTATGTATATATATAAATAAGACTGGAGCAAACAAGGTCAATATATAAATTCAGTCACTTTCCTATATACCAGCAGTGAACAAATAACATTTGAAATTCAAACCATAACACCATTTACATAAACATCCAAACAATGAAATATTTTGGTACACATCTAACAAAACATGTATAAGATCTATATGAGGAAAACAATAAACCCTGGTGAATGAAATAGAAGGAGATTTAAATAAATTAGGTGATGTTCCATATCGATGGACAAGAAGACCCAGTATTGTCAAGACATCAGTTCTGGATCTAAAGATACAGTCCAAAAAAAAAAAAAAAAAAGTAAAATAAAATGAAATAAAAAAGATACAGTCCAGATCTAAAAATCCAAATCTCAGAAAAGTATGTGTTTGTGCGTGTGTGTGTGTGTGTGTGTGTGTAGACAAACTGATTATAGAGTTTTCAAAGAGGCAAAAGACCCAGTACTGAAGTCTGGAAGTACTGAAGGAGAAGAACAAAGTTGGAGAACTGACGCTACCTGACTTCATGACTTGCTGTAAAGTTATAGTAAATCAAGACTGTGTGGTTTCAATGAAAGAGTATACAGATAGGTGTGGGGCTGCTACCTCCCCACAGTAACTGCACTACAACTTACCATCTGGTTGGGCTGAGAAGCAGGTGGATGAACCAGTTCTGTTTACACAGTTAATGGAGAGCAGACAAAACATTATGAATGAAGAACTTTGACAATGAAGCCTAGGAGGTAACTAGAAGAAGATGATTATTTGAATAAGGACTTGGGAGAGTCCAGCATGCTGAAAAGACCTGTACCTTTGCACATGCACCAAACAACCCATTTTGATAAATTTGATTGCCCCACCCCCCAAGCTTGGGCACAAACAGGAACTCTTTCCAAAGTGCTGCATGCCAATTAAATTGCTACTATTGCATTCTCTCTGACTTTTCTTTATATTCTTTGAGGGAAATAACTCACTCTTTGTAACTTTCCATCAACAGTATTTTATAAAATTTCAATCCTGGTCATCAACAAAGTCTTGCCAATGGTTTTCATCACCCTCTTGGTTCTGGTTTATTTGCCAGCTTCATAATGGAATCAAATTTAAGAAATTTCCACATTGGTTGGGTAGATGGAAGTTAACAATAAAACAATTTGGGCTTCTCAGTTTCATTTTTGCTGTACTGCAAACAATGTATGTCTATTCTGTCCAATGAGGCTACCCCACAGATACAAGAGGCTCAACTGGGCGTGTCAACAGGTCCAACAAAATAAAGAGGATGCCTCAATTGAGCCTGAGGTTTGCAGAGTGGAAATTTATGTGTCTCTGGGAGTGACAGCACTTGCAATACTGGCTCTGTTAGCTGTGACATCTATCCTTCTGTGAGCAACTCTTTGACGTGGAGGGAATTTCACTATGTTCAGAGCACACTAGGACTTGTTGCCCTTCTGCTGGGCACAATACATGCATTGATTTGTTCCTGAAATAAATAAAACAATGTGTATGCTATACACCTCCAAATTTTATGACAGCTGTTTTCCTTCCAATTGTTGTCCTGTTATGTGAAGGTATATTTTCCCTGCCATGCTTAAGAAAGAAGATTCTAAAAGTTAGACATGGTTGAGAAGATACCACCAAAATTAATAAAACTGAGGTGTCTTCCCAGTTGTAGAATCACTGTTTACACACATTTTTGTTTGATATTGATATATTTTACCATAAACATTTCAAATTTGTATTTGTTTAATAAAATGCCCACTTGAGGTTCTTAATGTAAAAAAGGAAAGAGTATATAGAAGGATCAAGGGAAGAGAATAGAGTCCAGAATAGACCCACATAAATATAATTAACTGATCTTTGACAAAAGATAAAAGGTAAAGCAATGGAACAGAGATAGTTTTTTGCCGTTGTTGTTGCTGTTGTTTTTAATAAGTGGCGTGGGATGACTAGACACATACAGGCAGAGTAATGAATTTAAACACAGAACTTAACACCCTTCACGATATAGATCTCAGACCTGAGTGTAAAAGGCCAATCTATAAAATATACTCCTAGAAGATAGCATTGAAGAAAACCTACGTAATCTCAGGTATGGTGATGCCTTTTAACATACAACACCAACGTTATGATCCATGGAAGAAGTAATGGATAAGTTGTTTACAATTAAAAACTTTGACTCTGTGAAAGACACTATCAAGAGAAATAGAAGAAAACCCACAGACTGGGGGAGAATATTTGTAAAAGACAAATCTGCAAAAGCACTGTTATCCAAAATTTACAAAGAACTCTTAAAACTAAACAATAAGAAAACTAATACTCCAATTAAAAAAATAGGCCAAAGACTAACAGACACTTTTACCAAAGATGATACACAGATTCTAAATAAGCATATGAAAATGTATTTCACACCATATGCCATTCAGGGAAATGCAAATTAAAACAGTGAGATACCACTGCACACTTATTAGAAGAGCCAAAATCCAGAACATTGACAACACCGAATAGAGCAACAGAACTCTCATCCATTGATGGTGGGAATGCAAAATGGTATGGACATTTTGGAAGATGCTTTAGTGGTGTCTTACAAAACTAAAGATGCTCTTACCACATGATCTGGCAATCACACTCCTTATTGTTACTCAAAAAAGTTGAAACTTGTGTCCACACAAAAACCTAAGAAGAGATGTTTGTAACAGCTTTATTTATAATTGTCAAAAATCACAGGAAATCAAGATGTTTTTCAAAGGGTAAATGGATAACTATGGTACATCTAGACAATGGAATGTTATTCAGTGCTAAAAATAAATGAGCTAGCAAGCCATAAACAGACCTGTATATTACTAAGTAAAAGAAGCCAGTCTAAAAAGGCTCCATACTATTATGATTCCATCTACATGACTCTGTGGAAAAGACAAAAACCTACTATATATATATAGTGTATATATATATATATATATATATATATATATATATATCTCAATGTACAAATTGGCAAGGCTTCTACACTAAAAAGTATAAAAAATTTTTGAAAGGTTATTTTTACAAATGAGATATTCTAAATTAGAAGATTTGATATTTTTTAAATATCACATGTATGCATTAGCCTATATATTCAATTTAATCAACAGATTCCAACAGTTTTTATGATTTTCTTTTAGAAACTGACAGACTGGCTTTAATTTCATTTAAGGAATGGAAAGGAACAAATTTAACCAAAATAATATTTTTTTTTAATTTTTTTTTTTTCAACGTTTATTTTTTTATTTTTGGGACAGAGAGAGACAGAGCATGAACGGGGGAGGGACAGAGAGAGAGAGGGAGACACAGAATCGGAAACAGGCTCCAGGCTCCGAGCCATCAGCCCAGAGCCTGACGCGGGGCTCGAACTCACGGACCGTGAGATCGTGACCTGGCTGAAGTCGGACGCTTAACCGACTGCGCCACCCAGGCGCCCCTAACCAAAATAATATTTTAAAAAAATGAATAAAAAAACTTGGAAGACATCCATTACCTGATTTCAAGACTTACTATAAAGCTATATAATTAAGAAAGTGTTATATTGGTAATAGGAAAGATGAATGTACCAATGGAAAAAGTAGAGAGTCAGGAAATATTTTCATACATATAGCCAATTTATTTTTTATAGAGCTATCAAAGCAATTCAAGGCAGGAAAGAATACATTTTTAATAAATTGTGCAAAGAACAACTGAAAATCCACAATGGAAAAAATGAAACTTGAACCCTACCTCATATTATCATACATAAAATTAGTGTGGGTTGTGAGAAATGCTTAAATGTGAAATGCGGAAGTCTGAAACTCCTTGAAGAAAACATAAGAGACTCTTTGACCTCTAGTCAAGCAAATATTTCTAAAAGAAGACAAAAACAAGTTTTGAATGATTAGTTTGATTTTATGTAAATCAAAAAAATTTTTTAAATAAAGCAACACCATAAAAAATTAGAAATTGATCCCCAACAGAAAACAGTCACAAAACATGTATTTTACACGTGTATATAGCAATGCAGTTGAATCTAGAATGTAACATATCAGTAAATTTAACACAAAAAAGAAGGAAAAAAATATAACAGCCAAAAACAAAGTGGGGGTGGGTGGGGCCAAAGGCTTGATCAGACACTTCCCAAAACTGTTAGACAAAATTTAATAACCTGCCTTGATCCATCCAGGCTACTATAACAAAAATATGGACTGCGTAGCCAACAAACAACAGAATTTTTTTTTCTTCCAGTTCTGCAGTCTGGAAAGTAACAAGAGATGATACCAACAGATTTTGTGTCCAGTGGCTCTCTTTGTACTGTAACCACACATGCTCAGGCACAAGAGATCTCTCTGGGGTCTCCTTTATTCGGATATTCATCCTCCAAAAGCCCTACCCCCAAATACCATTGCACTGGGTTTTAAACTACAACATATGAGTATGGAGGTGAGCAGCATAAACATTCAGTCTGTTGCATTAGCTATGACAGAAATGCAAATTAAAACCACAAGAAACTATTTGCTGCCTATTGAGGCAATCAAGATTCAAAAAGTTTATGTCATGGAAGGCAACGTAAACGGAGTAAAGTGGAAAAGGTCATGAGAGTATTTGGAATTATAATCATTGTAGTTAATGTTTGAGAGAGCAACTTCAATGAATGAAAAAGGAAAGGGAATGTTAGTCCCAGGTTTTCTCTTCAACATCCAGGTAGATAAAAAATATAGATTGATCCTTTATCATTATGAAATATCCCTTTAGTAACATTTTTGCTTTAGAAAACTATGTTGTCTGTGTCTGGGGTATCTGGGTGGCTCAGTCGGTTGGCTCAGGTCATGATCTCAGGGTTCGTGGGTTCAAGCTCCATGTTGGGCTCCTCCCTGACAGCATAGAGCCTGCTTGGGATTCTCTTTCTCCCTATTTCTCTGCCCCTCCCCTGCTCCTGCTCTCTCTCTCTCTCTCTCTCTCTCTCTTGCTCTGTCTCTCTCAAAATAAATAAACTTAAAAAAATAAACTTAAAAAATAATAATAAAAAAATAAATAACTATGTTGTTTAATATTAGGGCAGTCTCGAGTTCTTTTAATGTTGTTTGCATGGTATTTCCTCTGCACCATTAAACTTTCAACCTATTTGCATATTTAAATCTCAAATATGTCTCCCGTAGAAAGGCTATAGTTGAGTCTTGTTATTTTATCTGACAATTTTTGACTTTTGAATGTTACTTCATTCCTGTGTTATTGCTGATAAGGTTTGATTTGTATCTTTCACTTAGTTTGTTGCTTTCCATATAGCTATTATCTTTTAATTCTTCCATTTACTCTTTCCTGACTCCTTTTACATTAAATGAATATTGTGTAAAATTTTAATTTAATTAATAATTTTAAGTTATCTCTTGAGTTATTTTCTTTGTGGTTGTACTAGGGCTTACAAAATAAATCTTAACTTACTGGACTCCAGCTTTTAGATTTAGTTCCAATGAGGATATAGAAACTACCCTCCTGGGGCGCCTGGGTGGCGCAGTCGGTTAAGCGTCCGACTTCAGCCAGGTCACGATCTCGCGGTCCGTGAGTTCGAGCCCCGCGTCAGGCTCTGGGCTGATGGCTCGGAGCCTGGAGCCTGTTTCCGATTCTGTGTCTCCCTCTCTCTCTGCCCCTCCCCCGTTCATGCTCTGTCTCTCTCTGTCCCAAAAATAAAAAATGTTGAAAAAAAAAAAAATTAAAAAAAAAAAAAATTAAAAAAAAAAAAAAAAAAAAAAAAAAGAAACTACCCTCCTGTATTGCTCATTCCCTCCTCCACTTTTTATGTTATTATTTGTATACATATTATCTCTATATTTGCTTTAAGTCCAACAATCCATAGTTACAGTTATTATTTTATGCTATACATATTATGTATTTTAAAGAAGCTAAGAGAAGACAGTAAATATATACATACAAAGTTTGTTTTATAATAACATTTTTATTTGCTATTGGTTTTTTCTCTTCATTTCTTGCAGATTTGTTGCTAATTGGTGTCATTTGTTTACACCAATACAGCTTTTCTCACCCACCTTTTCTGTGTTGTAATTGTCAAATATATTACCTTTCAATATGTTATGGGTCCAGCAGCACAATTACATGATATTGTTTTAGACAACTGCTTTTTACATCAGTAGAGAGAAAAAAGGGGGAAGAAATGTAATTATATATTTTGTAATTACCTACATAATTATCTTTAACAGAACTCATTGTTTTGTATTTCATTCTGATATCACTTTCTTTCACCTTGAAGATTTTCCTTTAGAATTTCTTGTAAGATATGTCTCCAAGCAATGAATTCTGTTTTCATTTATCTGGAACTGTCTTCATTTACCATAATTTTGGAAAATTACTTGTAATTAGTGTAAGATAGATAACAGAATCTCAACTGACAGTTTTTTGTTTTGGTTTTTTCTTTCATCTATTTGAATATGTTCTATTACTTCTTTTTTTTCTCCAAGTTTTTATATTTAAGTTTCAGTTACTTACCATACAGTGTAATATTAGTTTCAGGTGTAGAATTTAGTGATTCATCTGTTATATACAACACCCAGTGCTTATCACAACAAGTGCCCTCCTTAACGGCCATCACCTATTTAATCCATCCCCCCGCCCACGTCCCCTCCAGTAACCATCAAATTGTTCTCTATAGTTAAGTCTGTGTCTTGGTTTGTCTCTTTTCCCCCCATGTTCATTTGTTTTGTTTCTCAAATTCCACATATGAGTGAAATCATATAGTACTTGTCTTTCTCTGACTGACTTATTTAGCTTAGCATAATACTCTCTAGTTCCATCCATGTCATTGCAAATGGCAAGATTTCGTTCTTTTTGATGACTGCATAATATTCCATTGCGCGCACACACACACACACACACACACACACACACACACGTATATACATATACATATATCATTGTTTTATATTTCATTCTGATGTCACTTGCTTTCACCCTGAAGAATTTCCTTTAGAATTTCTGGTAAGATATGTCTCCAAGTAATGTTTATGTATATATATGTATATATAAGAGACATATCTTACAGGAGATTCTAAAGGAATTCTTCAAGGTGAAAGCAAATGACATCAGAATGAAATATAAAACAATGAGTTTTGTTAAGGGTAATTATGTAGGTAATTACAAAATATATAATTACATTTCTTCTCCTTTTTTTTCTTTACTGATGTAAAAAAACAATTTTCTAAAACAGTATTATGTAATTGTACTGTTGGACCTATAACATAATAAAATACACACACACACACACACACACACACACACACACACACCATATCTTTTCTATCCAATATCCATTCATCAGTCAAAGGACATTTGGGCTCTTTTCATAATTGGGCTATTGTTGATAATGCTTCCATAAATATTGACGTGCATGTGTCCCTTCGAATTAGTATTTTTGTATCATTGTATAAGTACCTAATAGTGCAATTGCTGGATCAGAATGTAGTTCTGTTTTTAGTTTCTTGAGGAACCTCCATACTGTTCTCCAGAGTGACTGCACCAGTTTGCATTTCCAACAATAGTGTAAGACGGTTCTCTTTTCTCCACATCCTTACCAACCAACACCTGTTGTTTCCTGTGTTGTTACTTTTAGCCTTTCTGACTGGTGTGAGGTGATGTCTCCTTGTAGTTGTGATTTGTATTTCTGTGAGAATGAGTGATGTTGAACATCTTTTCATGTGTCTATTAGCAATCTGTATATTTTCTTTAGAAAAATGTCTGTTCATGTCTTCTGCCCATTTTTAACTGGATTATTGGGGGGGGGGGGTTGGTGTTGAATTTTTAAATTCTTTATATATTTTGGATACTACCCTTTATGACATATGTCATTTGCGAATATCTTCTCCCATTCTGTAGGCTGCCTTTTGGTGTTGCTGATTATTTCTTTGCTGTGCAGAAGCTTTTTATCTTGATGAGGTCCAAATAGTTCATTTTTGCTTTTGTTTCTGTTGCTTCCAGAGACATGTCTAATTGCTGCAGCCAATGTCAAAAAGGTTTCTACCTGTGTTGTTCTCTAGAATTTTGATGGTTTCCAGTATCACATTTACATCTTTAATCTATTTTGAATTTATTTTTATGTACGGTGTAAGAAAGTGGTCCAGTTTCATTCTTCTGCATGTTGGTGTTCAGTTTTCCCAGTATCATCTGTTGAAGAGACTGTCTTATTTCCACTGCATATTCCTCCCTGCTTTGTTGAAGATTAACTGGCCATATAATTGTGGCTTCATTTCTGAGTTTTCTATTCTGTTGCATTGATCTATGTGTCTGTCTTTGTGCCAGTACCCTACTGTCTTGACCACTACAACTTTGTGTCATAACTTGGAGTCCAGAATCGTGATGCTTTTTCTTCTTCAAGATTACTTTGGCTATTTGTAGTCTTGTGTGGTTCCATACAAATTTTTAGATTGTTTGTTCCAGCTCTGTCAAAAATGCTGGTGGCATTTGGACAGGGATTGCATTAAATGTGTAGATTGCTTTGGGTAACAGACATTTTAACAATATGTCTTCTTCCAATCCATCAGTATGGGATGTTTTTCTATTTCCTTGTGTCATCCTCAATTTTTTTTCACCAGTGTTTTATAGTTTTCAAAGTACAGATTTTTTACCCTTTGGTTAGGTTTATTGCTATGTATCTTATGGTTTTTGGTGCAGTTGTAAGTTGGATTGTCTAATTGCTTCTTGGAATTTGTTGTTTTTGATGATAAGTCAGCTCATTTCTTATTGAGCTCCCCTATAAATAATGACTAGTTTTTTTCTTGCTGTTTTCAAGATTTTCTCTTTGTAACTTTTCTAAAATTATTTTTTAAGTTTATTTATTTATTTTAAGAGTGAGAGAGAAAGACATAGCAAGAGCAGGGAAGGGGCAGAGAGAGAGGGAGAGAGAGAGAGAATCCCAAGCAAGCTCCATGCTGTCAGCAATGTGGGGCTCAAACTCACGAACCATGAGATCGTGACCTGAGTGGAAACCAAGAGTTGGACTGTTAACTGACTGAGCCACCCAGACACCCCTCCTTTCCCTTTTAATATTTTAACTATTGTGCCCTTGAGTGTATAACTTTTTGTGTTTTTCTTCTATAGAGTTCACTGAGCTTCCTCAGTGAATCAGTGAGCACATTGACCTTTTCATCAGATCTGGAAAGGTTTCAGTCAGTATTTCCTCAAATATTTCTTTTTCTTTTTGTCTCTCTTCTTTTTCTGGTCCAGTTGCACATAATGTTTTCCAGTTACTAGGGTCTCACATTTCCTTTAAACATTATAATTTTTTCATCATTCTTTCTTCTATTAGTTCCTCATAATGTCTATTTATCTTTCTTCAAATCTTTCTTATTCTTTTTTCCTCTAGTTGGAAATGATTGTTAAGTTTCTCATAAGTGTTTCATTTTGGTCATCATGGTTTTCAACTGAAGAATTTCCATTCTGTTATTTGTAATAATTTAAATATCTTCATTGATACTCTATTTAATAATATTTATATTTCCCTTTAAAAATAAAAGTAGTTTTGGAACCTGTTCATGACAGCTACTTTGAAGTCTTTCATTCTGATACACCATCTGGTGTATCTCTGTCCCTCATAGGAATGACACTCTGCCCCTCATAGGCAGTTTCTATCTCTGCTTTCTTCTCTCTATATGTGTCATACTTTCTGTTGTGGTTTATTTGCATGCCTTGTAATTTGTTTTGGTGAAAAGAAGACAGTCTAGATAGTATAGTGTAGCAACTGTGAGTACAAATTCCACCTTCCCAGAGGTTGTTTTGTGGTTGTTTGCTTAGTCATTTTTTTGTGTAGTGATTTTGCAAAACCGATTCTGTGAAATCACTTTTTCCTCCATTTTGAAGCCTGTGATGTCCCTTTTCAGATCATTTTTCTTGCTTTTATCTTTTTAGTCAGGCTACCTGTGGGTCTTCCCTGAGTTGGTAGAAGCTGCATTTTACAAAGGTAAAAGTAATTTACCTTACTTAAGTCCTTTTTGTCATTTAGATGATCCCATTTCCTGTTAGATATGTGTGGCTTATTTTGCCCCCAGTTTCAGCCACAGATCATTAGCTTGGAGGTATCCCCTCTGGTCACCCTGAAGACAGGTTTAGGCTTGAGCATGCACTCAATCTTCTAAACTGCAAGGGATAGGGTGAACTTGCATTTCACTCTGAATTTTTTAATTAACTTATAAGAATAGTTCGATCATTCAGTAATTGTTTGGTCAGAGGTTTTGTTTGCATCCTGTGTTTCTAAGTCTGTTCAATGCTTGGGGATGCTTTCAAATCTACCCCACATCCTGCTCAGATTGTTTGTGACTGAGATCAACCCAATGCATGTACACAAGCCACCCAATTCCCAGAGTTGATGATTATCCCCAAAGGTCTATTCTTGGCTCTCTCTCCCTTCAGTTCTCTCTATTAAGCCTCTGGCTGTTCTACCATTTTGCTTATATCATTAACCTATCATCTTTCTCTACAACAAGATCTCTATTTTTTTTGACACCACTAGGCATGAAGGCCTCCATTCTTTGATCCAATTATAATCAACTCCCTCAAGCAGAACTTTTGCTGGAATGACATCCTGTCTCTATTCGTTGACATTGGGTAGGTGTGGCAACCATTGGTTTTATCAGCTTGCTCCCTCTTCTTGTAACATGAACCTCTGCCTTAAAAGTGAGTCAAAGCAGAGGTATTAGGGGCCCTAGTATCCTTGGTTTGATATGCTTGGGTAAGAATTTCGACCATATAAGTGTAATGTCCGGGGAATGAAGACTTAGTCTTATCAAATGTGCACCTGCATGGAATAGAGTCTCTGCAACAGGGAGCTGGGACAGTAAGTGAGACATTCAGGCAGCATGCCCCTCCTAGGGTGAAACCACAATCCCAGAATGATAACTTGGAGGAGGAGCCCATCTTCTTGGTGTGACCTGCCTGCAACAAGATGCCCTGTATAGAGCTCTGGCACATGCTGCTAGAGAGTAGTGGTAAGGGATGAGGTTGTGGCTCAAGGGCCATAGATTCTTGCCATTCTTTGAAGGGATTTATTATATTTTCTTGAATGGCCATTCCTCTATTTATATTGTTTTTTAGGACAACTTCCAGAGTCTCTATTTTTAAAATTTACTATTATTACTGTTGTTATTATTATTATTCATCTCATCATGCCCCATATTTCAAGAGTTGTGACTATCTCCTGCATCCAGTTCTGATCCCTTCAAGGTTGGAACCATGTCTTCTCATTATATCCCACTATGCCTAGTACAGAGCTTTTTTCATAGACAATGCCTAAAATGTCTGCTGAACTGAGTTGTCCAGAATTAACCAGGCCATGTGTCATTACTGACACAAAACTGTGCTCAGGGTGAAGAGAAGAGAATGAGAGATAGTAGAGAAATGCCATGGAAAAGATAACATTGGAACTGAGCCTTGCCGAAGGTTAAGATTTGACAGGTGGAAAGGAAAAGAAGGGGCAAAGCAGGCAAGAGTCTGAGCATGAGCAAGGCCTGCCATTTCCAGTGATTTCGGACTCTTCAGAATCTTTAAATGACTTTAAAAATTCATGAATTAATTTGTTGTTTGCTAAAGAGAGCATCTGCTGAGCTCCTTATTCCAACATTCTGGAAACCTCTTGTTCCTCTTAGTCTAGTTTAGTCTTTTTTTTTAATGCATATTAAAGTAAACTAAATATTTCCCACTACGTACTTGCAAACGAAATTTAAATACTAGGCTCAGATAAGTATTAACCATTTTTTAGTTTTGTTTTGTTTTAGCTTACATAGGTGTGTAGTGAGGTTTTTTTTTAAGTTTATTTATTTTGAGAGAGAGAAAACACGAGTGGGGGAGGGGCAGAGAGAGAGAGAGAGAAAGAGAGAATCCCAAGCAAAGCCCCATGTGGGGCTTCAAACCCACGAAACTGTGAGATCATGACCTGAGCCTAAACCAACAGTTGGAGGCTTCACCAACTAAGCCACCTAGGTGCCCCTGCAGTGAGATGTTTTCAAAGCTGTGCAGACTCTGGTAAGTTTTTTCTGTTTATGCAATTGCATATGGCATTGCAGAATATTTAACATATCTCGCTATCATTCCCTAAATGTAGGTAGCACCATTCCAATCATTGTGGCTATTAAAACTCCTTCACCAACTTCCAAAATATATATGTTTTTATAAGAATGTGGGCATACTATGCATACATTCTCTAATTTGTGTGTCTCTGACTACAATATATCTTTGAGGGAATTCAGTGCCAATGCATGTTGATCTACCTCATTCTTTTAAATCATTATTTGCTTACAGTATTATGGATGTATTCTGTTTTTCTATTCTAAAACTAACATTTGGTTGACCTCTTCAAATTTTCCAAATATATTTGATTTTATTGACTCTTTTTATATAGGATTATTTTTTAAGTTTATTTATTTATTTTGAGAGAGAAAGTGTGAGCAGGGGAGGGACAGAGAGAGAGCGAAAGAGAGAGAATCCCAAGCAGTCTCTGCACTGTCAGCACAGAGCTTGATGTGGGGGTTGAACTCACAAACTGTGAGATCATGATCTGAGCCAAAATCAAGAATCGGACACTTAACCGACTGAGCCACACATGTGCCTCAATTTTATTGGCTTTCATTTAAAGATTTTTAAAGTTATTTGCTATCTGACTAGTGACTAATCTTCACAGATCAAATAAAATTTATTTTAAAAATGCACAGTACATTTTATCTTAAATTTTACTTTCCATAAGCCTGGTTTCTTTTAATTTCACAACCTGCTAAGGTTCTGTTATTGTATTTTAAGAGGGGGAAATTGAAGATCAAAGAGGATGAGAAATTTTAAATGATTAGACGAGATTGAGAGAGATAAATGCAGCATTATTCAAAACAGCCAAGTTATAGAAACAACCAAAGTTCCATCAGTGGATGAACAGATAAAGACGTAGTATTTATACATGCTGGAATATATTTCCACCATGAGAAAGAAGGAAATCGTGCCATAGGTGACAACATGGGTGGAGCCTTACGCTCCATTATGCTAAGTGAAATAAGCCAGAGAGAGAAAGACAAATATTGCGTGGTATCCCTTAAAAGTGGAATCTAAAATAAATAAATAAATAAAATCCAACTCCTAGAAACAAAGTGGAAAGTGGTTGCCAAGGGCTGGGGAGTGTAGTAAAAGAGTACAAACTTTTAACTCTAAGATAAATGAGGTCTGTAAAACATGGTGACTATCACTGATATCACTGTACTATATAAGTGAAATTTGCTAATAAAGTAGATCTTAGATGTTCTTACACACATACATATAAACATACATGCATACAAACATACATACATATATACATACGGTGATGGATATGTTAATTAAGTGCATGAGTAATATCCTTTGACAACGCATATGTACATAAAATCACCATGACGTACACTGTAAATGTGTTATGATTTTGTCAGTTATACCTCAATAAAGCTGAGGTTTGTTTATAAGAGTCACAGGTAAATTTGAAACCAGGAATTGTGCCTCTTCTTGTGCACTCTACAGCTACACCACACTCCTGTAGTTTCTTCTGAATTAACCACTTCATGCTTCTATCAATAATCTTGAATTCTAGTCTTTTAAGATATTTCTGCCTTCATCCAACTCTCCTGAATAGGAACTCGTGTGTAAATTGAAATGTCTCTTCCAACGAAAGCCTGTAAGCAACTAAATTGTTCAGAAATTGGGGAAATGTCTGTTCCCTTGCCTACAAGATCTTATTCCATTTATCAACAGCAATTGTTTAGATCAAAGCTGAGGGACACATGAAATTCACTGTGAAGTCTGCAAACTGCAGAACATGTGGCATTTATTTCTTCAGTTTGTTTCAGCACAAAACCTTGAAATGTGCCCTTGTGTTCTGAACACATTTCTAACAGGCATTCTTGTTTTCCATGTGTGTTTAATGTCAAAGAATAAACAAGGACAATTTCCTTGAAGACATTCTCCGATTGTTTGGGAAACATCAAAAACATTAACAATTCTTGTAATGAGTAACAAATTGTGCATTGTTCTTTTAAGCACAAGCATTTTCTGACAAAGAATTATGCCAGATCTCCATTACGTGTGCAGTGCCTGTATTTTCTCTACGTTAGTATTGTGCATGTAGTCTTTTCATTATCGCCTATGAATTACCTTATATCTAAGAATGCCCCCCCAAAAAACAGACCAGCAAATTATATAAAAGGATCAGAAGAGAAAACAAATCGTCATTGCCTGGAAATTTTATTTCCCCCAAATCTCATCTTTGAGAGTCTACAAATTCTTTTTTCCCAGATTAAATTTGGTTTTGGATGTAAACACCAAAATGATAATTACAGCATGGTTGTCCAAACTGAGACTCTGTCATAGGTATAATTTTTTTTTCTTTCTGTTTTAGTAATAAGCCCTTATCTAAAATACGCATTCATCAAAGAAAATGAAGGAGGTAAGGTGGCATGATTTGACTTTGTTTGTTTTCCACTTAATAATCAAGAGCCCGTTCTGGTTGCATGCTTCATATAAAACTAGAACAAAGCTCATTTGACTTCCCAATCCTTTACATTTCCAGAAGCCAGTTTATCCTCAAATTTCTTGACTATGTCCATAAAATTTAGCTCTGTAAACTTAACAATACTTTAGAAGTGGAGGAATCTGAAGAGCACATGACTAGACTGATATTTTATCAGAAAATAAAAACAAACCCTGTCATTTATAGGACAATATTTTGGGCTCTTTAGCCTGAATGCTAACTTAATAAAATATTATACCCACTTTAGCAGGATGTTAAATTATAGAAACAAAATGGTCAAAGTATGCCATCAAGATATTTCATAAGTTTATTCAGATATTTAGAAAATTGTCTTCCTTGACACACTAGATTTTTAAATTTCAGCTTTATTGAGGTATAATTGACAGTTTCAGCACAAAAGAGAAAATTCCTTTGTGTACTTAATCCATGAATCTGTGTATCTGACCGGTAGTAATAATAAATAATTGTAAGTTATGCTAAGTTATCTAAAAACGAAGGCAAATTGGGGCACCTGGCTGGCTCAGTTGTTTAAGCATCTGACTCTTGACTTTGGCCCAGCTCATGATACCTCTATCTCAAAATACATATACTTAAACAAATGAAGGCAAATTAAGAACCACTGACTGGCATATTAATATAAGTGACTTAATATAAGTGTGTGTGTGTGTGTGTGTCTGTGTTGTATGAAACTACTGAATACTCAACTATATCATAATCAATTTATTTCACACTGCATTATATAAGTTTTAATTATAACCTCTATTACCTTTCTATAAACTCATTTTCTACATGAAAATTACTCAGATCATCAAGATGTCATTATGTTCCTTAGGATAAGCATCATTAGCCTTTACTAACTTATATTTTAAACTGATTTATGATCCATGTTATTACTTACTCTTAACAAACTTTATAAACTATTATATGGTGAAATAATGCTTTTTACTTAGCAAATAAACAGAATTTTATTTTAATGTTTATTTATTTTTGAGAGAGAAGAGAGAGGGACAGAGCGTGAATAGGAGAGGGGCAGAGAGAGAGAGGGAGACACAGAATCCAAAGCAGGCTCTAGGCTTTGAGCTGTCAGCACAGAGCCCAATGCAGGGCTCGAACTCACGAACCACGAGATCATGATCTGGGTCAAAGTGGGATGCTTAATTAACTGAGCCACCCAGGCACCTGCAGAATTTTATTTTAAAAAGAAGAAATTAAGCAAAGTGTTTTTCTGCAGGCATCTGTTCTTTCATCATTGTGGAAATTAAAATTTTGATTCTTCAAATAGTAGATTTTAAGTTAAATATAGTTCTTACATGTTAAATTGATTGCACATGGAAGAATAGTATCCTTAAATTTTTTATTTTATTTATTTTATTTTATTTTATTTTATTTTATTTTATTTTATTTTTAGTTTATTTTATTTATTTTTGAGAGAGAGTGAGAGAGAGAACACAAGCGAGGGAGAGGCAGAGAGAGGGAGCCACAGAATACAAAGCAGGCTCCAGGCTCTGAGCTGTCAGCCCAAAGCCCTATGGGGACCTTGAACCCACCAGCCATGAGATCGTGAGCCAAGCCGAAGTTGGAAGCTTAACCGACTGAACCCATCCAGGTGCCCCTTAAATATTTTAAATATAATTATACTTAAATAAAACTTGGCTATGTTAAATAACTTGTTCAAAAGATTGCATGTATGGGAATTAAACTGAATTTTGAAGCAAACCTTTGTTTCAAAACGTGAACATTTGTTTTGATCTAAACCCAAAAAAAAGTAGTAAGTGTGTATTTAAAAATGTAAAACATCCATAGTACATCAAGTGTTGAGTGAGAGTCCCTAAGTGTAATCTTTCATATAGTTATCTTAGTTTATAAGACATTCACCAGCTTAAATTGAACTTAGAAATTTGTAAGAAAAGTTAATTGCCGTATGCCTAAGTGTCTGTGTTGAGTGTGTATATTTGTATGTGTGAGTGTGTGTATGCATGTGTGGGCATTCATGTGTGTGTGAGAGACAGAGTTAAGTAAGTGCTTATTCCAAGTGAGAATACATAACTTTCTCTTTCTGTTTCTACTGGCTAGATAATACTCTATTGTCTGAATTTCTATATAATAAAACAATTTAATCTTCAAAAACTAGAGAGCATTAACTAAAAAATACATGATTAAAAACAAATGACAGGGGCATGTGGGTGGCTCAGTCGGTGAAGCATCCAACTCTTGTTTTCAGCTCAGGTCATGATCTCATGGTTCCTGAGTTCAAGCCCCATATCAGGCTCTACACTGACAGTGCAGAGTCTGCTTGGGATTCTCTCTCTCTCTCTCTCTCTCTCTCTCTCTCTCTCCCCCTCCCTCTCTCAAAATAAATAAACTTTAAAAAAAAACAAAGAGAAAATTTTGTAAGTGTTTGTATGGCAGAGCAAATATGCTACAGGGTTTTTACTATATTACAAATGGATATTAGATGAACTACAAGACACATCTTTTGAATTCCTTTTTCTGCTCAAAGTCATTTCAGAGATGTCATTTCAGGGATTAAAAAACCCATATATAAGCAACTGATACTGAAAAGGGAGCTCTCATCATTGATGGGGTATGGGTAGCAAATACTAATACCATTGCATAATGCAGGTTTGAGCCTATGTAATGATCCAAGCTGCTAGAGATAAATCAAGCCCTTATCAATTCAGAACCAAATAAGGAACAATGCTTAATTGCTCAAGTGCTGTAGACTGTATTTCTCTCACATAAAAGGAAGTGGTGAATATCCCAATGTTGGCAGAATTTCTCCACTCCAGAAAATTATCAGGAACATCCAGAAACAGATTAGCGTTAACTCAGCTATACTAGGTGTGTGACTTCCAGCCCCAGGTCTATGGTCTAATTCTGTAAGAGCTATTTTTGTCTATGTGATTGGTAAAAGTGATAAATAGATTATCAGTGAAGGTATACCTTTATACCAGTCAAGGGTATTTAAATTAACAATATGTACCAATATTTGATATGTGCATACAGTACTTTGATGAAGTAATTCTACTTATGAAAATTTCACCTGGTGGAAAACCATTTAGATGTGTACAAATGTGTGAACAGTAATGTGGTCTACTATTGGTTATAATAATAAAAATATACATTTAAAAATTCTTAGGTGAGGGGCACCTGGGTGGCTCAATAGGTTAAGCGACTGACTCTTGATTTCAGCTCCGGTCATGATCTCACAGTTACGTGAGTATGGGCCCCGCATTGGGCTCTGTGCTGACAGCATGGAGCCTGCTTGGGATTTTCTCCCTCTCCCTCTGCCCCTTCCCTGCTCGCTCTCTGTCTCTCTTTCAAAATAAATAAATAAACATTAAGAAAATTAAAAAAAAATTTAGGTGTTGGTAGTGATTTAAAATAGCTTTAATTTTCAGATTATCTCCAATAAACATGACAGAATGCAGAAGGAGAGACTTTTGAAAAGTAGTTTTAAGAAACAGATAATTTAAAATTTATAAATTGGAAATAGAGATTGTTTTAATTCCACTCTTCCTAATGTTGAAAAGCCAAAACTCAAGGGATCTAATAATGCATAATATTGCATATTTTGCCTGTATGCATATTCTTTATATTATGCATATGATGTATATTTATAACTAAGTCTTATTTACTAGAAATCTGGCCAAATGAAAAAATAATGAGTAGTGTTAGAGAAGGAGGTGTGGGCTTATAGAAACACTTATCTCAATTTGAATCCCTCCTCTACCATCTGTGTAATTTTCAGCAAGTAATTGATTTTCCCTAATTTTCAATTCTATCACTTGAAAATCAGCCTAGTGAAGATTTCATTTGTGTAATCATGGCTATTAAATAAGGCCATATTTGTGTAGTACTCAGTACAATGCTAAGAAGTAAGTGTTCAAGGATGGTAATTTTATTGTTGTTTTTCATTATTATTATTGTTGTTGTTGTTGATTTGTGTATTTGTTAAAGGGATCTCTGAAGTCATCTAACCTAGTAATTGTGCATGTGTCCCTTTTATACAGATCAACCAGGCTGTGCTAAGGGAAACACTATGTTTTAAGAAGTCCCATTATCTATAAACATCATAATTTTATATAATTGTTACTATACTAAGTATATACATGGGTATATACCAACAAAATTGATAACTTTAGTTATTTTAATATTTACTCAAAATTATCGGGGCGCCTGGGTGGCTCAGTCGGTTAAGCGTCTGACTTCGGCTCAGGCTGTGATCTCATGGTCCGTGAGTTCGAGCCCGGTGTCGGGCTATGTGCTGACATCTCAGAGCCTGGAGCCTACTTCAGATTCTGTGTCTCCCTCTCTCTCTGCCCCTCTCCCACTCATGCTCTGTCTCTCTCTGCCTCAGAAATAAATAAACATTAAAAAAAATTTAATATTTACTCAAAATTCTCATGAGCTTGCCTAATAATGCATAAGCCAATAATTTTACATTTAAGCAATTTTGTCATTTCGAACAAGCTAAAAGATAGTTATGATATATAATATAGTCAGTTGATGGGAAAGTGTAAAGTTATGGATTTTCTTTGGAAACCAATTAAATAACACATATTTTGAAGATGGAAGGCTCATACATTGCAGAACAAGGCCAACGTTTGTGCCATTCTTGAGAAATAATATTTAATAGTTGGGTAGATGGCAGAGGCGTGCCACACCATGTTTGCATTAAGTAAGGCTATTTTTTTAAATGAGAGTTTGCTTATTAGCATGTTAAATCTCACTGGGGGGAAGAGGGAAATAATGATTTTGAAGCAGTAACAGCTCAGCCATCTTTAAGGAAAGCATTCATATTGAGGAAATCTTTGATTTTTGTTTTTTTTGTTGTTGTTTTTTAAATATAGAGCTGCTAGATTGCTTCCTTTTTGCATATAGCTAGAATATAATTAAAATAGATAATTTGAGAAAGTAATTACTGAGTTCTTCTTTCAGTCCTTGCACATTCATTAAGGATTATATATAAACCCAAATTAGCCTAAAAAGTATAGTAGATGACAGCTCAAAAGCTATCTTGAGTTATAATATTAAGAACAGTCATCTTTTCTCATAAATATCTGTGTTTAATTTGAAACGATGCAAAGTTATATTAATTTGTATAATCAAGGTTTTAAAATACTGCAGCATAATAAATGACACCCTAGAAGAACAATCTGAATTTTTATTTTATATTTATTTTAAATGGAAAACAACTTTATTCCGTCTTGATTACATTTTCACATCTTAAGTCTTTTGTTAAGTCATTATTATTTTCATAAGCTAAACTGTATGCAAACTGATACCTTTTCGACCTTCGCCTGTCCAAAATATGTGTCATAGGCAGTTTCTTTTTTATTAACCAAAAGAGAGAAAATGATGTTATGTGTGAAGTTACTGCATTGCGGCCACTGGCTCACCATGAGTAAACTCAAAATAGGTTAATTGAGTAGGATTTCAATTCAGAACACAAGAGTGAATGTCTAGCATTAGCAGATATATAAAGCCCTGAACTTGATTACAGTGTGAATTGCATGAGTTTGTTCACTGTTCATAGTCTTTCCAGTTTCACCCTTTATTCTCAGCATTGATTCCCGCTCAGGTATCCAATGTCCATTAGTAAATGAAACATTTATTTTTTCAACTGAACGTTATCTTTGATAGAAAAGTGAAAATGACATTGAAATTGAACAGGATGTTAAAAGTAATAAAAATAGGATTTACTTTTTTCAGACACAGTTTATTATATTACAAAATTAGACTATTGATAAGATACCTTGAACAGTTTTGTGTTGCAGGAGAAGCAGATATTTATCAAAATCTATGAATTAAGGTACACAGAAATATGTCTTAAAATTTTTCCTTATTAAAAAAAAGCCTTTCTTTATTAACTTAAATTTCAGGTTTTTATCTGTTTTGCCAAGTATTAACCCACAATAATCTTTGGGTTAATCATTCAGGAGACAAAATGCAAAGAAAAGTTTTGAAAGACATTTTTTGATAAGAAGCAGGTAAGAGACTTGCTGTACAAGATATCAGGACGTTCTACAGCCATGGGAACCAAGAGAGTGTGCACAGGAACAAATAGAAAAAAGGAGTCAAAAAGACTGCCTTATATGAATGTCTAATGTATGATGAGGTTAGCATTTCATATTGCTGAGGAAATCATAAACTCTTCATAAGTGGTACTCGGAAAGTAAGTTTAACTACCAGAAAGAAAAAAAAAATAGTATCACAGTTTCAATTGTTGATGAGATATGGAACAGTAGATACACTCTTAAGGACAAATTGGTACTGCTATTGAGAAAATCAATTTGGCATTACATTATCTTATAATAAAGTTGAACTTGACAATCCTTATGATCCAGCAATCACACTTCCAGGAATATAGTCTCATACACCAGAAGCCATGCACCATCAGTATTATTCATAATAGAACAACAACGAATGTATCTGTAAAGTAGATATTGACTTAAGTATGGTCATACAACCCAAAAGTAAACAACATATTTTTTGGGATATTTACCTAGGAGACAAAAGAGTAATGTTAAGCAAGGCATTGAATAACAGTAGATTCTACTAAAAGGCAAAAGGAGCACAAAAGTGAATCAAGATTCACTTAATGTTTCTTTAAGGAAATTGGGCAGGACACAAGCATTTATTTCTTCATATTGTGTGTTTATAGGTTACATTCAGTCTTTGGTGAACATAAAAGCAAATAGAAATTAAAATGCCATGAGAACAAGGGTAGCACCTGTTTTTAAAGCTAAAAAAAGAAAAGTCATATAAAATTTTTTAAAATTTTTTTAATGTTTTATTTATTTTTGAGAGAGAGAGAGACAGAGTGCGAGCAGGGGAAGGGCAGAGAGAGACACACACACACAATCTGAAGCAGGCTCCAGGCTCTGAGCTGACAGCACCGAACCCGATGCGGGGCTCGAACTCACGAACCGTGAGATCATGACCTGAGCTGAAGTTGATGCTTAACCGACTGAGCCACCCAGGTGCCCAAAAAGTCATAGAAAATTTTTAATTTAAGGAAACATTTAAGATGATGGATAAAGGGAAGAAATCTAAATTATTTTATGTACAAAATATTATTATAATTTTATTCCAATAAACAAATTTAATTTCTGAAATGAATAACAGGTACTTGAGTATATGTTCACAGTTTAAGATGATTATTGAAGTAATTATATCCAAGAAGTTAAAAAAGCCACTCAGCATCCTGCATTAATTTAGAAAAGAAAGAGACAAAATGGAAGCCATGGTTATTGCGAAACATTGTTTTTTCCTCCCAACCAGTCGATAAAGAAGCACCCTCTCAATTAGGAGGACAGTGTCTCAGTTCTGCAACCTTCATGATGGTCCCCACCACTTGACCTTATTTCCAGAAAGAGGAGAGAACAGATGCTCATTTGTGACAGACTGTTCTTTTTTAAACTACAAAAAGTTATTAGCTAATTTATTTATTAGAAATAATACGTGCTTATCAGAGTTTACCTACTACATATCAGTTTATATGTTTTGATATATATTTACCAAATACATGATTATATGCACTAGATGTGGAGGCAGTTTTCTTAGTGAAGTGGAATTAAAAGCAAATCTTATGTGTCTAGTACATAATTAACAAATCATTGTATAATAGGAATTTTAAGTTTAAGAAAAGGATTTCTGTTAAGGCATAATGCATTAGTGTTTATTCATCATTCCCTAATTATATATATAATATATAATATAATAATATTAATATATATTAATTATATATAGATATAGAGATAGAGATGATATAGATAGATATAGATAAATATGGATATATAGAGAAAGGTGTTAAAGGAGTTGAAGTGAATTATTGTTATACTGTCTTATATTAATGCTTATTGCCACTCACAAATTAATAGCCTAATTTTATTCAGGTACCACTATTTAACATTTGTATATGATCATAATAGAAATACTGGGTTTAATTATTCATTTTCTATGTCAAAGAGTACACAATAATTCAAGAAACAATATGAAAAAAGAAAAACATTATTAAACTCTAACAAAGATAATATTAATTACACAAAACTCATTTAAGAAGTTAATCAAATAAGGAAGTATTGTACTAGAGATTTAACAGGTAATCTGTAATATAAGCCCACATTAATTTATAAATAAACATAGATAAATATATTTTAAAAGATAATCAGAGAGATATTTTATTCTTTATCTGAAGGGAAATTAGGACAAGTACGTAATGCCCCGTGAAATTTAGGATTTTATCATTTTATACTTGAGTGTCATAAAAATGACCTGGGTTTCATGTTATTTTTCATAGAATAGAGATTTAAAGAATGACATTTCAGTGGAAAACCTCTTGTCTATACAATCCAAAGAGTAATGCATCATGGTAAGTGGAAGATTCAAATAAGTCTGGCATTGCCCTTTCCTTCTTTCCAGTTCACATTATAATGACATCAACTTCTAGTTTGTTCTAGATGGAGGAAAGTGTAGTGGCTTATTTCTGACAGACTATTCTATCTTAAACTACAAAGAATATGAGTTGATTAATTTATTAGGAGTGATACTGGATCTGGAGTTTTCTTTCCCCATTAGTTAATATAGTATAGCGGGTATTTGTCTATGAATATGATATATATACTTGAATATAGAAACTATCTTTTCTGCTAAAGTAAAAAAAATGTTTTTATTTTAGAGAGAGGAAGAAAGCAAGTGGGAGAGAGAGGCAGAGAGGCAGAGAGAGAGAGAGAGAGAGAGAGAGAGAGAGAGGAAATTTTAAGTAGGCTCCACACATGGCACCTGACTTGGGGCTGAATCCCAGTGCCCTGGAATCATGACCAGAACTGAAATCAAAAGTTCAAGATTCAATCAACTGAGCCACCAGGTGTCCCTCTGCTAAAGTAAAATTTAAATAAATATCTGGTATTAGAACATTGGGCAAGGGGAAGTTTAATTTAAGGAAAGTATTTTTTTTTTGAGGCATAGTGCATTGTTTCCCTTTCAGTTTTCCCTAAATACAGTAAAATATGTATTTATAGGGATGAAGTGAGTTGAACTGTGTATTAATCCCTGTAAAATTCAGAGAAGAAATAAAACAGGCTATATCAAGTTAGACTTGAACTCAACCTTAAAAAATGAATGGAAGATTCAGTATTGGAAGGCAATGGAGAAAACACTGCTGAAAATGAAGCCAAAGACATAGAAAAGAGGACTAATTCAAGAGAATGAAGAGAAAAATGTCCACCTAAGAAAAATCAAAGGTTTCTCTATTTCATTTTGTCTAAAAATAGTTTTAGAGCACCACCTCTTGGGAGACAATTCTCTACAGGTTCCTTATGTTTCCGGACATCTTGCTAGCAAAAGCACTGACAGCTTTTGTTCCAGACCATATTTTCAAGGCTGTGTACAGAGTTTACCACCCAGAAAGATAGAGATGGTGTCTTCCTCTAGAGCAATGAGATTTGTTTGCTAGCCACAATAATAAGGTTTATGATCCCTCTGGGGCAAAGTTTGGGCTGCTTTGATTGTATCACCTGATAAAAGATTGACATTTTATGAAATTGGAGTTCTTCAGATGGGAGCAAAAATACTTCCTGTGTTACATCCATTTTGGTCCATCCGAATCATTGCCATGAGATCTGGGAAGCATTGGGAGCCAGAACAACATGAAGCTCGTTGTACCATTTTTGCTGTAAGTAAAAACAAAAACAAAAACGAAAAAATAAAACACTTGTCTCTTATGCAAGGATCTTCTGTTAGTTTGAAAGGAGAATAAGTCTCAGCCCCTTTACAGTTCTTGACACCTACCATGTGCTAGGCATTTTTTTAGGTATTGGAGACCATAACTGAACATAACAGACAATGATTTCCACCCTATCAGAGCTTACATTTAGAGATGCAAAATTCTAAAGGAATTAGGGTAATATTTCCATAAAGAGGTGTATGTGAAAATGTTACAATGATGAGGGATGCCTGTGTAGCTCAGTCGGCTCAATCTCCAACTTCAGCTCAGGCCATGATCCCACAGTTCGTGAGTTTGAGCCCATATTGGACTTTCCACTCTCAGAGTCTGCTTCAGATCCTCTGTCTTTCTCTCTCTGCCCCTCCCCATTCTCTCTCTTTCTCTCTCTCTCTCTCTCTCTCAAAAATAAATAACCATTAAAAATGTTTTAAATGTCACAATGATCATATACTTGAAAAATATTATTTATTTTTTTACGCACACACAGATGAATGTTTTTTATAGCACTGCTTCTCAAAATGAGCAAACAAAAACTGGAAACAACTTGAGTGTCCATCAGAAAGGGAATGGTTATTGTTAACTAAATTGTGGTGTAGACATACAATAGATTTTATCAATTAAAAAAGAAATACAGTATCTACTTACCCAGACGATTGTTCATGACCTAGTAAGTGAAAAAGCAAGTTCAGGTTTTGGGTGCATTACTATCTATATTACTTTTTAATGACAAAACAATGTAGGTAAGAAGGAAAGAAGGAAGTGAGGAAAGAAGTGAAAACAGAAAGAATATGTGAAAGAAGGTAAGAAGGGGAGAGGAAAGAAGGAAGGGAAGGAGGAAAGGAGTAAGGAAGGAAAATATTCCATATTAGCGCCATAATTACTCCATATTAACCTTTGGTAATCTCTAAAAACTATGAGTGAAGCGAAAGGGTAAGATACACACACACACACACACACACACACACACATATACATAAAATGGTATATCTTTTTCTAATTTTTTTATTTAAATTCCAGTTAGTTAATATACAGTGTAATATTAGTTTCAGGTGTACAATATAGTGATTCAACACCTCCATACAACACCCGGTGCTTATCACAACAAGTGCACTTTTTAATCCCCATCATCTATTTAACCCACCTCCACTCTGGTAACCATCAATTTGTTCTCTATAGTTAAGAGTATGTTTCTTGATTTGCCTCTTTCTCTATTTTTTCCCTTTTGCTCATTTGTTTTTCTAAAAATTCCACGTATGAGTGAAGTCACATGGTGTTTGTCTTTATCTGATTGACTTATTTAGCTTAGTATAATACTCTCTAGCTCCACCCATGTCATTGCAAATGGCAAGATTTCATTCCTTTTTATGGCTGAGTAATATTCCATTGAATATATATGCCACATCTTTTTTTATCCCTTCATTAGTCTATGGAAACTTGGGCTGCTTCCATAATTTGGCTATTGTTGATGTTATTTAATAGAGGACAATAATATGTATTGTAAGACTGGAGTATATAACTAATGGATTAGTACATATTTTGTATCCAACTAGGAGCTCATTAATGGTGTGTATTTTAAAATTATTAATAACAGTGAACATAGAGGCAAAGTCATTTAATCACTTGTGATTCAGGTGTGGTTTGGCTATATCTATAGCATTTATTATAAAAAGGGGGTTAATAAAAAATTAGAAAAAAAAATTGTTACACGGAAGTTAACAGAATCAGTAAAAAATGATAGAGTAGCCATGAAGTTAGAACTATCGTCTTGGAAATTACTAATCTGGATATTGATAACATAAATGAAGGGAAAAATATTTATGATAGGCTTTACTTTTGTTTTAGGCAACCTGAGTTTGGGAATGATAGTAAGACTTCCAAGTTACAGGGCTCATGAGGCACTCAAAAATTTAGCCCCATAATTTAGAAAGAAATATGAGTGCAAAACAAGTTTTAGGATCATACCTAGAGAGTTGATTTCTAAAGCTCTGAGAATTGATAAGCTCTCAAGGATGATACAAAAATTAATGCCCAAATGGCCAAAAACCTAATATTGAATCACCCTCACTTTCAGAGAATGTAGAAAATAATCCACCAAAAAGAATTGGAAAGGAGAAAGAAAATCAGGAGGAGAATGAGGGGATTCTAAAATAGTTCAGGGGCCTAAATACCAAGACAGATAAGAACATCAGCAAGGAGAGAGTGACCACATTTTACATAGAGACAAAAGAATATTAACACTAGAGGAGAAATTATAGGTGACCTTCAATTTTGTAAGAGCAAAGGCCATAGAATTCATAAAACAAAGTAGTTTTAAAATAACTTATTTTTAATGTTTTATGAAATTGTGAAATTAGTTTTAACAAAAGTTATGTTGACATATTACCTCTGATTCATTTTTTGACTGACAATTTTATCACATAGGAAATGTTTCATTTATAAAACATCATATAAGTAAATCTCTTAGTATGCATAATATAACCTCAACATTAAAATTAGTATATTATTACTATATTGTAGTACCTAACTATAGTTTTCTTTATTTTCAAGAAGTTTTTTCTATATTGAGTTCTCAGGGATATTCCTTAGTTTCTCTTAGTTATATTAACAAATGGATGAAACTATGAAATGATTCACCATGAGCAAAGGGATATGGCATCAGAAGAGCAAGAAAAGTTCTTCAGTATTTTTCTTTCATTTTTTATTTCATTAACTTGCTTGTTGCTTTAGGAAAGAAAATGTGTTTCCATCTTACTTTTTCAATTTGTGATATAAGAATAATAATAATACTTGTTTCAAACTTACCTAAAATGGTATAATTGATTTCTAAGCAAATTTAAAAACAGAGAGAGGAAGAATATAATTTAAAGTTTGTTTCAAGAGTGCTAAATAGTTTGGAGGATTTTTTTTATTATATTACTTGGTTTAGCTACATCATTTCATTATATGTAATAGTAATATGAGAAATATGTATTTCTCAAAAAAAATATACAAACTCCTAAACCTCCGTCTTTCTAACCTGTGTCTGTCTAGGTTGATGAATAACCACTGAGTTCATTAGAAATTACTGATGTGTGCAGAATAGTTTGACACCTTCACGTATTTAACTTTTTAAGGTATTTTATTTTATTTTATTTTTATTTTTTTTAATTTTTTTAATATATGAAATTTACTGTCAAATTGGTTTCCATACAACACCCAGTGCTCATCCCAAAAGGTGCCCTCCTCAATACCCATCACCCACCCTGCCCTCCCTCCCACCCCCCATCAACCCTCAGTTTGTTCTCAGTTTTTAACAGTCTCTTATGCTTTGGCTCTCTCCCACTCTAACCTCTTTTTTTTTTTTTTTCTTCCCCTCCCCCATGGGTTTCTGTTACGTTTCTCAGGATCCACATAAGAGTGAAACCATATGGTATCTGTCTTTCTCTGTATGGCTCATTTCACTTAGCATCACACTCTCCAGTTCCATCCACGTTGCTACAAAAGGCCATATTTCATTTTTTCTCATTGCCACGTAGTATTCCATTGTGTATATAAACCACAATTTCTTTATCCATTCATCAGTTGATGGACATTTAGGCTCTTTCCATAATTTGGCTATTGTTGAGAGTGCTGCTATAAACATTGGGGTACAAGTGCCCCTATGCATCAGTACTCCTGTATCCCTTGGATAAATTCCTAGCAGCTATTGCTGGGTCATAGGGTAGGTCTATTTTTAATTGTCTGAGGAACCTCCACACTGCTTTCCAGAGCGGCTGCACCGATTTGCATTCCTACCAACAGTGCAAGAGGGTTCCCGTTTCTCCACATCCTCTCCAGCATCTATAGTCTCCTGATTTCTTCATTTTGGCCACTCTGACTGGCGTGAGGTGGTATCTGAGTGTGGTTTTGATTTGTATTTCCCTGATAAGGAGCGACGTTGAACATCTTTTCATGTGCCTGTTGGCCATCCGGATGTCTTCTTTAGAGAAGTGTCTATTCATGTTTTCTGCCCATTTCTTCACTGGGTTATTTGTTTTTTGGGTGTGGAGTTTGATGAGCTCTTTATAGATTTTGGATACTAGCCCTTTGTCCGATGTGTCATTTGCAAATATCTTTTCCCCTTCCGTTGGTTGCCTTTGAGTTTTGTTGGTTGTTTCCACTTTTTAAAGTATTTTAAATGCTATTAAATTTGATGCCACTCTTTTGTGCCTACCATCTTCTGCCTCATCTTAAATGAAAATTAATGCACAATGTTTTGCTAGAATGCTAATTTTTGCAACCTCCTGGTAACATTTTAGTAGACTGTTACACACTCAATGTTGAAGAGAGTAAAGCAAAAGGTTATAGATTATTTACTGTGATTTATCCAACCCCTGTGATATCATAAGCATGGAAACCCTTAGCCATCTCTGTTTCATTACTTTTTAATTTTAATTTTCATCGTTTTTGTGAGAAATGATTATGTGCGGACAGGAGAATGAGTACCAAGAAAACGTATAGTAACTAATTCTGCAGCTATATTCAAGGCAAAGGAGACAAAAAAAGATTGACATATAAATAGTACCACCTACAATTTATAATTTAGAATAAAATTTCAAACTTTTGATCCTAATGATTCAGGACATAAAGTCTTGCCACATGGAATCAATAAGAAATACCCTACCTGAATTTTATTTCTGTGCAAATGAACATCTTATATATTCTTATAACTAAAGCAATAGATTCAAGCGTGTGATACCACTTAGGGTAATTGTAATAGGCTACCATTTATTGACAGTCAGCTATATTCTAAGCACTATAGTAGTATATAGTTTTTCATTTGATTCTCAGAATACCTCTATATTCTGGGAATTATTTCACCCATGTTGAAATGAAAAGGAAGAAGGAAGGGATAGAAGGAAAGAAGGAAGGAGCAGGCTTAGCAGCATTGAAAAGAATGATACAATTGCAATATAATCCATTTTATGAATTCAAAATACTATAGCAGTAGTTTTTTATGTTATGTTGTTTAAAATATCACTGTTTATTATTATTACAAAATAATCAAATAGCCATTTATAGTCTCTTTTAAGAAAAATATTGGTCCTTCTCATTCAGTCCTCAACATTATTTGGACACATTTGATTTTTTAATAAAATTAGACCATTTTATCTTGCTCATGTAAATGATAAGTAAATTTTATCTCTCTGATCACTTTACCTGATATTAGCCTCATTTTAATTGACACTTGAACTATTTTTCAGTGTTTCTCCTTTATTTCCGTTTCTCCCCTTCTACTTAGCAAATTTAACTGCATGCAGGTATTTTTTATGATAACATTTGGTATTAGGTGAACTGTATTATTGGAATTAATAAAGTTAACCTTATTCCTTCTATATAAAATAATGTCAGCCTTTCAGATAGGAACTGGAATGATTTGTGATAAAGTCAGAAAATAACCATATGTTTTCTGATTTTGATCTTTTACAATTCAATTTTATAAATATGCATTTAATTTCTAAGTCAAAAAGTTAAAAGGGATAGTTACATAGTGAAGATTTTTTGGCAGTAAAAGTTTGTGAGAAATTAAAACTATGGATTAAAATGCACGAGTAAAGGCAGAGAATCACTTTTTTCCACTAAGTTTGGAGTCAACTGAGAAAAAACAAAGATTTAGCAGATGTATAACTAACATACGATTCTGTTTAGTTTAACTGATAAAAGAAGGAACTCATTCGAGATTAAAAAGATGTTTTCATAACTTCTTACTGTTCTTGGAATAGCACATGCAAAGGCATGCTTAAAACTGTAGAATAGATATTATCGACCCATCTGTCTTCTGCGATTTTGGAGTATGTGTGGACTGGTGGCAGGGGGCAGGGAGATAGAGGGCAGACAGTAAACAAAATGTCCCCCATGGCTGCACTTAGTTGAGACATTTGGATGAAGACTCCGACCCCTACCAGGTAGCTCATCGTACTCCCAAAGAAATATCAAGGAATGGTGAGTGGTGGGAACAGCCAAGATGATTTACAGAAAATCCCTTTTCAGGGATGAAAACAGCATACTTAAGTAGCGGATCACCCAATGCACTTTTAGGTTTGTGTCTTTGTTTTTTGTTTTGTTTTTTATTTTCAAACTTCAATCCAAATATACAACATGTAAAGTCTAATTTTCCTTTTAGAATGCCAAAGAGTGATGACTGTAAATCTTCCTGGTTAGCATTTTTTTAATGTTTATTTATTTTTGAGAGAGAGAAAGAGAGAGACGGAGCATGAGTGGGAGAGGGGCAGAGAGAGAGGGAGACGCAGAATCCGAAGAAGGCTCTAGGCTCTGAGTTGTCAGCACAGAGCCCGATACAGGGCTCGAACTCATGAGCCATGATATCATGACCTGAGCTGAAGTCAGATGCTTAAACGACTGAGCCACCGAGGCACCCTATATTTTGAAAGTGGTATACATTGTTTCCTTCCCTTTTGTCAATAATATACTCAAGATGTAGCTGGCCAGATTATTTAACTGGCAAATATAAATTAGCTTCTGTTTGAACTGAGACAACCCAAAGGACAACAAGTGATCTCATTTTCATTTCATTAAGATAATATTGATAATGATCAATATGGTAAGCTAAGTCGATACTGAAATATCCCTCCATGTCACTCACCCATGAAAGCCAATTCACGGTGATTTCTCTAGCCTATAGATCAAAACTCATCTTTTCTGCATCACTGCTATCACAAAAACCCATGTACTGAATTACGAAATTTCTATTCCACTTAATTGTTATTTGATTGTCTATTTATGTTTGATATCCCCAACTTCTAAAATTTTTATAACCTTTGAAAATAATAGTAACATGTAAACAATATATATTCAATAAATATTTGGTAATCTGATTTGCAGATATTTTTGTTTTATAATTAACTAAGTGGAACATTTCATCCTCTGCTTGAATTGAGAAATCCCAAAGAATATCAGGAATAGAATGGTAGGTGGATGTGAAATACCTCTATGTTTCCTACTGTATTTGCATAAATTGCTATTCCCTTTGGATTTCAACCTACTATATAATTTTTTATAGCACTACCTCATCTGATCATGGCATTTGGCAATATTGATAGAATATCAACAGTTTGTTGTGTAATGAAGCCAAATGAAATATATATTGTGTAGAAAAGCATTGAGGTAAGTGTTTTTGCTGATAATATGCTTTATTTTCAAGGTAGTTCCATTTTATTTGAGGCTCTGAGTCAAGATTTTTTTTCCTATTTCTGAATCTGATCTACCTTCCATTATATAAATAGATCTTAATCACTGTGAATAAACTAGTGAAAAAACTATTAACAAATCCCTCCCTCTTTTACTCTCTCAGGTTAATTTCCAAAATATCTCAGGACTTCTATTCATAAGTGTTTTATTGTTACATCATGTAATGAATTGGAATTTTTATTTGCGCTTTTGTTAATTGTAATGAACAAATAACTTCTTATCCATATCAGAGGACTGCACATTTTAATTTACTGACATACATCTCCTCTGGATTCTAGCTTTTTTGAGCATGACTCACTGGGTTGCAAGCAAAACCTACAGAAGGAAAACAAAATGAAAAAGTAAATGCAGATATTAAAGGAACTATGTGATCACAAAGGTTTTCTAAAGAGATCAGAAGAAAGAGGGGAGAGATTAGGAAGGTATGTACAGAAGAAAAAAAAAAGGCAAGGAGGAAATCTTCACCAAGGAGATAGAAGACCAGAGAACAGATCTTTGGTAATGAATAATTTAGTTTTAACCAGATTATCTGAGAGTTCTTAGTACAGAAGTTTTGTATATCCTCTGCTGATTGACATCACTCATGGAAGACAGTGAATCTGTACTAGGAATCCCTCAAGAGTCAGTTGACAATTTCTTACAATAAAAGGTGCCATCAAAGCAAGGTTTCATTTATATAAAAGAAAAGTAGTTTTAAGTCTAGACAATTTTCTCTTTCCTTCTGAGTAACAAGCCGCCTAGGAACCAAAAGGCAGTCTAACCTGAGCCACCTGTAAGCTACTGGGAATGTGTCAGAATCTGTCCTTAGCAGTCACCGTTTCAAATCTGAAAAAGGGAGTCTGTTTTTATATTTATTCACATGTGAAGGAATTCACATGTGAAAAGGGGAATTGAAAGAGGATTTTTTTTGACAATATTAAAGACAATAAGGGGATTTACATTAATGTTTTCTATGTAAAAAACGAGCAGTTCACCTTTCAATTTAAAATAAGAACTAAAGTTTGTAAGTTTCTTTAAAATTTTTTTTAATGTGTATTAATTTAGAGAGAGAAAGAGAGAGAGAGAGGAAGAGAGAGAGTCCCAAGCCATCTCCACACTCAGCAAAGCCCAACACAGGGCTCAATCTCATGACTATGAGATCATGACCTGAGCCAAAATCAAGGGTAAGACGCTTAACCAACTGAGCCGCCCAGGTGCCCTGTTAGTTTCCTTTGTTATGATGCTATCGAAAATTGGCATCTGAGTTACAACACACCTAATGCATTTAATTTCAGTCAAACTCATGATAGATGGATCTAGAGACAGGAGGTAAATCTAAGGGTTTGTCTGAGTTGGTCTTAAACTAAACAAGAATATACACAAGTAAAAACCTCAGCACAGAAATATGTCCAAAAATTCAACTCTAAATTTCTCTCCTAAAGTTAATGCTAACATGAGCGTCAACCCTAACGTATGTTAGTTAATTCAGTATAAATAGTGAAATAAGAGTATTTTCTGGCAACTCATCTTTCCCACTCCCCTTCCTTTGCAGGATAGGTAAAAATTGTGAAAAGGCAGATGCACAGTCATGGCATCAACAGGGAAGCCTCTGATATTTGGTCGGCATATCTACTTGTATTCATCCAAAGAAATAAATTGGTTGGCACATCATGTCATCTGGCTCTAACATTGCCAACTCAACCCATTGCATTAGCTGAGATGTCCTTGGTCTGGCTCTTACTTTATGTCTTATGGTCAGTCTCCTATTTGCAACAGATTTCCTCCCTCAAACTATGAAGCTTCTCCAAGCCCCACTCTTTCTTGTCTTTCTGCCCAACTTCAAGGCCTTTCAATCTCAGGCAACAGAATATGTGTTGAAAGTGAGTTAAATCATATCAATGATTGTAAAATGTAGTAAGTACAGGAATAATTTGTCCTATAGTTGATTCATCAAAATGACAACATCAGTGCTGTTGATGACTTTAATTTACTGTTCTGGACCATACAGACATTGATGAAACATAGGAAATTGTGCCTAATGACCATCCCTCAGCCTGTCTTCATGTGTTATACATCAGTAAGCATGTATCCTTTAACCTACTGTTCAAAAATATTAAATTCGTTATCAAGGGAATGCAGATTTAAACCACATCGAGAGAACTCTTAACCCCTATAAAAATGAGCTAAATTGGAAATACTGGTGTCCCCCAAAGAATGAAGATGTGTATAAAGGAAATAGTCTTATGCAGAAATATTTGTAGGAAACATGTTTTTCATAGTAGCCCAAACTGAAACCGTCCAATGTTCAGCAACACAAAAATGGATAAACTGATGATGATATACCAATATCATGGAATATTCCTACTGAATCATCAGAGACAGAAAACCAAAACTTTATTTACCACAACCTGGGTGATTCTCAACAACATGCTGAGCAAAAGATGGCAGACAGAAAAGAATAATACTGTACAATTTCATCTGTGTGAGGTGGGGATGGGATAAGAATCCAAGGAATCATTGGTTGAGAAATTGTGAAGGTGAGGATTGGCTGGGAAGGGACTTGAGAGACCTTTCTATCTGAGATTTTAAATTTTGAATTTTATCTGTCTTTGTATCAGAGTGGGTTACTCATGTGTGTGGAACTGTGAAAACTCATCATTCCATAGGTCTTCTATCAATGTCACCTCCATTACAAAAACAAAAAAGTGACATACTGATAGAAAACTGTAATTTCAAAAAGACACTGTATTTTCTTTTAATAAGACGTGCATTGGGTGAGGCAGGCTGACAGTGGTACCATTAGCCACCTAAAGTGAAACAGAAAGTTTTGATATGAGTCATAAAAGAGTAATGATAATATAAAACTTTTTCCTCCAAACTAAATGAAAAATGCTTCTTTAAGCTTCAGTGATATTCCAGAGTCGTATTAGGACGTAAGAGGGGAACGTCATCTCAGTGAATAACTAACACCTCATCAGAGCTAACAAAAGCTGTCATGGATAAAATTTTTTCATCAATATTTTGGTAATTCTGTTAATTTTTTGGACTTTATTGTTTATAAATAAAAGCTGATTCGCTGGACATGATGCCTTATTGCACATAACAGGTCTGAATATGTAAAAAGGACAGGAAAGCATTTTAAAGAACCCTGTGAATAAATCCAAATAAGTATATTAATTGAATATTACTTTTATTTTGATACCAGAATTTTTTCTATATTATTAATGTATATATTATTATAATTACTTAAATTAACAAAATATTTATAATGAAAATTCTATTTACCCCAAACTTAAATCAATTACAAAATTATATTAACAGTATCTGCAGAAACATGTGATTTTGTATTTATAACATTTATATCCATGTTAGCAAAAAGGTTCTTCGTATTTGATCAAGACACAATATTTGAAACTACTTTAAAAAGCAGGGAACTGGGGTGCCTGGGTGACATAGTCGGTTGAGTGTCCAGTTTTGGTTCAAGTCAAGATCTCACTGTTCATGAGTTGGAGGCCAGCGTCGGATTCTGGGCTGACAGCTCAGAGCCTGGAGCCTGCTTCAGATTCTGTGTCTCCCTCTCTCTCTCTGTCTCCACTCACCCTCGCTCTCTCTCTCAAAAATAAATAAAACATTTTTAAAAAGTAGGGAATGTATCTATTTATTATTATTATCACTACTAAATTAAATGCTTAGATTTCTCTACCTATAAAGTGTATACTCTTTTTCATTGTGACAACTTGCTTTCTAATTTGATGAATATACATATACTTATTGAAAAGTACACATTCTGTTCACATATATCACATTTTTTTAAAGTTTGGATATTATCACCTGTCAACAAAGTATCTCATTTTTCTCACCTTGGTATTTCCAAATTTTTCTCTATCTCTCTTAGCTTCAATTAGTCTGTATGAAGATTAAAAGTAGAAACATGGTGGAGGTTTATAGAGGGAAATGTGAAAAACTTTATAGATGGCAAATGCATATTATTTAATTAATGTACTTTATTAAATACGTGACATTTTGAATTTATCTTCTCACTTTAAGAGACTAAAAATAAACATGTTCTCAGAATCTCTAAAAATATTTAATCCAGAAAATGTGTTCTTGCTTCATTAATCATTTTCTTTTAAACAAGCACAATATGTATTTTATCCATATGTGGAAGGAAAGCTATCCATTATCTGACTGGTGTGATAAAAGGATCGTTGGTATTCTTTGAAATTTCTCCACTAAAAGGTGGCTCCTATGTGACCAGTAACATTTTTGTTAACTCTTTATTACACATTTGTCCTACTACATTTACAAACTTCTGGAATCCAGGGACTATCCCTTATTAATTTCTATATCATTATTACGTACTTTAGTCCCCAGATATAGTTAATAGCCAGTAAATATTTTTTAATTAATAAATGTTCCTTACCCAAAGTGTTTTAACGACACAAAATCTGTATTTTTTTACTTGGTTTGGTCATGTTAGCTCAAATATTACCAATTATATTTTGATTTAAGTGAAAAGTTCTTTAGTTTTTGACATTAATCTGATAGTTTAGAGTGCTGTCAGTTTTGTGCAGCTTAGCTTAGTTGGCTGTTTTTCCATTCTGAGGTGAAAAGAAGAAAATGGACATCTTTCTCTTTTTTGCTTGAGTTTAGTTCATACACAATGTTACATTAGTTTTAGGTGTTCAACTTAGTGATTTGACAAGTTTAAATGTTATACTATGTCCACCACAAGTGTAGCTACATCTGTATCATTACATCACTATCACAGTATCACTGACACTGTTCCTTACGCTGTGCCTTATTCATTCCTTAACCAGAAGCCTGTATTTCCCTCTCCCCTTCATCCATCTTTCCCAACCCCACCTACCTCATCTCTGGCGACCATCGGTTTCTTCTCTGTATTTATAGGCCTGATTCTTTTTGTTTGTTTTTCATTTTTTTAGATTCCACTTATGGGTGGAAACATACAGTCTTTGTCTTCTCAGTCTGACTTTATTCACTTAGCATAATACCCACTAGGTTCATCCACGTTTCAAATGGCACATCCCTCATCCTTTTTTATGGCTGTGTAATATTCCTGTGTGTGTGTGTGTGTGTGTGTGTGTGTGTCACATTTTCTTTATTCATCTATTGATGGACACTTAGGTTGCTTCTGTATCTTGGCTACATAATAAATAATGTTTCAATAAACATAAGGGTGTATATATCTTTTTGAGTGAGTGTTTTTGTTTTCTTTGGGCAAATACCTAAGAATGGAATTATTGGATGATATGGTGTTTCTATTTTTAATTTTTTGAGGAACCTCCATATTGTTTTCCATAGTGACGGCACCAATGTACATTGCCACCAACAGAGCATGAGGGTTCTGTTTTCTCCATATCCTCACCAACACCTGTTTTGTCTTGTAATTTTGCTTTTAGCCATCCTAACTGGAGTAAAATAATATCTTATTGTGGTTTTGATTTGGAAAATGGGAATTTTAATGACATGGATGGTAATGGAAGAAAGAAAGTGAACATTCAAGCATGTATGAATTTGGGCAAGGAAGAGCGGAGTTTGCAGGGCTATTTTACTGACTCAAAAAGATATTTGAGGACACAAAGAAACTGGGGGAAAGATAAGAAGTGTGTTAAAGGAAAAATAAGAGATCACTAAAAAACAAACATCCCCTATTTGACATTTCTGCCTGGATTGTGTGGCGGTTCTCACTTCCCTCTACCTTCTGACTCACATATTATGTACTATCACAGGTGGGGTTGTCTCCCTGTATCTATCATTCTTTTTTTTTTTTTCCAGTGAAGCTCAGTACAAATTCTAGCTACTACACATACCTTAATATTCTAAAGAGATCCAATAAATATGAATTCTCATAAGGATTGTTAAAAGTATATGTGTTTCTATGTCACATTTTAAAATTTAGTGTTATATTTTTTCTAGTGATTCCCTGAAGCAGTGTTTTTCAAATCTGGCTGCTTATTTCTATAACCGGGGGAGAGTTTTAAATGCACTGATATCCACACATCAGTATATTTTTTAAAAACACTCCTGGTGATTCAAATGCACAGCTATGGATAAGAGCTACTGCCAAAAATCGACCAAAACAATTGATTCACTTAGTGGATGTTTCATGTATAACTGATGACATCTTCAAAATCAGGCAAGGAAATGATTTGCTAGAATGGTTTCTCTATATGAACTGAGATAAAAGCGTTTACCATGTTTACCTGAAAAGAAAAATAAAATACTTTCCAAAACAAAGATTTCAGGCAAGCACCTTTGAAAATGCAGAAGTTTGCTTCCTATTTAAAAAAAAATGTTTACTTTTAAAGTCAAGGATATTCCATTTGTCCTCTTCCTCCTCTATTTCTTCTTTCCCCAGAACAGCACAGAAGCTACAAGGCAGTGGTCTATTTTTACTTTCCTATTTGTAGAAATCTTTTTAAAAAATGACCTGTAAGAAAAGTGGTACTTAGTGTTGCAAACCATTCTTTTAAAAATGCAATATTTGGATTTGAATAACTTTAATTTGGAAAATAATTTCTTTTAAATGCCTTAAAAAGGAATTGACTTGATAAACTTATGTTCAAAAACAAAGAAATGTATTTTTAAATGGTTATGACACAAACACTTTTAATATATTTTTTCTTTTACTTGCCACATATTTTCCCAGGTCTAAAGTTCTATTTTTTCTAGAGCCAAGGTTATTTGATATCTCAATTTGGCCTAGAAAGCTAAAGTTTTTATACCCTATATTTTAGGGAATGTCGAGGTCAGAACAGCTTACCCCAGAAATAAGTACTGCATGTATCTTCTTAGTGATATATCTAAGATGACCTCATTTTGTGCTGGTTTACAGTGTGATTCATGATTCCTTGTACTTTATCCACAAACTGTTTAATTTCTCTTTTAGGACTCATTCAGTCCCAAGGGTTAGATTTTATTTTGTATGAAAGAATGCTGGATTCCAGAAAATTTAGGATTTAAAGATACTTCAGATCTTTTACACTGTTAATTATTATTATTATTGTTTAAACCCAATTTAGTTAATATATTGTGTAATAGTGGTTTCAGGAGTAGAATTTAGTGATTCATCACTTAATAACACCCAGTGCTCATCACAAGGCCCTTCGTAATGCCCGTCACTCACGTAGCCCATCCCCCACCCAACATCCCTCCAGCAACCCTGTGTGGTCTCTGTATTTACGAGTCTCTTAGATCTTCTATTCGTCTATCAAGACCATATCCTTAACTCAGAAGATACTGACATTTAGGACAAATAGATTCACTTAATTGGCTAGCTACTGTCTCAGGAAGCCTCTGTTTCCCTGACTTTGCATTTCTTTGAGGACAGTCTTTACTCTCAATTTGTTCTAAGGAGTGGAAGTAAAGGAATAATTCCTATTTAACTGATTTGCTGAGACCCTCACATTTTGATGCATTAAGCAGGCACCATGAGAAAACTTCGGGGGAACAGGGTTACATACAGAGATTTAACATCTTTGTCTGTCCTAGGACCTGGTTCTAAATGTGTGCCACATGAGTTTGAGATGGTGGTTTGTGGTTAGTTCTTACTGATTTTTTTTTTAAATGATTGCTTGACTAGTTTTAATTGAACTAATTGAGCAGTTTCAAATAGAACTGCTTTGGCTAGAATTCATGAATCTGATACTGACCAGCCCTAACCAGGTACTATTGAAACAGGGATTCAATTATAAGGAAGAGTCTTTGTGTATCTAGGCCTCTTAGATATCTCTAACTTGGTTTCTCAGCCAGAAGTACAAAAAAAAAAAAAAAAAAAAAAACATGGTCCATTGGGGGTTTCCTACTGTAATGGCAAGAAGTATCAGGTAAGCATCTTCGGACTTACTTCATCTCTTACACTATTTGCAGGGCCAAAGCAAGGAACTGTGAATAAGATAGCCTCTTGGATCTATGGGGCTTTTTTCAGAAGCAAAAACCATTCCAGCACTCACATGATCTCTAGTTGCCTAGCTACATGAATTTAGGATATGGCTTTAGGTGGCAGACATCAAAACTTTCTCTTTACCTACGGAAAGGAAAAGTAGTACATTGTATAAACAATAATAATATCAACAACAACACATTTTCAAAGCAATGAGGCCCGTCTAGAATATGTGATATTCTTTGGTTGAAATAGATGAACAACTTTTTGAAATTATTGCAAATCAAAGACTTAAAAGGAAATTTTCAGGGGTGTCTGGCTGAGTCAGTCAGAAGAGTGTGGGACTCTTAATCTCGGGGTCATGAGTTTGAGCCCCACATTGGGAGTCAAGATTACTTAAATAAATAAGAGCTTTAAAAAAACAGAAATCAATTTTGTTTCAGAAATCAAGAAAGAGTCGAGAAGATTTGAATAAAAACTAAAGATACATATGTATTGATTACAAAATAAAATGGGCTATGATAAATCCTACATTCAAAGTAGGGATTACTGGGGTGCCTGGGTGGCTCAGGGGGTTGAGCGGCCGGCTTCGGCTCAGGTCATGATCTCATGGTTTGTGAGTTTGAGCCCTGTGTTGGGCTCTGTGCTACCAGCTCAGAGCCTGGAACCTGCTTCGGATTCTGTGTCTCCCTCTCTCTCTGCCCCTTCCCCGCTCATGCTCTGTCTCTCTCTGTCTCAGAAATAAATAAACATGAAATTAATTAATTAATTAATTAATTAAACAAAGTAAGGATTACTTCTAGGAGTGATATAATAGGGGGAGCACACAGATAGATAGGAGCTGTTGGCATTAAGTGGTCCACTTCTTTGGCAATATGTTTGTAGATATTCATCCAATCATTAAAGTAAATATTTTTGGATACTAAACTAATAATAAATGTCCATACCTGTACCAATGAAGTTTGTGTGTAATAAATCAAAGATTTTGATCAATCTAGCGTTTTGCACTTGTGTTCCAAAAGGTAGGGGAGTCAGGCAAACACATAAACAGAAGAAACCAAGAAAGCTGGGGAGGGAAAGCTTCAAATAATTATCCAACCAGATGGTGGCAGATTAAATAAGTGAGTGGTATTCCTGATGGAGAGAAATTATTTGACTAAAATATAAAGAACAGAATATCAGTTTCATGTGTCAGATTCTATGCTCCATGTGTATATACATATTGAGTCATTCACACTGCGACAGACTCTCAGGAAATCTGGGCATAGGAAGTTCACACAACTAGGGAGTAATAGAGTGTATACGCTTACCCAGTACCCATCACAAGAGAATGGCTGCCGGAGTATGTCATGAAAAAAATATATATATTACCCAGAAAACGAAGCTAAAGTAGAAGGAAAGAATGCTAACTACCAGCAAATTGGGCTGGCCCTCCATAGAGAGATAGCTGAGAAGCAGCTAAGAATCTACAATGCTTAATAGAAGAAAAGAGAAAGATAAGAGAATGCCCCCGACTTTAGATGGATATTGCTGTCCTAGGAGGATATATATTCCTCAATGTTTCAAAATCCAGAAACCTAGAGCGACCAGGCTTTAGAGAAAGACTGATGCCCCCTCTCTAGGCCTTCAGGCACTTGCCTCCAGAAGTCTCAGTTCAGGAACCTGCAGAGGCAGATTCTTCAACCTTGCTTAATTTCCACATTATTTCTGAAATTTTCATGTTCATAGCAGCACTATTCACAATAGCCAAAAGATAGAAGCAATGTAATTTTCCATCAACAGAAAAAATAGATAAATAAAATGCAGTGTGTGTGTATAACATAGAATCTTTATTATTCAGCCTTTAAAAGGAAGCAAATTTGAACATACCAAAACATGAATGAATCATGAAGACATTATGCCAAGTGAAATAAGTGAGTCACAAAAGGACAGATACTGTATGAGTCCACTGATATGTAGAACTTAGCGTTGTGGACGTATCTGCGTGGCTCAGATGGTTGAGTGTCTGACTCCTGATTTCAGCTCAAGTCATGATCTTATGGTCACAGGATTGAGCCCCGCACTGGGCCCCACCCTGTTTGAGATTCTCCCACTGCCTCTCACCCGTGTGCATGCTGTCTCTCTCAAAACAAAACAAAACAACAACAACAACAACACAAACAACTTAGAGTTGTCAAATTCATAGAGGCAGAAGTAGAATAATAGTTACCAGCTGGGAGAAGTGGGGGTGGGACCTAGTGTTTACTAGGTACAGTATGGTTTCAGTTTGAAAAGGTCAAGAAAGTTCTGGAGGTTGATAGAAGTGGTAATACAAAAATGTGAATACATTTAATGCCATTGAACTATACACTTAAAATGGTTAAAATGACAAGCTTTATGTGTATATTTGACCACAAAAATGTTTTTACTTATTAAAAAAAATACTTTATTGGATGAAGCAATAACTGACTCTTCTAACACATTATTCTTACATGAAGGCTTATTCATGACTGCTCTGAAATGATTATTTGGAGCTTTTTTGTTACAAACATCTGTAAGTTCATCTTGTGTAATAATTTCCATCTTAGACCTTTCACCCAAAAAGATCCTTTTGATGGGTAAGTTCTTTGTAAGGCTGGGGCGGTGGGGGGGGGGGGGGGGGGGGGCGGGTACTTCAGTCTTTCTTTCTTTCTTTTTTTTTTTAATGACAATTATTTGAAAAGAGAAGAGACCGCACTATCATCCAACTTGTATGTTTATTTTTTTAAAGTAAATAATCAGTATATTAAAATAATTCTTCCAAGTTATTTTTAAAGCACTTTCAATTATAAATTTAGATGTTTCACACCTAAGCATGAAAGTAATAATAAGCACTTTGGCATTTTTGTTTTACCCCCTCCTACAAGTTTTGCTTCGAAGTGCATACATATTTCTCTGACCATAATTGGATTTTGACCAAAATGAAACCAATACAGTCAGACATAACTCCAACCAGAATTTTTCAAAACAAATCTGTTTAGGCAACTACTGAAAGATTAGCTTGATGTAAACAAAACCAAAGTAAGAGTGTACTTAATTATAAACAAGAGTAATGAGGAGATTTAGTTTTGTTCTTCCTACCTCATGAAAGCTTTGAAATGAGCAGGGGAAAAGTGAAACAATATATGAAATGTTACACACTCCACACTACATTATAATTTTACAAGCACTATTTTTGTGTCTGCATGTATTTATGTGAGGTTTTGTGTGTGTGTGTGTGTGTGTCTCCATAGTTTAATTCAAAGTTACTATCTTCAATTCTATCAAGTAGCTTGAAAGAAACAGAAATGGCAGTGAACTGGCTATTCTTTCATTTGTTTCCCTCCCTAGCTGGGTTGGAGAGGGATGTAATTCAAAGAAACATTGGCAAGCCTTTTGTCATATGGATATTCTTTCCCTAGCTACTATTTATCTGAATAAGATGCAGATAAAGGCTGAGGAGATCAGTCTTTTTAAAGATGGAAAGTAATCCTTTATGCCTCCAAATAAAATTGAATTATTACAATCTTATCTTTCTAGGCATCCATTTGTTTAAAGGTTGGAAGTTAAATTTTTAAAAGTGGGCAGAAGTTTGTATCTAGAACACGACATTTTCACCGTAATCGTCATCCCTATTGTAATGCTAGTAAAGTCCAATCAATGATAAATGTCAAAATCATAATTGAATATACTGTGTTCTGTATAAGGGTTGATATACATGGAGAAAAATCTACTTTGGAGTGGTAAAAAAGAAAAGAAAAGAAAAATTATGATGGCTCTTCTCTAGGGAGTATTCTCTAAAGATAAATGGCAAAGGTGTGCATGAAAGGGCCAACTTTAAAAGGAGTAGTATAAAGAGGAATATTTTCATTTGTTTTCTGCTTTTTTCAAGCGGTGTTTCACTGAGCAAGATTAATAGTACCATTTAAAATTACAGAATGACTGTGTGTGAGGAGATGTGTCAGTGAGAATGCTTGAATTAGAGGAAAATAAAATAAAATGAAATGAAACTGACTGCTAGGCAAGGGTAATCAAAGTGTTTGAGAGCTTACATATGTCAAGAACTTTAAATATAGTATCATATTTAACCTTGACATCAGTATTCTAGGGGAGGCATTATTTACCCCCTTCTCAAATGAACAACAGCAAAAATTTAAAGCGGTTAAGTAATTTGCAAAAGGCATATACCTTCGAATGTTAACACCAAGTGCTTGCTTATTCATTGGCTTTCCTCATTCCCCCTCCTGGATAAATGAGGTAAGGGATGTTGCAGCCTATGTATTTGAAGAAGTAGCATTTGGCCGTAATACTGAATTCAGCTGGGAAAAGTTGTAGGGCAAAAAATGTGTAATAAACTAAGAGATTTTGGAAGAGTGGTCAAAGGTCTCTGGGTTTGTTGAATTTTTAGCCTTGGCTAAATTGTGGCTGAGCAAGCACCAATGCATGGGAGTTCAACTGAGGTTAAAAAGGATCTTACGGGGGCGCCTGGGTGGCGCAGTCGGTTAAGCGTCCGACTTCAGCCAGGTCACGATCTCGCGGTCCGTGAGTTCGAGCCCCGCGTCGGGCTCTGGGCTGATGGCTCGGAGCCTGGAGCCTGCTTCCGATTCTGTGTCTCCCTCTCTCTCTGCCCCTCCCCCGTTCATGCTCTGTCTCTCTCTGTCCCAAAAATAAATTAAAAATGTTGGAAAAAAAAAAAAAAAAAAAAAAGGATCTTACGGAGCACCATCAGGGGAGCTAGAAGGCACAAATCCTCCAAGAACCTGTGTGACTAAGAACCCGGATTCTTACGGTTAACCGACAAAAATAATTTTTAGAAATGTGTTGGGAGAAGTACAATTAGGTCACATTGGGATTGTGAAGTTACAAAAGGCAAAGACACTGTTCCGGGGACCTGCCATCTACAGGTCGTGTTGACCTTCCTGCTCAGGGGCCCTCCTTATGTGTATGCACCATGAACACATTTCTGAGCAGTCTGCTGTCTGCTGGAGAAGGGTTTGAGGCAAACCAGCTCCTCTCAATTCTTTCCCTAGTCATTAAAGAAACTGGGTGGTTGCAAAGTATGATAGAAGAAATAATTCTAGTAGAAAGTCAGACATTGTAAATTAAAAGTTTCTAAAGAAATAGAGGCAATTCAAGGTCATTGCCAGGATGCAAGATGCGGTAGACACAGAGATGTGGGACCCAGATGCCCCTTTAAGAAAAGACTTGCAGCCAGTTCTGGGAAGTCACTCAATAGATAGACTCCAGCTGTCAGCCCCTTTTAGGATCTTATCTCTGCTGCAGAAAGCTACCTTTCCAAGACCACATCCTTCCTGAGCAGCCTGCATTCAGTGACTTTTCAAGTAGGGGGCATAAAGGATTGGCAATTTCAGCTCAATGTGGGCATTCTGACAAGCAGTATTCACCCCAGAGCTTCCCATGGGATGGGCCCAGGCTTTGTCAAGCTTGTGAATGCAATTTCATTCTTTCCCCTGCCAAATCCTGAGTCAGCATCCTTCTCTTCACAGGTGTTGATTCTTATTAAATACTTTGCCTCCCAAACTCCCTCTCAAAATCTGCCTCTGGAATATCCAACTGGCAAAATCAGGGTTAGTCGAGCACAGTATGGAAAAGGGAGAGAGAACGAAACATCTAACCATTAGTGATACACATTATTTTCAGAAAAAGATTAATCTTGGAGAAATAATCCAAGTTGCAGTGATTTATGAAAATCTGAGAAACTGTCTGGTCCTCTTCAGTGATAGAAACATCGAGACTGGAAAGAGAAGACCAGAAGTCAATCTCAAATCTATCATTTCAGTTGGCCTTGTGCAAGTCACTTATCTCATTGAGCTCCAGTTTCCTCTTTAGTAAAATGATCCATTACTTAAGTAATCAGAGTAATTTTTCACCTTTGAAAAATATAGTATTCTACCTCCTCTGTTCTTGTAGCCTTTGTTCATTGCACTAGAATGTCCCAGCAACTAGAAAAGAAAGTCTGGTACTCAATAATGATTAAGATGAATTGTACAGAAGATATGACTTATTAAACCAACTGATAATTACACTTCTGCTGTACTTCTGAAAATGAAGCCTCTCCAAATTCCTCAACCTCACCTGTAAATAATTTTGAAATTTTTATTGAAGGACTTCTCTACCGTATAGATGAATGTTTTTCTTCTAATTAAATTTAGGTCATTGGAACGGAATAGAGATCATTTTAAAAGTCACAGAAAATATTATTTCTCTTAATGCAAAACTATTGAAATCTCACAAGGCTTCTTCTTTTAAGATATACATGAAGGCTCCCCCACATTATGATGACGCTTTCAAGCTTCCTGAATAAATTGACAGTGTTTTTCTTTGTCCATCCAGTACACATGTGCCTATTTCTTGCAGGACACCTAAGATGCATACTGCTTCATTGCTTTTATATCTGTTTTTCCCTTCCAGACTATAGGACCTTCAAAGTAATGATTATGTGGCCTGTATATCCCTAACAGCTTTCAAGTGTTTGCCACATATTACGGAACAACAACAACAATAAATAATGGTAAGTTGGTTATGAGTGAGTTATGTATATATCCTATAATCAACATGTAGCTTTCAAATTGTTCTTACCTGAGTTTCTTTAAAAAGTCCTTTAAAAGTTCTTTAAAAAGATGGATATGACACCTGGGTGGCTCCTTTGGTTAAGCATCCATTGGCTCAGGTCATGATCCTATGCTCTTGAGATCAAGCCCCACATTGGGCTCCATGCTGAGTGTGGAGCCTGCTTAAGGTTCTGTATCTCCCTCTCCCTCTGCCTTTTCCCCACTCCCACGTGCATGCACGTGTGCCTCTCTCAAAAAATGATATAGATAGATAGATGGTAGATAGATAGATAGATAGATAGACAGATAGAAGTTCCTTAAAATGATAGAGAGGGAATACATAGAGGATTACTGCCTTTCCATACTCCAGCCACAAAAGAATGGTTAAGAAGGGTTGAACTATTTAAAGCAGTAAGAGCACAGGATCATTACATTTTTGTGCATATATTCTGATCCCATGAAACCTTTCTGAACTTCAAGGATTTTGTGTTCACTATGCATTTAGTAATCTTTATCACACAAAGCAGTTTTTAAGGAATAAGTGATATTTACACACATGAAGTCCTAATATGATGTCTAGCATAGTCACTATTCCATGGCAATTATTTATCTTCTCATTTAAAAAATTGAATAAATAAGCTGCCTTGTGTGATAAGTTTACTCCAGATCACTAGAAGATGTTTGTAGCTACCAAGATCATTTTTGCAATAGAATCTTGGGTTCTACATAGTAACTCCCACATAGAATTTATTCTGGCTCTCAGAATCTTAGGCAATTTATTGAAACTATGATGTTTGTCACATCATGGGAGCTAGGACCTGGACTTCTTCCATGTGGCTCAAGCATAGATTTTGTAATCAAAACTTATAAAATAAAAAGTGCCAGGGCGCCTGGGTGGCTCAGTCGTTTAAGCGTCCAACTTCAGCTTAGGTCATGATCTCACAGCTCATGAGTTCGGGCCCCAATTCAGGCTCTGTGCTGATCTGTGACTCCCTCTGTCTCTCTCTGCCCCTCCCCTGCTCATGCTCTGCTTCTCTCTGTCTCTCAAAAAATAAATAAATGTTAAAAATTTTTTTAAATAATAAAATAAAATAAAAAGTGCCTTTCTCAACGCACTATTTCACGACCTCGGCTTATTTGTAACTCCTCCCCACAAAATGATTAACAACCTGGCCACCACAAAGTTAGACCTTAATTCAGAAATAATTGTCTTCAAAATTTATCTTGTTTTGCATTCTTTGTATCTTCTGTCAATAATGGTACATCTCTAAAGTTGTCATAATAAGACTGAATTCATAGGAATTTGTGTGAACTAATGAGACAAAGGTGCTTGGATGGCTCAGTTGGTTAAGCATCCAACTCTTGATTTAGGCTCAGGTCATGATCTCACAGTTGGTGAGTTTGAGCCCCACGTTGGACTCTGCACTGACAGTGTGGAGCCTGCTTGGGATTCTCTCTCTCTCCCTCTCTCTCTGCCCCCAAACTCTTTCTCTGTCTCTCAAAATAAATAAATAAATGTTAAAGAAATGTTTTAATTTAACAATTAAATAAAATATCTAGATTTATATTAGCTACTTCTGTGAAACACTTTCACACTATCCTCTTAGCCCATCTTTGTGTTGAAATATTTGTTAGAGTACAATGAAATGCATAATAATGCAATAGGGCTTTCCCTCCCAATATAAACTGAACTCAACCAAAAATTTGCAACATATCCCCCAGATGTGATCTAAATACTCTGTGAAGTAAGGACTTGATGACCAACTGGCAGGGATGTTGCACTGAAAATTTCTATATCAGGCATGAGTTGAAACTAAGTAAAATCTTCAAAACACTATTTTTGTCTTATACTATTCAAAAACCTTTTTCACTTTGTGGATCACAAAATACCTTTTAAGTACTTATATGAACACATTATAAAATATATAGGAGAAACCTTCTTATGTTCTTTACTTCCATAATTGGGGTTGATAATTAGTTTATTAATCAACAAATCAGTTAACAAGGAGAATCATAAGGCAGACATATATGTTATCTAGCTAGTTAGTTCCAATATTCATTTACTCTCTGAAGTTTTTAAACAATTCCAAGGCTAAGGGCGCCTGGGTGGCTCCGTGGGTTAAGCATCCGACTTCAGCTCAGGCCATGATCTCACGATTTGTGGGTTTGAGCCTGGCGTCAGGATCTGTGCTGATGGCTCAGAGCCTGGAGCTTGCTTCAGATCCTGTGTCTCATTTTCTCTCTGCTCCTCCCCCACTTGTGCTCTGTCTCTCAAAAATAAATAAATGTAAAAAAAAAAATGTTTCAACAATTCCAAAGCTATACAATCTTTCTTTAATAAATCACACATATATTGATTAAAAGGTTAAATAAGAAATAAAGTACCAACAGGAAATAACTAAGAAAGCAAGGATTTTTTAAAACATCTGACAGAATGCCTGGGTGGCTCAGTTGGCTAAACATCCAACTCTTGGTTTTGGCTCAGATCACGATTTCAGGTTTGCGAATTCGAGCCCCACATCTAGCCCTGTATGGGGCCTGGCCTCCGGCTCTGCCCTGACAATTCAGAGCCTGCTTGGGATTCTCTTTCTCCCTCTCTCTCTGTCCCTTCCCTGCTTGTGCTCTCTCTCTTTCTTAAAAATAAAGAAAGAAACTTTTAAAAAAACTACTTAAAAAAATTAAAAAACATCTGGATATTCAGTAAATTTTATAATTCTTACAACTGCCTTGTCTAATTCTAACATGACATTTGATTAAATGACTGACCTTTTTCAAGTTAACCATTTATTTTAATTTCAATAGAATAAAATAAATGACTATTTGCAAGCATTTTTCATTAGTTTATTAAATTATTCATTTCAATTAAATTAGTAATAGCAACTACAAGACAGTGAAAAATGTGGATTAATCCTAATAGCTGCTTTAGTGCCACCTAGTGGAGAGAACTTTCATAGCAAATCAATACAACCATGTGCAACAACTTCATGGGGGACTTATATTTGTACATAAAAAGTACTCTCCTTTACTTGCTTTTTAAAAAAAAGATGTGAGTCCCATAGTTCTATTTTGACATAATAACTCTGAGTTCATAGTTGGGATGATCTTTCCATGGCCATTTATTTTTTTCCATAGTAATAAATAAGATTTAAAAAAAAAGAATAGTGGGGCGCCTGGGTGGCGCAGTCGGTTAAGCGTCCGACTTCAGCCAGGTCACGATCTCACGGTCCGTGAGTTCGAGACCCGCGTCGGGCTCTGGGCTGATGGCTCGGAGCCTGGAGCCTGTTTCCGATTCTGTGTCTCCCTCTCTCTCTGCCCCTCCCCCGTTCATGCTCTGTCTCTCTCTGTCCCAAAAATAAATAAAAAATGTTGAAAAAAAAATTTAAAAAAAAAAAAAAAAGAATAGTGAATCCACCTTCCCTAAAATTCCTTCTCCAAGAAGATATAGAACATATGCTTACACCTTCATTTTAATGTTCACAGTGATGCCACCTAGTAGACATTATCTCCATAATATAGATGAGGAAACTGAAGGCTTATGCTCAAAACTCCCTTGAAATGACTTGTAGGAGGATTGTTCTTATAAAGTAAATGGAATATTTTGAGTGACTTTGCTGAATATAATAACAGTAAATTTCCTCTTTAGGTACATGGTCTCTGCTCTTGAAATGCTCTTTCTTACATTCTGTTCTCTCTGCCCTTTATGTCTGAGTGACAAATGTCCCTGTAAGTCCCATATGTCAGTATCACTCTCATAAACTTTCTTTAATTTCTATGGCCTTAACTCCAGCTAAGTTACATTACTTGGGTTAGATTACAATTGTGTCTTAATTAATATAATATGTATTGATTTTTTTTCTAGAAATGGTATCATTTTCAAGTATTATATACATTTCAATTTCCTCTAAATTGCGCGTTTAAAACATTTTTCAATAAAGACATTCCAAGACAAATACTCAGAGGTTAAAACTTGTAAATAGAATCTACTCTTTATACAATATAGTATGCAACAAAAATACATTTAAAAATACAGTTTCGGTGTAAGGATGTATCACTTGTCATGTACAAATGCATAGCCTTAAAAGATGGAGTAGTTTACCAAGAACACAAGATTGATGATGAAAATTTTTGGATTCTGTTCCTAGCTCTGCTGTTGCTTAACTTTGGCAGGATCTACAATATAGTCAACTTTCACTTACTTCATGCATATGAACTAAATTAAATGATTCCCCTCCCACCCATATGGTGGACTTTCTGCACAGATGCGGGTAGCATTACATGCTGTGCAAAATCCCAGCTGTAAACTGAAAACAGTGCTTTCATTTATTTTCTTGTGTTTTTAGTGTTTTTTTTTTTAATAAGCTTAAGAAGCAAATGAAAAACAGAAAACAGAACCAGAATACTGGTTACGTCCACAATTTAATGAAGAAAGATAGAAAGGGCTGGAAACAATAAGGAAAAAATACAAGTATATTCAAATGTAAAGAATGTGGAAAATAGGGAGAACTGACATTATTTGCAAGCTCCTTAAAATGTATGTTCTTTAAAAAATGCCCCGCTTTTGCAGATTCAGAAGCCCCAAATGTCCTTCAAAATTCTGCTGAGGAAAATATGTTCTGAGCGAAAATCCTGTGCTGTTTTCCTTCAAGGAGTATACATATCTGAAAGCAGGGGGGAATCTGTGATACCTCAACTGTATATGCATTAGTATTCAATTAAAACCATGGGTAATTGTCAGCTTTAGTATTAAGTTGTAAAAGAGGTAGGTTTAAAATAAAATTAGCCCTTTACTGTAACTCAAGGCTTTTGCTATTCTTATGAGGAATTTCTGTTCAGAATATTCTTTGGTGTCAGATCTCTATATGTGCCTCCGTAGAAGCCCAGTTTTACAATTCTTCAGGCTAAAAGCCAACGTGAAAATCTGGAAGGATTCCGCATAGTCCTGTGTGTATATAATAGGCCGAGACAGAGAGATGTTCCTGAATATGCATGTGAATTTTATAAAGTGATGCACACAAAAACTCTATCATTCTGGATCACTATTTCAATAAAATCTTTTCTCCAGCTAGATATTTAGTTCTGTCACTGGCACAGTCTATTTGATCTGTCTATCTCTGTCTCCATCTCTGTCATTTCTGTTTCTCCTCTTAATTGAAACCATGTAAGTAGGCCTAGAGTAATTTATAGTACTGGCAAAGAGTCTGGCCTCCAGACCTTTAGGAAAGTTTATTTACCTTGAAATAGTTCGTCAGCATGCAACTTAGATGAAATGAGTAAGATTTCAGAAAAGTTCATATTCCTCCCAAGTTCAGTTCCAACCTTTACTATAATAGCACATGTTAAGCATGAGGCAAAATTAACAAAAAAGGTATAACTTGTTGTTTATTCTCTTTGGTCTCACATGCAGTTCTATTTACCTAAAAATGGATCTTAAGTATCATATATCTAGTCAACTCCTTCCTACAAAAATCTCAACTCTATCTAAATTGCCCTTTTCTCAGAGTGAAAAATCTTACATAGTCTTGCAAATGTCCAGAATCCTTATATCAAATAACAAACACTAGAAGTATATAAGTTATATATAGAAAATTTTGTTCCCAAAATAATTTCAGCTATTTTTAACTAGACCTCAGTCACAGAGACTGAGAAAATATTCTAAGTTAATAAAGGAATGCTGTATATCACTGCATTTCACTGAGCATACATAAGTAAAGTATAATAACGAAGTTGTAAACATTACTGTTCTGGTTATCTCTTGCTGTTTAGACAACCACCTCAAGAGTTGGCTGCTTTTAAACAATGACAGTTATTTACATTGATCCAAGATCTGCAGTTCTACCATGGCTGGGGTGGGATGGCTCCTCTTTACTTTCCAAAGCATTATTTGGTGTGGTTGGACAGTGGCTCAAGAGGAATGATGATTTGTTCATATGGCTGTTAGCTGATTCATAGTTGCCAGTCATGGATCTCAGCTCCTTTCCTAATGGGTTATCTCCTTGAAGCTGCTTGGGGCTCTTCTTGGGATATGGCTGGGTTGTAAGGGAGATATTTCCAGAAGACTTGAAGTGGGAATTGTCACTTTTCTAAGGTCTGAGCCTAGAAACTGTCACAGCATTGTTCTGATATATACACTATCTGTCAAAGCAGTCATACAAACCTCCCACGTTCAAGAAGAAGGAACATCAACTCCACCTCTGGGTAGAAAAGTGACAAAGGATTTATGGCTAGCTTTAATTTTCCACAAACATTAACAAAGCTATATAAGGCAGATTACATGGAAAACCAGTGAGCTGGATTTGAAATACCCACTAATTTCAGACTTTTATTCTTCAAACTGTGTTCCCAGTTGGTGCTCTCCAAATTTATGTGAGTATGACATTTTTCAAGTTCTCCAAAATACATAAGCATCTTTGCGAATAACTAACTGGATAAATTCGACTATTTTGAACACCCTAAAGACATTTTATATATAAGACAGATACAGTTTATCTTCCCTACATATCCCTTAGTACTTTGCTAATAAAAATTCAATTAAATGTAGTCAACGTAGTTATGATTGGTCTATTAAATTATAGCTAAATTACTTAGTATTTTAATAACTATTGGTTTTTGGCACCTAGTATTCACGTAGCAATAAATATTACAATTATTTACTAATATTAGAACCTATAACTGTTATAATGATCATCTCTTTTAAGAACCTTAGGTCATCCTAGACTGTCACATTCTTAACGTATCCTTTATAGTTTAATAAAATCAAAAGAAAGTCCAAATTAAAATATAATTAATATGTAGTTCTCACCCAGAAAGACTCAAAGCTAACTATGTCATTGCTTCCAAAATTTAAAGTGTACATTTATTTAAGTTGTGTATAAAAATAGCCATGATAATTTTACAGACTGACATCTGATTATCAAAATTAATATCCTAGGCCATAATCTGGGCCACCTTAGGCCTATATGGGTCAGAAGTAACCATTACACAGAAGAATGAAAATTTAGCAAAAAGGAATTGTTTTTAGTAGAGATGAAGTCCTTGGTCAGCTGAAAGTTATAAAAGGCAGCAAGTCCGTTGTTGTTTTCTGACCTGTTTAATTTTTCATTCTACGTGGGATACATTCAACAGTGAACTTTCCTGCAGTCTCAGGAAGACACTCGGAAAACACCCAGAGCTCTTTCCCCACACACGCACCCTCATCCTGTATGTCCTTTATATTTCTTATTTGCCAGGACAGTGGTAAACCAAAGTGACAGCAACTTTAGCTGAGTCTCGGTTGTCATTCTTGCCAGTCTTTGAACCCTGATTAAGTGTTGTAGTCCAACTCACAACTGACAGAACTGTCATAGAGAAACATTCCATACTCCAGAAAGAATCTGATACCGTGAAAAACAAGAGAACTTCAGAGGTCATATTTTAATAATGAAAGGGCAAATATTTCCTTTAGTTTCAAGACTGTCTCTGAAATACGTTTTGTTACTTACAAAAAATAATACACTTACTCAAATTATAAACTCGAATCTTTAAACTGGAGGAGAGACTCAAAAATGGCAATTATTATATACATACTTTACAAATGAGGAAAATACTGAGAAGTCTAGGAATTTGCCTCAACTACACAGCTCATTAGAAACAGAGCAAGAATTGGGACTTGTTTTCTGGGCCTCCCGTTTAGACCTTTTTGTATGGTTATCAAATGTCAGAATTTTCTACTAAAATATGTTATCACTATAAATGACTTGACAGACTATTTTGAATCTTAATTGTATTAGCAACTTTATAAGGAAGTCTCTTTTGTTGATTACTAATGTTACCCTGAAAAACCGGGATAATTACTAAAGGAAGCATAGAGCAGATATCTGGCTAAGATGACAGACAGAATGCCACGTTTCTGCTACTGAGACATACAAATGCTGAGCATAATCTATGAAAAATATGTATAATATGTAATATATAATATGTAATATAATGCAATATTTACATATTTTATAATATGTAATATATGTAATATAATATGTAATATATTATGCTGAGCATAATCTATGAAAAATATGTATAATATGTATATATATGGAGAGAGAGAGAGAGAGAGAGAGAAATTTGAAATTAACAAAGGGAATGTTCAGATTACCTAGCAGCAAATGAGGAAATGGAGTTGAAGCTATGTGGCATGTGTATCAGATGACCTGGTTTGCCTGGGATGTTCTAGCATGTGCCTATCATGCGAGTGCAACTTGTAGCACTGCCTTATATTCTCAGATGTTTTCTGGTTTGGAAGAAAAATTATGTGGTCATTATACATATGAGGTTATAGAATCCAACCGTGCTGTTTAATGCCCATAAAACGATGGCATGATGGATACAAGGCCATAGACCACGACAAAACCAAAAGAAATCATCCTATCTGTGAATGGGCAGAAATACTGCCAACGATTGCCAGGAAGCTGACTGAAGTGAGAGATTATGAGTTGAAAGAGTGTCGTTTGTGGCTACACAGAAACTTCAGTCTGAACCCCAAAGTTCTGGGGACAAATCTTCTATTTGAAAACCTACCATAAAAATTTTTCAAACATAAAGGGTTTCTGTAAGGACTTGTATCAGTCATGATTGTATCAGCAAACAAAATCACTTTAATGAAATAATTGGTTTAAAAAGTGCATTGGAATTACGTGGGGAGAGCTAGGGAAGCTACAGTCAGAGGAATTGTCACCCAATACAAGACCATTGCAAGTGAGGAGGAAGGAAAGCAAACATCAAGTCCTCATCTTAAGCACTGGATCAGGTCCTTCTCAAGGACTGGTATGAATGGTTGAAAGCCTTTTCTTTCCTTTTTTTTTTTAACATGTATTTATTTTTGAGAGACAGAGACAGAGCGTGAGGAGGGTAGGGGCAGAGAGAGAGGGAGGCACAGAATCCAAAGCAGGCTCCAGGCTCTGAGCTGTCAGCACAGAGCCTGACTCGGGGCTCAAACTCACGAACTATGAGATCATGACTTGAGCTGAAGTTGGAGGCTTTACCAACTGAGCCACCCAGGCGCCCCTGAAAGCTCTTTTCGACTGTCTCATCAACAGCACCAAAATGGTGGCTTCTCACATTCTTGTTGAGAAGCTCTTGTGATTCTTCAGTCTGCCCAGAACTCTGGAAAAAAACACCTAAATATTGTATAAACACTTTTATTGGTAAACTATATCTCAACAGTTCTGGAAAAGGTAGCTCCCTGCTTCTCCTCTACAGTGAAGAAGAAAGTGAAGAGGAAACTACAAAAAGGGGTGTAGTTTGACCCTGGACACTTGGCACAGGCACAGGGAGAGTTGAATGCACACCAGTCTTCGATAAATGCTTCTACAGCCCAGGAAACACAGGAGACTCTGAAGACAATGCCTTTATTTTTTAAGCCATTTTTTATTTGTTTATATTTTTTAGGTTTATTTATTTATTTTGACAGAGACAGAGAGAGCACAAGCAGGGGAGGAGCAGAGAGAGAGAGAGGGAGAGAGAGAGTCCCAAGCAGGTTCCAAGTGATGTCAGGTGTAGAGCCTGATGTGGGGCTTGAACTCACGAAACGATGAGATCATGACTTGAGCTAAAATCAAGAGCTGGTTGCTTAACTGGCTGAGCCACCCTGGTGCTTTGACAATCCCTTTAAAGAAGCGCTCATACAGAATACTGAAAAGCATTGGAATAAATCCTTCCCTCTGGAAATGAATTAAGGGAATAAAAGGGAAAATTCACAGCCAGAATCTAGTGATTTAGAACAATCTGAAATTTTTTTACAATAGAGTTAAATTATTCAAATATATAAAAGAAAAAGTAGAGTTCATAATATTCTAGGATATTTTTAAATGCCTCAGTTCCAAAAATTACTATTGGCATTACATTAAAAAGTGATGTATTTGAGAGTTTAGTTACTCGTTGCTTAATTGATTATTTGGTCAATAGATCTGAGGGAAATACCAGGAATATATCACAGTGAGTTTAGAGCTGAAGATTGGGCTAAACAGACAGGATAAGAGCCTGTAAATATGTCCTAAAGGAACACTAGAAATTGGGGGGAAAGATAAGGAAGACAGGCTATGCTTAAACAGAAATGAATTAATTTTTTTCTAGAAATACAGGAAGACACGTCTCAAACTGAAAGACTGCAATGAGTTCTGAGTAGAAAGAGTAATCTCTACTCTTAAAACATCAAGAATAGAGTAATACTTTTTAGTTCTAAATGTATATAGGCATGATAGTTACAATTGAATAATTTTAAGATCTATGTTAACATGGAAGAGTCTTTCCAACTGTACTGACCAGCAATTTTATCATAATCACATAGTCTTCTTAGGCCTTAGTTTACTCATTTGGAAAGTGGGAAGAGTACCATTGATTCTACCTATGTCAGTGGGATGTGCTCAATAAAAAATAGGTATACTATTTTGAAGAAACTATAGAGGAATATGTAAATATGAGCTGCTTATCTCCATCACTGATTTGAAACTTTAATGCGCCATTATTTATCTTTCATTCATTTAATCATTACTTCAGATATCAAAATGTTTGTCAGTATGAAAAAAAGTAAAATCAAAAAAGGAATGTGACGACAGTTACTTAGGGAAGAAAGCTGTAAAATAGTGGGTGAATGGAAATTTTTTAAAAATTCTCATTTCCATTAAAGCATCCTAACTGTATTTAAATGATGCTATTACATGGATTAAAATGCTATACTAAGAGTATAACCTCGAGATCAAAAGCTGCTTTCAAGTAGAATTGCCAGTGATGAAGACTAATGGTTACAGGTTATTCTGACCTTCTTAGAATTACGTCTAAACAGACAGGTCCTCCAGCTTTGTAGACACTGTATTAAATTGTCACTTTTCAAGATTGAACTGATTTATATGGAGGTGAATATGTGGAATATGAACTGTATTAATATAAGCACTTACTTTATTTTAAGAAAGAGTGATGATTTGGAAAAAATAAACACAAAACTTCCTGCCCCATGGAAGTAGTTGTATAAGCCACCTTAAGTCGTCAGGACCTGGCATTTAGCAGTAAATCACTAAGTAAAATAAGCAGTAGCAAACTCGAGGTTTTAAAAAATAGAAGATGGAAAGAAAAAATTTATTTTGGTTTTACTTTTGCTTTTTTAAATGCATATTACAAAGTGAAACCTCAACTACGTTTCGTGAAATATAGTCTCTAGTATGGTAGAAAACATTTAAGAAAAGTAATCAGTGTATAAAATATAATGATTCCTCAAAGAACAGATTCCTTTAAAACCAAAGTATTTTATTTAAGCATAGAATGGATCTTCATAATGAAAACAGCTATCTATATAAGCAGGTTTTTTTTAATGGAAAGGCGTCAGTACCCTTTTCCCCAAAGAAGTTAAAATAAATTGGGGCCACCTTAATCAAGGTTATGACTTCCTTGAGGCTTATCTTCTGACAGAATCATTTTCTACAATCATTTTCTTTTCTGTTAGCAACTATTGTCTGGGGCTTTTCTGCTACCGTCACAGTCCCCTGTCTGAAAGTCAAAAAATGATCAGATACCCAATTATTTGTACTTTTTTTTTAAAATAGCCTAAACTCAATTAGAATTGATTCACAATTAGTTATAAATTAATTATAGCTTCCAAATTTCTAGTTTAAAGGTAGCCGTCTAATTAGAGTGAGCCTTAACAATGATGCCTGACTTCAGCTGGAAAGCAGTGAGTATGGGTTATTGGAGAGGAGAGGGGTGGGGTGCAAGACCTGTGTGCTAGTATCACACAGAAGTAATGGAGATTTCCGCATGAGTGGACATCCCATCCAGCCCCAGGGCTTACTCGCCTCTACTCTCACTGCAAACAACGCAGAGCATTCTCTTAAAAGATTTGTTCAAATATAAGCAATATTCAATGCTGATTTTCTAAAATATCATGAAAACAGGTTGATGAGACAAGCCTGGATTCATTACTTCCCATGGTAAAGAATAATACCTTGGGAGAGGCAAAAGAGCACTTAATGAGATTTTGAAGACTGGTTTAAGGTGGGTCATTCAATGTGGAGGCTTGGTTAGGATTTTGTAGAACCATAACAACATCGGTTAGGATTGTGGAGACAGGGAGGAGAGAATTTTGAGGCAACTACTACAAAGGTCTTGATATTCAGGAATACCCTAGAATGAAAAATGAAATTCTTTGCAATTTTTATCATCTTGGGCAAAAGTTTTCTGTAGTACTAAAATTAAGTCCATGGAGTCATTGGTGGAATAAAGGCATGTTAATGTAGACAGTAAGCTGTGGGAATGTAGTCTCCATTCTCAGCAGGGAATCCCAACAAAACAATATCAAGACTGATGAAGCCAGACAGGGAAGCAGACACCAGAACAAAGAAACAGCAGGCTCAATGAAGAGAAACATTTTAACACAGAGAAACAGAGCTATAAGATTGGATTTCAAAGTGAGTTAGGCTTTAAACATACATACACATACAGAGTAATACCATAAAATAAAAATAGGGGTATTTTGAAAGAAAAAAAATCCTCAATACATAGGCTAAATAGCAAAATGGATACTGCTGAAAAGTTAACAAACAGGTGTAGTTAATATTGAGGCTTGCTCTAAAAAGGACAAGGAATTGGAATATATAAAGAAAGAAGACATTTGAGGAAATCATGTAAGCTCCAACATCCAAATGGAAGGAAGACCAGAAAGAACATAGAATATTGAAAAATCAATGATGCAAAAATCATTTTCACCTGAGAATGTCTCAAGACAATAATTAACTATGCATCTCCATTCTAATGAAATATCTTGTTTTTAATATGGAATTAAAAAATTATGCTTCACAAAGCAATGGTCTATACTGCAAAAAGCAGGAAAACATTTGAGTGGCTGAGGATCTGTGAAATCATACTCTTTGACACTTCTAGAAAGTGCCTGTTGCTTACGCATTGTTCAGTATCTTGCATCAGAGATGGTCTAACCATGGGATAAAGGTCTCTTTCTTCTTCGACAAAACTCTTAATGTCTGAGTGACCATGAGTGACCAGAAAGTTTTCGGATGAAAAAGTTAAAGTCCTTCTTGCATTATCTGGAATTCTCTTTCTTATAACTAGCACAAAGTAGACTGGTCGTGGATCACTAGTCTCCAAACTGTATTTAGTTTCCTTGAATCCAAATCCAGTCAAATATTATTTTCTGAGTCATTTGGTGGAATTATTTTAGTTAATTTTATAATAATTTCCTACCAACATCCGTGTTTCCTATTACCACAAAACACATTATTCCATACCTTTTATTTCTACATCTGGATATAAAATTCCTTGAAAAGGGTGCTATCAAAATGAATCCATCTTATTAATAAAGGTATTCATGTTCCTTCAAAGTGGTTATTCAGAAAAATAAGTGCCACCTGTCAACTGCTCATCACCAATGACACAATGTAGTTATAATGCTATTGTGGGCCAGAAGCCACAATTTTATCTTGGAGCAGCTACAAAAAAATCCTTAGTGAAATCATGTTCTATTATGAGCTGTGTTCTCTGTTTAGGTTCGTAGAGATTATAATCTGTGTTCACAGAAAAAAAGAGAAGCATCCTGCCTTGCTCCAGTACCCACCATTGAAGCCAGGCTTAAGTGATACCTACTAATTTTTATTTGAATGAAAGTATCTCATTGTATTCACTTTATTTTTCAGCACTAGCTTAATACCCCTCTTCACATACTTTATCATAGAGGCTAAAGAGTAGAGGATTGAAGGTGCTGTGTTTACATTTTTTCTCCATCATTGTCAAAAAAAAATGTGGATTTAGTAAGGACTTTATTTGAAAGATAATTCCAAGGGTAAAAAGCAGTATTGCAATAGTGGAGGGGAAGAATTGCAATAAATGAGAACACTCTGATCATAAGATCTTAGAGTGTCTCCAGGGCAGGCAAAAAGAGTTTTTCTGTTACAGAGAGGAGTGAGCAAGGCTAAAAGGAACCATGTAGGGGGAGTGGGATGAGAGTGGCAGGATCAGATAGGAGATCAGAGAATGTTTTAGTCTGAGGCCAGGCTGTTCTCAGGAAGAGCTGTTAAGGAGCTGCATGCCAGCCAAAGTTAGGGACTTGGGGAAGGACGGAAGCTGTACCCAAATTGTTTTGTTCTGTTTTCTTTTGCTTTAACAAGCATTTTGTTCTGGTTGATCAGTGGGGACTAGGAGTTCAGCTGCTGATTTATGAAGCAAAGAGTAAGAATTTGGAGAGTTTGTGTCTCATTTTGCCATAGGAAAACGAGGGAAACATCCCTGAACCTTATCTAAGTCATTTGGGGAAGGGTGATTTATTGCAGTTGGCCTTTTTTTCAGAATACAGAAGGGTGGAGGGTTTCTTAACCTCCACTGTTTTCTAGAATCACCAAGCTCAAGTAGAATGCAATATTGTCATCATGAAAGACATAGGGGACAGGAACCAGAGATGCCTAAAAATACGTCTTGAAACTTCAAAGCACAATTCTGTACATTCACTTACAGTCATCCAGTCAGGTTAGAAATAAAACATTTAGAAGTTCTTTGAATAAAAGAAAGTTTGAGCATAGCCTGAATCTGGCCGTTGCATTTATTGTTTGTCCTAACAGGCACGTGTATACATACAAAAACATAAGAATGGTGTCTGTTAGTATTTAAATACCTTAAAACTATAAGACATCTATCTCTAAAATTGGTAATGCTTTTATAGATAATATATGATGTGAGTTTTGTTAACATAGAATGGAATATTCAGATTTTATTTTGTCTTAGGGAAAACCTAGAATAAGTGGCCTGGACTTCTATTTTCACACTTAAAATGTAGCAAATGAGTATATAATTTTTCCAAAGTTAAATATAGAATATAACTTTTATAATAGATATAGAATATAGAATGTAATTATTCTATAACAAAAAATATAATATTCTAAGCTACAGATTGTTTTGTGTGTTCTGTCTTCTAATACTGATTCTGTAATTTACTGCATTAGTTTTGTCACATTGATAAGTTATTAAGTCCTCTGTGTCTTATTTCCTGTATTTGTAAATTGATTACACCAATATCTACCAAATTAATAGAAAAGGTATGTAAAATCCATTCACTGCATGTGGACCAAAGTCCCAGTAAAAAATATGAGGGAAAACATTCTTTAACAGTATAATGGTTTGACTTACATATATTGTGAAATGATTACCACAGTAAGTTCAGTTAGCATTTATCAAATCATATACTAAGGGGGAAAAAAGTGAACAAAGAAAAAAATTCTTTTTTCCTTGTGAAGAGAACTCTTAAGATTTACTCACCTAAAAACTATCCTAGGGGGAGCCTGGGTGGTCAGTTAAGTGTCTGGCTTTGGCTCAAGTCATGATCTCTCATGGTTTGTGAGTTCGCACCCTGCGTCGGGCTCTGTGCTGACAGCTCAGAGCCTGGAGCCTGCTTTGGATTCTGGGTCTCCCTCTTCTCTCTGCCCCGTTCATGCTCGCTCTCTCCCTCTCTCTCTCTCTTTCTCTCAAAAATAGACATTAAAAAAGTTATAAAGAATTAAATTAAATTAAATTAAATTAAATTTAAAACTATTTTATATACCCTACAGCAGTGTTAACTATAATCATCATGTCGTACATTTCATCCTAATACTTATTTATCTTACATCTGGAGTTCATACCTTATGACCACCTTTGTCCAATTCCTCTTTCCCACACCCTGCTGCTGGTAACCACAAATCTGATCTCTTTTTCTTTGAGTTTGGTTTGTTTTTGGTTTTGTTTTTTAGATATCTCATACAATATTATTTGTCTTTCTCAGACTTATTTCACTTAGCCTAATGCCCTCAAGGTCCATCCCTGTTCTTGCAAATGACAGGATTAACTGAATTAATAAATTCATCTATGAATGAATCTTGGTAATAGGGATAGTCAACACATGATACCTAAATAATGACAACTGACTGAGTATATGTAGCAAAGGTACTACAATTCTGAATCCACTCACATACTGAAAATTCTCTCCTTGGTCTGCCTACATACCACATAATCATTCTTACTCGTGATTATTTTTTTTTCCTAGAACAAAATCCAAATGCATTTCATCCTCATATATTTTTTAATTTTATGAAATAATTTTTCTGCTAGCACTAAAAAAATATGACAGACACCCAGTCTCAAAAGCAAATCATTTTCTTGTCACACCCCTAGAGTTTCCTCAACTAACATAATCATAACTGGGTCATTATTCCTCTGAGAACTGAAAATGAATGTTCATAAAGAATTGAGTTTTTAAAAGCCATAATAACAAGGACTTTTAAATGTCAAATTTACTTACCCAATTCACCTTTTGTTCTGCCATGTAATTTTAATGTACCTTTATATGTACTGTGCATGATTCCTTTCTGTAGCATTATCTCTAGAAAATGATGGATTTTCTATGACTTAGCCTGCAAGGAAAATCTAGACAAATCTTTGAGAATATTAGTTGTGCAAGGGAAACTGTGATTCAATACTGGAGAATTTTTAGTCTTCATGAGAATCCTTGATAGTATTCTTATACTATTTAATAAGAGTGTCAGGGAGCAATGGAGTGAACCTATAATCATCTCATAGCAATTAACAAGAAATTTTTGTGCTTTATTTCTTCCTTGTATGTCTGTTTTTGTCAGGGAGATTTCACTACTGGAGTGTAGCACATCTTTCTGGCAACAATGATACGAGTCTGTTAACAAGTAAATTGGGCAATAACACCCAGAGAAAATGGGACTATTCAAGAGCTGTGTGTAATTGTCTGAGGGCCCTGAGGAGAACAGAGTAGGGCATCTGCTGCTAAGGAAAAAGTCAGCAGTTGATGCCTATGTGCAGGGAAAAATCAACCCACCCCGGTGGGCAAATATTTTAATACGGTATCCACTCCATAACCTCCGCTCACCCTATATTTAACCCTGGACAAAAAGCCATGGAGTCCAACAGTCCATAGTCTCTGTTAGCATCTTGGAAGACAAAGAAACAAACTTGGGATCTAGAGCTCTTAATATCTATTGTTTTAGCAATTCTGTGATTTCTACCTGGTCTACCAAAGAGGGTGTGAGAACATCAAAAAAAAAAAAAAAAAAAAAAAAAAAGTTAAAAAATGCACTAGTTTTCATGTCCCCAATGTCATTTTCTCTCTCAAATGCTTGTATTGACAACAGACAGATACCAATCAGTTGCCATCTAAGTATCTAGAAGAGGTTTGTTTACAGTATGCTTTGTGGATTGGAACAATGAACAAATGAAAACCCTCCTATGTTAAGCCTTATGGAATACACAGCATTACTAAATTATTGTTGTAGTTCATAAAGTCAGTCTCAAATGCTTAATACAGGAACATACACAAACTCTCAGTGGATTTTTTTCATATTGAATGATGGCATTTCTAGGTTCTCAACAATAATATTCTACCTTATTGTCATTGTTCAGATTAATATACCAAGATTCAAAACGAGTAAGTGAATTTCTAGAGTTGCCACTACCTTGTAGGGTTGTAGTGTGAATTAAATTAATATATATGACTTAGAAATAATTTAGAATGATGCTTGTCACATAGAAAGTACTAAAGAAGTGTTGTTTGCTATTATTATGACCCCTGTTTTTGAAATATTGTATTCCTCATCTTGTATTACAAAGTTTAAAATTCTAGTTACTGCTAAAACATCAATGCCCCTTGTAGAACTGGAAACACTCCAGGACTCACTTTCAGACAGGGTACTCTGCACTTTCTGGAGCAGTGCTGGCCACAAAAGCAATGCTCATACAGGATAACGATGTGCAACATGATCGCAAAGGCAGAAATGTCTAAACCTCTGAAAATACAAGAAGGAACTTGCTTTAGATTTTTCCCTATGCTTGAGAATAATTATTATAAGGCAGGCAAGTTCCAGCCAAAGTCAGGCAAGTTCCAACCAAAAGGTGGCCCAGGCAATGGACAAGAAACCCTGGGGACGGGAGGATATCTCTATAGAACACCCTGCCTCAGCTATGACATTTGTGACAGCTGGACATAGAATGTGGCTCCAGCACCGGGGTCCCAGTTTACACATTTCTTAAGCTAAAAGTGATAGAACAGAAGCAACTGAAGCCATGTTACATTTTCATTCTTATACCAACTTAACTTGGCATAGTCTTTTGACATTTACAAAAACCTTTTCCAATATATTATCTCATTAATTCACCTATGAAAGATAAAGGGCAGATATCTTTATTAAAAGCCCACTGTGTAGGCATTAAGAGGAAGGTACAAATTCACATATCACCCCCAAAGGTCATTTCTAATCTTATGCCTCTTAAAAAAAGCAAACAAAAAAACAAACATGGAGTTGCAACACTAAAACTACAGAAGTCCCAGGTCTGGAATCAGGGCAGTCTGATTCTATAGGCATACATTAATATCTGTGCTACAGGGATTGAATATTCCAGTTCCAACAGGAGCCAAGTGGTAACACGAGGATAGGATTGTGTTGGGTTGAGTAAGTGGAGAACTAAAGGAGGCTCGCCCTTCTATAGGAGTCAACCGCTACTGAGCTCAGGCCAATTGACTCCATTAGAGAATCAGCACACCATTTCTAGATCTGCTGACATTTCCCAACAGCTAAAAATTCCAAATTCAATGTGAATTCCCTACATTTTAAAAGTAGGCTGGGGCACCTGGGTGGCTCAGTCGGTTAAGCATCCGACGTGAGCTCAGGTCACAATCTCGTGGTCTGTGAGTTCAAGCCCCACGTCGGGCTCTGGGCTGATGGCTCAGAGCCTGGAGCCTGCTTCCGATTCTGTGTCTCCCTCTCTCTCTGCCCCTCCCCTGTTCATGCTCTGTCTCTCTCTGTCTCAAAAATAAATAAAGGTTAAAAAAAATTTTTTTTAAAGTAGGCAACTGATTCAATTTTGTGAAAACACTACTTCAAACACAGCAGTTCACGAGCGGGATCCTGTCACAGCCAAACTCTTTACCCCAGTGAGTGGGCACTTTAAATCAGAAAACAACCCCCAAGGAGAGCGAGAAGTGGGGTGGGCGAATTTTGTAGCAGCACTCGGGGGTAGTGATGGGACAGTAAAAATACTACTTAAGACAGTGTTGCCACCAAGGAGTGGCTTAGGTGGATGTGCAGTGGATTTTAGTCTTTCACAGTATTTATCTACCAGTGAAATAACCTGAATTCAAATATATATATATATATATATATATATATATATATATATATATAAACTATTTTATAAGAACATTTTGCAAATATTACATTTTCAAGGCTACTTTAAATTTTAGAAAGATTTTAGACACCATTAGAAACCAAGTTAATAAGATTATATGTATGTGAAAAATATTGGAAAATTTTGCCATTTTTATGGTTATGCTACATAAATGAAGAGTTTCCTTGGTCTGAAAGGGAGGCACAGAAAGAATTTGTGGAGAAGGGAATGCTATGTGTGTGTTTTGACACTTTTAATTTGAGCAATTTATTTTTTCTAAAGTTTATCCATTTTGAGACAGAGAGAGAAAGAGAGAGAGTGAGCACAGTGGAGGAGGGACAGAGAGAGAGAGAGAGAGAGAGAGAGAGAGAATCCTAAGCAAGCTCTGCGATGTCAGTACAGAACCTGACATGGGGCTCGATCCCACAAACCATGAGATCATGACCTGAGCAAAATCAAGAGTCAGAGGCTTAATCGACTGAGCCACCCTGGCACCCCTCATTTGAGCAATTTAGGCTATGTTTGCAACTATTTAGCTCAATTCTAAGCAGTATAGGAATTAAAGACAACTAAACGTGGTCAGCAAACCAAAAAGTTCTGTTTTGAAATATTATATTAAAGCCTCAGAAGATAATAATTCTTTAGCTCCTGATATTGGTGCTTTCTTTTGATACAATCTATTCCAGAGGTATAAACTTCTAGAGGAAGTGGCTTTTCATAGTTTGAAAGGATGTTTTTAAAGAGTCATAAAGTAGGTGACATGTAGCAATGAAGCCATTTGGTGGTGGTGGTGGTGTTTTTTTCTTATTTTTTCCAGGAAATCTTGATTATATGCTTTGCCCTCTAATTGACTTTCAGTAACCATTAGCTTTCAATCCAAGCACACTTTCCCTCAAAAATACTAATCATGACAGGAGCAAACCTCCTTTATAGGAACACATTACGCTCCCCTTCTTTAAATATGTCACAGATGAAGGTCAGAAGCTCATTATCAGAAAATAATGAATGAAAAGTTGGTTTAAAAATATAGTTATTATTGCTAATTTTATTAATTAGCTAATTTTAATCAGGTGCTGTCAGGAATGTCTACAAACAAAATCTACAACAAAATTTCCTATATCGCTCTCAGAAATAGTTCTCTAAACTGGTGGAGACACATATACTAACTGAGATTTGCCCAAGCAAAAGGTGCAAAATCAAATTAAATAACGTTATATACAATTACATAAAATAGATGTCACGTCCCTGATTCAGTGCCTGGCACATGATGGAAACTTCTTTAAAAGGATGGATACATGAATAAATGAATACTATTATCAGTCAAAATATCTCACTGCAAATAAGATTAGTGGACTACAGCTTATTTCTAACTTAAGTAGAAAATACAATCATTGAGGGGCACCTGGGTGGCTCAGTAAGTTGAGCATCCGACTTTGGCTCAGGTCATGATCTCTCAGTTCGTTAGTTCGAGTCCCGCGTCAGGCTCTGTGCTGACAGCTCAGAGCATGGAGGCTGCTTCAGATTCTGTGTCCTTTTCTCTCTCCGCCCCACCCCTGCTTGTGCTCTGTCTCTGTCTGTCTTTCAAAAATGAATAAACATAAAAAAAGAAAAGAAAAGAAAATCATTGGAAAGATCGTAGAAAGATCACAGAATGGCTGGAAATCTTAGAGAAACTTAGAGATAAAAGCTAATGGAGAAAGTGGCCAAGCAGTAAGAAGTAAATTCAAAGACACCTCACAGAAACAGTTGGCTGAGATACCATGATGGTGGCATTGCTGTAGGTGACCTGGTTTCACTATCACTGACCTCATAGTGCCACCTCTGATATGAACATCTGATTTATTGAGTCCTGGTCACATGTTCAAGTTATCTGAGCATTATCTGGCCCCTTAGGATTCTTTATTAGAATGGAAAGATCAATGCTGTCAGCAAGACTCATACAATAGAAATATTGCTGAAGTACAAAGTGAGTGTAAAGGTAGTAAAAATTAAAAAGTAGCAACGTTCACTATAATATTATGCAATACCACCTTTGCAATACATATATTTCATATATATGTGCTAAAATTCAGTATGATATTATAGCCTATGATACTACCTCCGTGACATATATGTGTATATGCTTAAATGGTAACTGTGATTCATTTGGATTATGAAGTTATGAGTTTGTGTGCTTATTTTTAGCTTGTGTTTCTATATTTTAATAAAAATGAATAATTAGATTGAACCATTATAAAAGACAATTTGCAGCTTTAGGTTATTCATTCACTCACTTTTTTATTCATTGATTAATCTAAAAAATGTGGATTTTTAATTAATCTAATTAATTAATCTAATTTTTAATTAATCTAAAAAATATTGGATACTGTGTTGTTGTTTTTTTTTAATTTTTTTTTTAACCTTTATTTATTTTTGAGACAGAGAGAGACAGAGCATGAACGGGGGAGGGGCAGAGAGAGAGGGAGACACAGAATCGGAAGCAGGCTCCAGGCTCCGAGCCATCAGCCCAGAGCCCGACGCGGGGCTCGAACTCCCGGACCGCGAGATCGTGACCTGAGCTGAAGTCGGACGCTTAACCGACTGAGCCACCCAGGCGCCCCTGGATACTGTGTTTAAAGGCTATATCAGAAACTGGATAATGTATTGCAGTGAACAAACAAGACGGCTTCCTTGTCCTATGAAGTATACAGTCAATTATGGGGGACACATTGTAAAAATTCATAAAGAACTACAATTTTTGATGTGGAGAGAGAACATAGTTTAGTTTGCAATATAAAATCTAACTAAGGGTGTGACACAAGATAAGACCGAAAGAATATAACAGTCAGCTAAAAAAATTACACACAGAACACTGTAGGTCAGGGGCAGTAAGCTCTTCTAGAAAAAAGCCAAAGAGTAAATATTTCCACCTTTGCAGGCCACGTGGTCTCTGTTGCAGACAAACACAGCCACAAGGCACAATAAAGAAAGAAGCACAACTGTTTTCCAGTAAAAGAGGCAGGAGGTTGTTGGCCCATGGGCAGCAGTTAGCTTAGCCTTGATCTAGGCCAAGGGAACATTAGGCATGTGTGAAAATCTTGAGCCTGGGTGGCTCAGTCAGTTAAGCATCCGACTTTAGCTCAGGTCATGATTTCAGAGTCTGTGAGTTGAAGCCCTGCCTTGGGCTCTGTGCTGACAACTGAGACCCCTGGATAGTGTCTCCCACTATCTCTGCTCCTCTCCTGCTCACACGCTCTCTCTCAAAAATAAATAAACATTAAAAAAAATTAAAAAAAGAAAATCTTGAGGTACAAACCTGAATATACCGCTTATTAAAACACATGACATTCACTGAGCGCTATGTCTGAAATAGGGTATACACTTTAAATTTATTATCTCATTAGCCCTCACAACTATCGACTAAATAGGTGCTCTTATTATTCTCCTTTTACACAGAAGGAAAATGAGGCATGGGAATATGAAGAAAAAAGCCACAAGTCACATATTTGTGTTTGCACGCAGGTAGGGTGACTCCTCGATCACATTTGTAAGGAATGTTCCAAAGAAAATACAGCTGTGATTCTAATTAAAATGTTTTTAAATGCTCTATTAACTTTGAAGAATTGACATTATTATACGGTGTCATCCCATTCAGAGCAAATTATGTCTTTGCGTCTCTTCTCGTCCAGAAACGTGTTGTCTCTGCATTTGTTCACGTCTTATTTCATATATTTCTGTAATATTTTATATATTTCTTCATAGAGGACCTGAAAGTTTTTTTTTTTAGTGCTAACTATTTTGCCATTTTTATCACTATTGTAAAGCAACTATTTCGTATATTTTAAGTGCTTATTGCCAAAGTGGAGGAAATCTATTACTTTTACACTTAAATTTTCTATCCTTTATTTATCACTTATTTATTCTAGAAGTTATTTACTAATGCCACTTGAGTTTTCTAGATGGACAAATATATTATTAGTAAAGAGAAATTTTTAAATTTATATTTCACAATGTTTACAAATCATCAATATTCTCTTCCCATGCCATGTTTTAATAGTTCGAATGCTATTAAATAATAACAGTGAAAATAGGCAATCCTGTTTAATTGTTAATTTCAAGAGAAATGATTGCATTATTCCAATATTTAGGATATTGCTTGCTATTACATTTTGGTACATTAGTTTCCTTCTAAAAATAATATTTTGCTTAGCTTTTAATAAGAATGTTTACTGTAGTTTATTAGTTTTTGCAGCAATTATAACTGGAATCATACCTAGTTACACTTGGAATCATCACTTCAATTCAACATTGTTCTGGATGTCCTTGCTAGCAGAGTAAGAACAAAGAAATGAACATATAATGATTGAATGGAGAAAATAAAGCTGCTATTTTTTCCCAGATGAAAATATTTCATGGAAATTACAAAATAAAGATGAACAATTGGAATGAATAAAATAATTCAGTGAGATCTTAGAATTCATGGTCAGCTTATAATCATTAATTTTGTTTCCATATCATCAAAAAAAATCAGAAAACAAAATAAATTATTATCCATAATAAATCAACAATCGTCTACAGGCTTAAAATTATTCTAAAAAGTATACAAAGTCTCTGTACAGAAAAATATAAAGAAATAATTGAGAGTGATGTTGCCAGTAATTTGATACATATTTTGTTCATGGATTGGTATGCTCAATATTTTAAGATACTACTTCTCTATAGATACCCAAATCGTTATCAATTAATTATAACATCAGACAAAATCTCAGCATTGTCTGTGTGTGCATGTCCATGTGTATGTGTGTAAAATTATACAAATTGATTCTAAAATTGATTTGCAAGCATAAAAGAGCAGCCAAAGTTGAAGGACTCACACTGTAAGAAGACATGACTTATGAGTTTATACTAATTAAAATAGCATGGCTAATGACAACAGTGCCATTTAAGTGCAAGGTTGGGAAAATAATTCAGTGGAATAGAATAGTCCAGAAACAGTGCTACACTCATATAAACTCTTTAATTATGACAAAAAGAACACTACAGGCCAATAAATAACCGTGAATCTTAACTGTTTTATATCACACACAAACACCCATTCCAGGTGGAGGGTGGAGGTGGAAGGTGTAAATCTGCAAGATAAAACCATAAAGCTTCCAGCAGATGATTTGATTAAAAAGTTTCATGAACTTGGAATAAGGTAACATTTCTTGGCCAGGATAAAAAGTGTTAAGTGTGAAGAAATCATACAATGTTTAAATTAGGACATGTTATTACCATTAACTATCATTAGTCTGTGAAATGTGGGACATACAGATGGCCTACATTTCCTACCTATTTAGTCATCAGACATAGGGTCTCAGATTATATAGTATCAAACTCTAAAAAATTTTAAAAGATACAAGTCAGTCTTAACACAGAACAAAAGCCTTGGAACAGGCATTTTGCCAAACCAGAGATTCCACATATCCCACAAATATGTGAACAAGTACAAAATCTTACTAGTTTCCAGAAGAAATAAAGTTAAAGCTATGAGACAGCACTACCCACCTACCCAAACTAGGGTAAATTTAAAAACCAGATAATACTGAGTTTTGTTGAAGACGGACATCAGTTGCAACTCTCAAAGCTGCAAGTGGGAACACAGATTGTTACAACCATTTTGGAAACTTCATTGGTATTAACTACAAAATCTGATCATAGACATGCCATGTTATACAGTAACTTTGTTCCTAGAAGCATGCCCCGAAACAATGTGCACAAAATCATGAACTCAAACACTAATAGTGCATTACTTACAAAGCCAAATGTATTTCAATCAATAATAAAATGGGTAGGTAGTGGTAATATAGTATCATGCAGTGGGTTACTTTACAGCAATAAAATGAGGAAACAATGGGTACACACAACAACATGCATGAGCCACAAACATAATGGGCGAAAAAGGCAATAAGAAAAGGAAAACAATGCATGATTTCATTTGTATAAAGTTCCGACTAAGCTGTGACCATAAATTCAAATTCCAGGTTTCTGGTGATTTTGACGTGAACTACTGCTGTGTGGTAGTTTAATGGACATGTTTTTTTTTTTTTTTTTTCAGGTTTTTTTATTGTGGTAAAATACACATAACATAAGATCTGTCATCTTACTCATTTTTAAGAGAACAGTTCAGTGTATGTTCATAATATTGTGCAAACATCACCACCATCCACCTCCATAATTCTTTCCTCTTGTACAACTGAAACTCTATACCCATTAAAATTTTTTTCATGTTTATTTATTTTTGAGAGAGAGAAACAGAGCATGAGCAGGGGAGGGGCAGAGAGAGAGGGAGACACAGAATCCGAAGCAGGCTCCAGGCTCCGAGCTGTCAGCACAGAGCCCGACAGGGGGCTTGAACTCACAAACCGCAAGATCATGACCTGAGCCGAAGTTGGACTCTTAACTGACTGAGCCACCTGGGTGCCCCTTCTGTATTCAATTTTTAAAGCTAAAGGTTTAAGATACATCCCAGGAATTCCCTTGGGATAGTAGGTATTTTTCCCAATCTCCCATATCTAAGTTTGGTGTTTTTGTAGCTTGAGATGTGATTCCCACATAAGAAAAAGAAGTGCTTTTTGTCATTAAGGGTGAACTTAGATATAAGGCCAGCCAGCATATTCTCTTCATGTTTCCCTTTAGGGAGATACCCAGCCTAGAAGAGGATAATCAAAGTGATTTTCTTTGTAAATATTAAATCCAAGATTATATTAAGATATGAAGCATCAAATATAAAATCAATAACTGTTATTTCCTTGAGGAATGTAGCAGATAATGGTGCATTTCCTGAGCATTTTGCCTAAATTTGTAATGTAGTTATATCTTATTTTGTGCTGATATGTTTTAAATTTGTATAATCAGATAACATTTAGAATATTCTAAAACACTTACTTGGCTAAAGTATCTCTATGGTGAATTTTTCATAAAACAAAGGTAATTTTGTAAAATAATTTTTCTTCGGTTCATTTTTCTTGTGTGTCTAGTTTTCTGAAATTTAATTTTATACAACAGGACCCGGGTGGCAAAAAATCTGAATGGACACCTGACGAAAGAAGATATCCAGATGGCAAAGAAGCATCTGAACACACGATCAGCATCACGTCATTAGAGAATTGCAAAGTAGTAAACCAATAATGAGATACCATGATCCACCTGTTAGAATGGCTAAACTCTGAGCACTGACATCACCACATGCTGACAAGAATGTGGAGCAACAGGAACTCTCGTTCATTGCTGCCGGAAAAGCAAAATAGCACAGCCACTTTGACAGAAAGTTTGGTGGCTTCTTTTACAAAATAAATATATTCTTACCATACAATTCAGCAATTACACTCCTAGGTATTTACTCAAATGAGTTGAACACATATCCACACAAAGACCTGCACACAAATGTTTATAGCTACTTTACTCATAATTGCCCCAAATTTATGCAACCAACATGTCTTTTGATCACTGAATAAATTAACAAAATGTGATAATAGAAGTCCATTAATCAAAGGAAGAGTAACTCAGAAGCACAAATATGTTTCCATGCCTCTATTAATGACAACTTGAGCTGCCAGGCAAAAGATTCTTGCAACGTCAGAAGGAACCATGGATTTGAGCCTTGCTTCCACAAATTAGGTGTGTGTTACTTCCAGGCCATCCAGACATCAAAAGCTCTTCTGTATTCAAATTTTAAAGCTAAAAGTTAAGATATGATTAATGTTTTAAATAATAACTTAGCCTGTTTCTTGTTCTAACTATTGTTTTTGTACTTTTATTTGACTAAGGGAATGTTTTTAGCTTGGAAACAGCAAAGTTAGTTTACTAAAACATAAATAATAAGTTCATGTTTTCAAAGTAGTAGAAAAGCAGTGCTTTTGTTACTGAGGCTGGTTGGGATGTGTGTGTGTGTGTGTGTGTGTGTGTATGAAAGAGAATTTTCAAATTGAGTAGTATATGAAAAGTTAATAATTTTAGTAATAGGAGGGTTTTGACAAAATGTTAAAATATGATGAAATTGAAGTTATCAAAACTATAATTACTATAAACATAAAGAAATAAAAGCGTATTATTTATTACTTGAAAACTACTGTGGTAGTGTGAACAGTTATGCTTTTTTCTTACTCTTTACCATTAGTTGAATTGTACTGTTTGCTTTTAAAATCATTTATTTGTCACAAAAATAATAGTTGTGATTCAACATGAAAAGAAATAATGATATTCAATTATGAGACTGACATACATGTTTTTAGCTTGCATCAAGATCAATAGGTATTATGCATATTAGAGACAAAGCATAAATGTCTCCTGTTTTTGTGCATTCCAGTAATTGTTTAGTATTATTTGTTAACTTCTGAATTGATCTCTCGAAAATACTCAAAAGAGAAACAAAGTACTTATAAACATATTTTCAGACACAAATCATATGCTATTTCACATAAGAATAGCCTTCTCTAACCTTTGAGAATCACTGTAGATCATTCTGTTTTTACTCCTTTTTAAGTAAATTTGAGCTGCATTTTTAACTGAAAAAATTAAAACACATATTTCAATTACCATTGTGTCATTGTACATATAGTGTTCTTCCAGATTCCATCATTTCATGACATAGTATTCATGCTGTTGTTAAACTTATGGAAAAAGATTAATGTAATAACTTGTCTGTACTTTCTCTTAATTAAGTTGGAATGTGCTTTCTTCTCCTCCTTGGGCTTGATTGAAAATTAGCAGGATCACTGGAATGTAGTTCAGTATTTTTAAAAGAGAACATTTGGGGCCTACTTGCTCTATGGGCCAGGATCCACTCAGGAAGTTCAGGTCCACCTGGTGTAAGGTGGGGGTCAGGAGTCTTCTTTTTAAAAACTTTTCAGTGACTGTTGTGCATACTAAAACTTGGGAAATGTAATGCATAGGAGGAAAACAATAATGTCTATTTTTCTCTTTCCACATTATACTTTGAAACAAGTAACTCATTGAAAAATTCAGTATGTAGTTATTCAAGACACATTTAAGGAGAGTTTCTTATGTATCAGACAAGCTCTTGTGTAAACATGAAGGAAAATAGAATCAGAAAAATACCTAAGGAAAATTCACAGATTGATAAATTTTTCGGGAAAAGACCAAATAACAGAACAAGCTCATGGTCAAATTTCTTCTGCAAATAAAAAACAAACTGACACTTGTGAGCCGAGGATGTTTTTTACAGATGAACATTTGTAATCAATTAATGATAAGTAACTTTGAACCCCAAGTAAGCAAAAAGTTATCTCTACCCAAAATAATTATATTCTACACATTAGATCAATATTACTAAAAAACCCCAAAACAAAACTCTACTCAATTATTATGTTTTAAATTGCATCAATAAAAACTTTACAGAAAAAAATGACACTTTTTTTTTTTTTTAATTTTTTTTTCAACGTTTTTTATTTATTTTTTGGGACAGAGAGAGACAGAGCATGAATGGGGGAGGGGCAGAGAGAGAGGGAGACACAGAATCGGAAACAGGCTCCAGGCTCTGAGCCATCAGCCCAGAGCCCGACGCAGGGCTCGAACTCACGGACCGCGAGATCGTGACCTGGCTGAAGTCGGACGCTTAACCGACTGCGCCACCCAGGCGCCCCAAAAATGACACTTTTTAACTCACATTTGAAGAGGTCCTGAAGGGAACCCTTGGGAAGGATTCTGATGCAGTCCTAAAAGGTTAATATTTACAATAATAACAACAACAGCAATTACAACTATTGTAGAATGTCTTGGGTACTGGGTATAACACAGATTTTTCTCTTATCTAATTCATGCAGTATCACAGTGAGGTATGTATTCTTAGGTTTTCTTTCATTTTATAGATGAGATAATTAAAGAAATAATCTGCTCAAACTCTTAAGTCGTAAAACCATCATTGAACCAAGATCAGATGCCTCAATCTGCTATTCTATCTGTCATTAAATGGACAGAAAATTTCCCCTAAAAAATTAAAAATGGCTCTAAAACTTCTAAATTGGGTTCAGCTACATCGTGCCAGGAATCTTTGGGGTCTTCAAGGAATTATGACAAAATATTAGAGACAGGCTTGTTATACCAAATCATGCTAAGATTAAAGAGAAATCTTAAGGTAAGTGTAGATAGCTCCTAGTTTTCATACTGCCCTATTCAATCCACCACACCATTTCAAGAGAATGACCTGGGTCTCGTGGAGTTTTCATATTATGAAACTTCATTACCCTATGGAATCTCACAAAGGTCTCTTTATAGAAGGCTATCATGCGTTTGGAAGCAACTAAACACATCTTCACATGTTCGTGTGTTTAGTCTTCATTTAAATGTATTTATTCTTAATTATTTGTGTCAGGCATAGTGAGAGGTATAGTAATGTGTTTTGACCAAAATGGAAACATTACTCTGAAGTAACTTAGGTTTAGTTAAAGGAGTAAAATGATAAAATTTAAAAAATGAACAAAATGAAATAAAGACTTGATCCGATAGAAGAGCATTGTCAGGGACGACCTCTCTGGGAGATAAATTTCCTATGATTAATATGGTAAAGACTTAATAGAAAAGGTAGACAACATATAGGAAGAGAGAAGAATTTCAGCAAAGAGGGGGGTTTATAAGAAAGGGGTCAAGTTGAAATGGTAGAATTAAAAATCATGATATCAACGGTGAAGAATTTCTTCAAACATATCAAAAGCAGGCTTGAAAATAGTTCAGTGGAAATTATCCAAACTGAAACACCAAGAGAAAAAAATTGGAAAAACAATTTAAATCCATAGGACAATATTCAATAGTCTACCATCGTGTTTAGAGTCCAACAAGAGTGTTATTGATTGAATGCTTGTACAGAAAATCAGTAAGGATACAGAAGTTCAGACAACACTGCTAAAAAGAAAAGAAAGAGAACAAAATTTAAAAAAAAAAAAGGGCTAATAGAAAACAGACTGCAATATAATAGACTGAAATATTATAATCACATTAACTGTAAATGGTTTAACATACTAATCGAGAAGTGATATGAGCCAAAGTGGATTAAAAACCATGTCCAAAATATATGCCATATAAGAAATTCACTTTATTATACAGGGGCTGGGGGTGATATCAGCAAAATGGAGGAATAAGAAATTCAAAACCACTCTCCTCTATAAAGCAATGAAAGAAACAGATCAAAATCAAGTTTTTGTTCAAAGTCTAAATAATAGTTAAGACTTGCAGCAAGACATAGAGTGCTTATTCAAAAAACAAAAACAAAAACAAAAAGCAAAAAACAACAAAAAACAGGGGAACGTCAGTAAGCACAGCAAACTGTGTGGTATTCTAAAAACCAGTTTGATACTCCATTCCCTAGTTCAGTAGTATCTGAAAATAACAGCCCACATTCCTAGGATGGGAGGGAACAGAACAGACCTCATTTGAAAATAATTGTAATTATTACTTTTTTTTTTTTTTTTTTTACCTAATTATTCCTTGGAAGATCAGCTCAAAAGTTTTGCATTTCACCTGACTCAGAACTGGCTAAAGTTGCCTTTGTGGGTTGTTTGTCAAAAACATTTACAGGAGAATTTTTTAGTCACAGCTGCCAGTGGTGATAAAAATTAGAGTAAATGAAGGATTACTTGAAAAGCTTGGGAGAAGTGGATGCTTAATGAGATGTTCATAAGGGCTTTGAAAAGTCCCAACATATCCCCAGGAAGCTAGAAGTTCACACAATGCTCAGAGTCATGTACATCCTGAGAAATGACCTGAGCAGTTTCTCAGTACTCAACTCTGAATAACCTTGAGTCTATGTGGAGGCACAAAGTGACTCTTAAGACAAAGTTGTAAACTGCCTGAATGTTGAAAGTGCTCCCCAACATATACAGAGAACCACTCAGCAAACATTGGAAGATTTTTTTGGGGGGGTTCTAAGTATTTAAGGTAATTCTGTCCAGTCATTAACAGACTAGTAAGCTAATAGAACAGAGAACATCAGTGGCAAACACAACAAAAAAATATTGACTTTAGAGAATTACTGAAGAAAAGCATCAGACAAATAAAAACAACCACATAAAGCAGCAACAATAAAAATCCATGGCAAAGAAGTGTATCTGATTTCCAGTGTATCTTATGTCCAGTGTTGAACAAAAAAATGAAGAGGTGTTTAAGGTAATGAAATAGTATGTCCCATACACAGGAGGAAAAAGTCATTAATAAAAACAGCACTTGAGCAGGCAGACATGAGAATTTCCAGACAGATACTTTAAATCAGCTATTTGAAACATGTTCAGCAAGCTAAAGAATACTATGTCTTAAAAAGGAAAGTATGAGAATATGTCACCAAATAGAGAATATCAATAACAATATAGAAATTGTGAAAAGGAACCAAATAGAGATATAGGAGTTGAAAAGTATAACTGAAATGAAATAGTCAATAAGGGACTCAATAGAAGATTTGAGCAGAAAGAATCAACAAAATGAAGATGGGTCAATGAGATTATCTAATCCGAGATAGAAAATACAATAAAGAAAAATGAACAGAGCCCAAGACCTGTGGGAAACCATGGAGCATATCAGCATATGCATAATGGGAATCCCGGAAAGAAAGGAGAGAAGGAAGAAGGAATTTTTGAAGAAATGATCAAAAATTTCCCAAATTGGATGAAACATATTAACATTGCTTACATATTTGGCAAACCCAAACCAGCAGCATACAGAAACTATTATATACCAGAGCATACTGCACTTTTCACAGGAATTCAAGATCGTTTCAACATATGAAAATCAATCCATGTAATATACCATATTAATAGAATAAAGGGGAAAAAAGGATTGTTTCAAAGATGCAGAAAAGACATTTGACAAAACCCAGCATGTAGCCATGATAAAAACAAAACACTCAACAAGCTAGGATTTGAAGGAAACTTCCTCAGTCTCATACAGGGCATCTACAAAAGTCCATAGTTACTATTATAGCTAATAGTGAAATGTTGGAATCTTTCCACCTACAATCCGGAGCAAGACATGGGTGTCTGCTTTTGCCATTTCTATTCAATATTGCACTATTCAATATTTTACAATATTGTTCTAGCCAGGGCAATTAGGCAAGAAAATAAAGTAAAACATATAGATTGGAGGAAGTGAAACTATCTCTATTGGCAGATGACAAGATCTTAAAGAATTTCAGAAAAGTTGCAGATACAAAATGAACACACAAAATCAGTTGTATTTCTAGAGACTAGCCATGAACAATGTAAAAAATGAAATTAAGAACACAATTCCATTTCCAGTATCAACAAAGAGGATAAAACACTTAAGAGTAAAGTTAATAAAAAAAATTCTAAGACATACACTGAAAGTCACAGAATATGTGACACAGAATGTATATACCTGTATATATACATATATATACATATATGCATATATGTTTATTTTTGAGAGAGGGAGAGAGACAAAATGCAAGCGGGGGAAGGGCAGACAGAGAAGGGGACACAGAATCTGAAGCAGGTCCCAGGCTCTGAGCTGTAAGCACAGAGCCTGATGCATGGCTTGAACTCAACGAACTATGAGATCATGACCTGAGCCGAAGTCGGACACTTAACCTACTGAACCACCCAGGTGCCCCACTATGAAATATATCTTAAAAAGAAAATATCTTGATGACAAACACATGTTAAAATGCATGATGTAATTAGTGAGGTATAAATTACAATCACAATTAGAATACCACTACAAACCTATTAGAATTAATTTTTTTTATAAACACTGACAATATTAAATGCTAATAAGGATCTCTAACAATTAGAAGTGTTTACACATTACTGGTAGAAATGGCACATCCAGTTGGGAAAAGTTTGGCAGTTTCTCGTAAGGTTAAAATATATACTAACGGCATGACCTAGCAATGCCATTTCTAGATATTCATCCAAGAGAATAAAAAGCACACTTCCACACAAAAATATATATCTGAATATTCGTAGCACCTGTATTCATGATCATTCAAGACTGGAAACAGCCCCAATATCCACAAAATTTTGAATGAGCAAACACAATGTTGAACACCTATACGGTGGAATCCTACTTAGCAATAAAAAGGAATGAATTATTGATGCACACAACATTATTAAATCAATGGCATTACACCGAGTAAACGAAGCCACCCTCGAAATGTTGCATAGTGTATAATTACATTACATAACATTCTGCACAAGGTAAAATTCAAAGGAAAGGTAAAAGTTTCCAGGTTGCCAAAGACTGGGATTGAAAACAGACCCAAAGGGGGCACAGTCGGTTAAGCATCTGACTCTTGGTTTCAGCTCAGGTGATGATCTCATAGTTGTGGAATCAAGCCCCACATCAGGCTCTGTGCTTCAGAGGCTACTTGGGATTCTCTTTCTTCCTCTCTCCCTGCCCCTCCCTTGCTTGCTCGTACCCTCTCTCTTTCTCTCTCTCTCTCTCTCTCTCTCTGAAAACAAATAGTTTTTAAAAAGACACGATGAAACTTTTTGAGATAATGGAAATTCTTTATATATTGACTACAGTGGTGGTTACATAATTACATACATTTTTCAAAATTAAAAGAACTGTATACCTAGAGGGAGTAAATCTTACTGTATGTAAATTATACCTTAATAAACCTGACTTAAAAAAATAAGTACCACTGAATAATTAATATCACCTACAAAAACAAATAGGTCCTTGTTTTATACTCACAGGCTGTTTAAGTAAGATATGCCTTTTCAATTCTATATGCTTTCAAAATTTATCCCCAGGTGAGATAGTTTTGCTGAGCTTCTCACTCACGTATCCAATTGCCTAATTGCTAGTTACACTGATTTGTCCCACAGGTTATTCAAACTCCTCACAGTCAAAACAGAAATCATACACTCTGTCACCTCTGCCTCAAATTCGCTTTCCATCCTTTGTTTTCTATCTCATACAGAATTCCGGATACTATGCTGGTTTCCTTTTTCTTCCTTTCCCTGCATTCAGTCAGATTCATTCTGTAACTAGCAGATAGTAGAGATTCAAAACACATTTTTTTTTTCATCGTTTTTTATTTATTTTTGGGACAGAGAGAGACAGAGCATGAATGGGGGAGGGGCAGAGAGAGAGGGAGACACAGAATCGGAAACAGGCTCCAGGCTCCGAGCCATCAGCCCAGAGCCTGACGCGGGGCTCGAACTCACAGACCGCGAGATCGTGACCTGGCTGAAGTCGGACGCTTAACCGACTGCGCCACCCAGGTGCCCCTCAAAACACATTTTTGAATGAATGAAGAAATTAAGGAATTCTTCTCAGGGGAATAGAATATAAGTTTGAATGATACTAAAGAAGTTCTGTGCCTCCAGATAAGCATCATGAAACATTAACTCTGCTTTTAGAAACAAAATGATGCAATTAAGGGCAGAGGGTGGGGGGATGGGTCAAAATTAATCTGCTGCTGAGATGCACAAGTTAAATATTTTTACAGAAATGAGAATACATTGATTGAGGCAAACATGTCATAAACTCTTCCGTGTTTATCTTCTTAAGTTTTATGCTCTGCATCCTGGATCTTATTTATAATTCTTATATCCGTCTCCATTTATGAATTCATAACTGCCTTGTTCTCTCATAGGCACTCTATTTCTCTATATTTTATGCCTGGCTTTGCTAAATCAATTAAGTTCAATTGAATTTAGCTAAATAAGTCACAAAACTCAACCCAGAAGACCACATTAACAAAGACATACTGCTGCATTCACTCCCAATGAATATTTAGTAGTAACCATATTTCCTCAATCTGAAAGCTTATTTGATTTATTAGTTAAGCCTGTAAATAGAATACAATTGATTGGTCTTAAAACAATAGGCACTCTTATCTAAAGGAAAGAAAAATATAGTCAACTGCAAGTATTTGTGAGAGCTGTCTGGGTCATTCAAAAATAAAACTTAAGTAGGAGAACTAGAGCGATGTGATAATCCCTCCTGCCTCCCCTTCTTCATCCCAGTTTCCGTAGAGACCAGTCTGCACTTGGAAGCTGAACTGGAACCCTGTGATGGATAATGGCTGGTGGGTAGTACTGTGGTAACAGAGCACTGTCTTTTGAACAAAATAGTAGTGGGACTTGAGGATATTTTATTGCTTCTTTTGCTTCACAAATGCACCAAGTTTCCCAGAAGAACTGGCCAATAAAACCGCCAGATCGGGGAAGGTCAAGCACAAAAGAACTAATAGGATCTCAGGGGAAGAGCGATACAGCTAGTGGTTATTACCACTCATGCTTAGACCAGGAGGTCTGTTAAAAAAAAAAAAAAATCAGAACTTTTTCAGCAGATAGAATAAATGTATTCTGCTCCATGTTGATGGTCCTTCTCTTTCAGATAATCAAGACCATCGTTTTCTTTCAGATTGCTTTAAGAGTCATACCTCTAAATTTTTTCAAAGGCTCCCTCAGAGTGGAGCGCTTGTAATTTGGCCCATTAGTAGTTTTTAAAAATCCCAAAGTAATAAATACTGGATAATGCAAAGACTGCTTTGAAATAATTTATATCATAAAATTATTATTTTATTGCACACTTATGGTCTATGTCCATAGTTTTCCACTGACATTTAACAATAATATGTATTTCTCTTTGTTAGGACATTTTTCAAGGGTTATTTAATTTAATCTTATTTCTTGGGTATGCATTTTTCCTACTTTTCATGAAAAATAAGATACTAAGAAAGATCAGCAAGAAAGAAGTTTTAAAATGCTAAAAATCTGACACATTTCCTTCTTATCGCTTAGAGTTTTTAGACAAATTAGACACAGATTTTATTAGTCATCACCACTGTACATATGTAAGTAGAAATGTAAGTAAAAGTCATTAGTTCAGGTATTCCTAAAATGTATTAACATTCAGATTATAATAGTTAATCACTTTTTGGCAATGTTGACAATATTTTCCTCTGTGTCATTGTGAATTTGCAACATTCCTTAAAAGACTCTATGAACTAACCAAAACCCACTGGTGGTGCGATGTTAAGCTAACTGCATAAAAACACTGCTCAGAGATTATTGCTCTACGTGTTTGATTCACCAGCTCCCTGATGCCTGCCCCAGACTAGGCCAATCCGGAAGATAAAAAGAAAACTCCGATGTTATCATTCAGATTATCTTGTATGCCTCTGCCATCCATGCTCTAGATTTGAAAGCTGGAAACTCAATTTTCCAAAATGTACAGACAGTGACAATTATGCCATGATTACTCTCTGACTGACTTCAATGTTAAGACCGTAGCAACTATAAGACATTGATGTCAGAGATGTTAACATATATGTGCAAACATATGCTATGCCCAAAGATGCACAACTAATACATGGTCAAGCCAGAATTCAAGACAAAGCCATCAGACAAAAGAACCCACACTCTACCCATCTTTTAATTAGAGCTATTCACATATGCATTTGCCTGTTTAATATTCTGGAGAGAAAAAAGATGAGAACTTAAAATTGCAGTACCTCAATCTACTTGCATTACCTCAATCTAGCTTAATTTCTGCTGTACTTTTCCGACATCCTATTACCATCAGGTACACAGTACCAGAGTATTCCAGCCATATCAAATGACTTGCCTATCCTATAACCCACAAAATCTTCCATGCTTTGTGCACAATTGTATTAGTTAGGGGATCACTTAGTGACTACTGTAACAAATAGGCCTCCAAAATAAAATCATTTTGAAAAGAGTGTTAAGTACCAATCTTGGTTGAGAGTTTAGGTAAATCTTCAGGAGTGACAGATCGATGGAAGAAATCTTCAAGGTATGTTTTCCGAAACTGTTTCATTCTATCAGCTAGCAAAAAAAGGATTGTAGATAGCAGGGGCACAACACTTGTGGAATACATGAACGAGTGAATGAGTCTCATGTTCACTTATCCTGAATAAAATATGAAATTTTTATTCTTTTTTAAATTGAATTATAGTTGGCATACAATATGTATTGGTTACAATGTAGTGATTTGACAATTCTATGCATTAGGCTATGCTCCCCACAATAAGTGTGGTTACCATCTGCCACCTTACAAAAGTATTACGATATTATTGATTATGCTGTACCTTTCCCTATGCTGTACTGTGTATTTCCGTGACTCATTTATTTTATAGCTGGAAGTTTGTACTTCTTAATCCCCTTCACCTATTTCACCCAACCCCCCTCCCCTCTTTCAGCCACCAGTGTTCACCAGTTCTTTGAATGTGTGATTCTGTTTCTGTTTGTTTGGTTGATTGGTTGGTTTGGTTTTTAGATTCCACGTAAGAGGGATATCATACGGTATTTGTCTTTCTTTGTGAATTTGTATTCTTGATGGAACAACCCTTCCAGGGAAATCATACTGAAAGCATCTGCTTTTCAATGAATAATTCCGGCCGGTTCAGTTAAACCAGGTAAAATTAGAAATCAGTTGCCACTTTTATTTACTAAAGAACATTTTCTTGAGCCTAGGTGGCCCAGTGGGTTAGTGTCTGAGTCTTGTTTTCATCTCAGGTCATGATCTTGCAGTTCATGGGTTCGAGCCCTACATAGGGCTCTGCACTGACAGTGCGAAGTCTGCTAGGGATTCTCTCTCTCCCTGCCTCTCTGCCCCTCTCCCACTCATGCTCCTCTCTCTCTCTCTTTCTCTCTCAAAAATAAAAAAAAACTTTTAAAAAGGAATATTTTCTCTGAGAACAGAAAGGGCTATTTCACTTCAACAGATAGGTGACGATGAAGATGATGGTGAAGTATGAATGACTACCTAGTGTAAACGAGAACAACAACGACAAAAAGATTTCTAAAGACATAAGACTATGCCACTCAAGGGTATTATGGATCATACAAGAGACTGTGTATCTGACCAATGGAAAAAATGGTGATGCTTAATATACTGATCTCACCCAAACCAATTAGCACTTCTAAAATCTTTACCAAAAAACCACAAGTTTTCTAGAAGTATTATAAGATTGTGTACACTTATGTTCTTGAAGATCTGACAACAAATAAGAACTATCTAATAATAAAGCAATAGAAGTGTATGCTTTTCAGTGTACACATTTATTATCCCACCCCAGATTTTCACGCCAATATCTAAATTAGGACAAAACTTATAGTGGTTGTACAACTAAAGAAGGCAAGACTCCAATCGTAACTAACAGGTTTAAGAATTCAACTCCATGGTCTTCCTTGACATCCTTTTCATTGTCACCTCTTAGATGAACAATCATAAATGAGGTCATTCACTTCGTTCTGGGAGCCCGTGTGGTGTAGGAAGCCTTCATGTATCACTATGAATCTGACTCCTCAAACCCATGAGTGCTAAAACTGCTCCATGCATGTCACTCACTCAGAAGTAAACTACCTGATAGGTTCCCTGTGTCATTATGGTCCATTTAAAGCCATCTGGCTGTATACATCCATGGATCTCTAGAACGTGGCCAGAATTAAGCTTTTGTTTCTTTGTCTAGGTTTAGCAGTCTTCTGACTTTATCTCTGCTGTTGTTGCACATTTCCTTCAGTTCTGCTCTGTGCCTCAAACAAAAATGCTCTGCCTCATCCTTCTGTTTATTTATTGGAGATTTATTGCTTCTATATTTTCAAGACATGGAAATGGCATAAAAGCTTAAAGTCTCATTTCAGTCCAAAACTTCCCTAAAAAGCATCATGTTCTTAAAGTTCTAGCTTGCTCTAATTGTTCTTACTATAGTACAAAGGAAGGGTGCTATCCTACTGTGATTTTTTCCCCTGAAAATTTGGCTTGGTTTAAATTCCCCCCTTCCAGTCGCTTTGTGATGAAATGAATATAATTGTCCAAAAATGATCATGGGCGTTCACTCTGCATTTCCTGGTCCCCGAGCCAGTTGAGACAGGAGCTCCACCCTCCCAGCCCCACATCCCCTCACCAGAAGGGGCTGCACCCAGTAGCAGTTTCCTAAGCGACAGGCTGTTGCCGCTTCATGATGAGTAGGATGTAACATGTCATGGGAGCCAAGCTCTCCAGGTGCTGCACAGCTGGTATTCCAAGAGAACTTCTGTCAGTGGTCGGCATCACAATTCTAGGGTGCTGCAGACCAATCTCCCTTTGTCTTCTCCATTCACAAGATTACTCTCTCATACTTGCTTCATGCAATGAAGAATAACAGCAGAGCAACGTCCCGTAGAACATACACAGCCTTGGATGTCCCTGAGCACCCAGGCTCTGACACTTCTGTCTGTGGGGACACGAGGGAAACCTCAGCATGTTCTTCTCTTGCTGACCAGGTCTTGCAAATAGGACTTTGTTGAATTCATTCAGAATTTTGATAGAGGACAAGTTAGAGACCCAGAAGAAGCCTACTTTGCACAGTGCTACTTTGACTGCTTTGCACACTCTTTCCTCTGAGCCCTAACTGAATAGTCAGGTAAACATACAGGCACTAAAACTAGCATAACTTTGGGGATCCTGGGTGGCTCAGTCTGTCTAGTGTCTCACTTCAGCTCACATCATGATCTTATGATTCGTGAGTTCAAGCCCCGCGTCAGACTCTGTACTGACAGCTCAGAGCCTGGAGCCTGTTTCTGATTCTGTGTGTGTCTCTCTCCCTCTGGGTCTCTCTCTCTGCGTCTCACCCCCACTCAAACTCTCTTTCTCTCTCTTAAGAATAAATGAACGTTAAAAAAATTAAAAAAAAAAAAAACTAGCACAACTTCTCGTTTCTCTCTACACTACAGATCCTTTTTATTTCCCTATTTATTTCTATAATAGAGGCTTAATAAACCTGAAATAACTACTCTTATTTAAGCAGATCTTTCTTGAAAACCTCCTTCTTCAAATCATACAATATTCTGTTATTTTTTGTTGGGATATTGAGGCACCCACTGGTGAACATATTCTAGCAATGTTGTTTATAAAAATTCATGTTATCATTTCCACCCAAAGAAGATGCTCCTTTTATTTAAAAATATAGTTCAAATTTGTATCATTATTGCCACAACTGTAATAATAACTTGATTGTGTAAGTTTAAACTTTTGCTGCTTCAGTATTTTCTGTTACAGATATTATATTTTTATATGATATCCTAATATCTGACACAATATTACCCAAAGTAGCAAGGACAGAGAACTAGAACTGAATGTACAGTTTTTTATATATTAATGATGCTGTATTTTTATATTCTTCAGTTCACTCTAAAGTTTTCATTACTAGCTTTTATTTATTTATTTATTTGTTTGTTTGTTTATTTATTTATTTTTAACGTTTATTTTTGAGACAGAGAGAGACAGAGCATGAACAGGGGAGGGTCAGAGAGACAGGGAGACACAGAATCTGAAACAGGCTCCAGGCTCTGAGCTGTCAGCACAGAGCCTGACACGGGGCTCAAACTCACGGACCGTAGGATCATGACCTGAGCCGAAGTCGGACACTTAACCGACCAAGCCACCCAGGCGCCCCTAAGAGCATTTTTTAAAGAACATTTTTAAATGCCTTAAAAATCCGAAGGGGGCATCTGAACAGTTTGGAGAAGTCTTTTTCACCACGTATATTAGCAACTATGTGGCAAATTGTCCAACTCAGAGTCTCCAGGAAGTGAAATTTGTAGATTTAAGAAGACTGAGAGCAAGGAGCCAGCTTGGGAACCTCTCTCTCTCCTTCTCTCTGTGTCCCTCCGCTGCTTGTGCTCTCTCTCTCAAAATAAATAAATAAATAAACTTTAGAAATTAAAAAAAAAAAGAAGTAAAACATACCAGATAACTTAGGCACTTTTTAAAAATCTTAATAGGAGTTAGTCATCTCCCAGGGTCTCAGTGGTCTCATTTATATATTCACCAAGTACATTCTCCACTTTATCACTTTTTAATGTCATGATTCTATTATTACCCTGTCCTTTCTACTTGGGAGAACTACCCTTTTGATACCTGTCTTTGTGAACTAGCACATGTATGACTAAACCTCATCGTTCTGTACGTGACAGGAACAGTATTTCTATTGGTCACAAGTACCCCAGGAGTTAGGTTTAATTAGCACAAGGACCCCAGAAGTTAGGTTTAATTTTCCCAATGTTAAGGGAGAAAAACTAAGACCGCTGTCATTGCAGTAATTTGCCCAAGATCCCCTACAAATAAGCAACGAAATCAGAAGTCAGACCCCATTGTTTTTCCGGGGTCTCCATCCTGCACAGCTTCAGAGGGCCCCATTCACATGGTAGCCTAAACCCAAGGGCACTTGTGTTCTGTCATATCCCACAGCCCTCTGCTCTGTCGGTGCTTGCCAGCACTTCTTTCTCGGTACACCAGCCTGCCTCCCAATCCCTCATAGCTAAATGTGGCAAATGGTTTGGCTTTAGAGTATAGGTATTCAGGTGATCGTAGACTTACCTACTCCCTCTGCGAATTCATAAATGAACAGACAGCTGCTTTATCACTGGTCTGAGAGAGGAAGCTACTGATTTAAGATTGCACTGTCATTACTGTTTCTGACTAACTCAGAAAAATAACATAAAAATGAGAAAGTTGACCTGTCTGTGGATTCAATTTTATACAATTTTATTTAAGAAAACCCACAATCAATGCAAGTTCTAACACTGCTATTTTGTCAGCTGCTGGTGGAGATTAAGGTGGCCTCACCTCTGCTGACTCTGTTAGGTGAGGGGCTAAATGCCCTAACCTTACACTACTACTGGTAATTTACCATCATGCTGGGGCTATGCGTCCCGACCCCAGGGAAATTTGCTTTTACTTTGATACACTGAGGTTTCTCACCACTCCTATAACAGCTGAGTGATCTTCTTGGTTCTGGAGAGAAAGTGTCCCTGTTTACACAGGTGATCTTCCTATGGCTTAAATGAGGGTCTAGTTTCTCCTTCAGCTAACACCGAGTGATACGGTGGAGGCAGAAGAGAAGGCAGAGAAGAAAAGGAAATGGCATCATTTGCTTTAAAATAAAGCCTCAGGTAAAATCGCTAACTGCCGTGTGCTTAAGTATTTACAGAAAAAAAAAAAAAAAAAACAGTTGTTTCAGGAAATTACGCGAAATAAAAAAAGAAAAGTAAGAAATATATACAGCTGCTTTATACTACACTTCTTTTCTGAACTAGTGTGCTTCAGTCCAAAAATATTACCTCTGAAGAAGATATTCTACATATCGCCATCTTGTTATTCTGTGTTGTATACGTAATGAAATCATATCGCGCTTAGAATTAATAAAAGTTAATTCTAAGAGATTTTGACAGCTCTTGTTGATTCTTTCTTTTTTAAATCTTGTTAATGTTTATTTTTGAGAGAGAGGGGGACAGAGTGGTACTGGGGAAGGGGCAGAGACAGAGAGAGAGGGAGACAGAATCTGAAGCAGGTTCCAGGCTCTGGGTTGTCAACACAGAGCCCAAGCGGGGTCAAACTCGTGAACCTTGAGATCGTAACCTGAGCTGAAATCAGGGCTTAACTGACTGAGCCACCCAAGTGCCCCTTGTTGATTCTTTATTCAGAATGATTTTTATTTTCATTTAGGACATTGTAGAAATGATACAAATAGCCCATATCAGCAAGACAAGATTTAAATACTGTTTGAAAAGATAAACCATTTCCCTTAACTAGTAATTTTCATAGAACAGAATTTATTCATATTTACTGAGGCAGTGGGCTTGTATAGAATCATGATGGAATACATGATCTGGAACAAAAATATTTAAGAGGTGGAGGAAGAAAGTGCCATGCTGAGCATTCATGACCTTGTTACATTCATGAGAACAGCTAAAGGGTTTAGATTAAATTTTAATACACTTAACATCTAACAATTGAAACATGCTAGACAGATTTGGGTGAGGGAAAGGCACTGGTATTAAAAGAAACAAAGGAACAAACCATATTGCTTGGCTGGAACCACTTTAACTGCCATTGGTGTCCCTCTGAGACTAACAGCACTTTCTCTCATATGTGTTCTTCACATGCCGCTCCCTACCTCCCAAACAGTCATGCTAGACCTCGGTTATAATATCTGCTGCAGCTTATCTTGACATGTCCCATAAAAAAATGTTAACTATATACAACCATTCTTTGGTTCCCTCACTTTCAAGAGTAATCTGCTTGGAAAATATTGTAAATTAGTTTCCTTCTACCATGTCTACTAAACTCAGTAAAGGGATACTTGTTTTTGCCAACTCAAACTTTGGAGGCAAAGATGGCTGTCAACACAGCCTGGAAGAGATTTTACTATCACCATGGGCAACTTGGAGCAGTTTCCCTTCTTTATTTAGGTTTGTCCAGGAAAGAGTAAAGCACAATTTTCATCCTCCAAAGATTCCAGTAATTCAAGTTGTTCCCCCGAAATTCTTACTTTGCTCTGCTCTTTTCCCGTAGCAGCACTGGACCAAGACATGTTCATGAGAATCTGGCTTCCTCCTCCTGGGAGACACTTGCATACTCCACAAATCCTGAAATTCACTCCCACTGTACCTGTGTGGCTTGAAGGTGTACAAAGGGTAAATGCACACCAGGGGCTAGTGCTATCTCTAAACAAATATTACCCTCTGTCATAAATCTCTTCTTTGCCTGGACATGTTGCTAAAAGTGATTGCAGAATGAGAGTCAGACAACTTGTTTTGGTCACTGTTGAGCAAGTCTAATTATGCTTTTAGAACTTCCCAGTGTCATTGATTGTCCCTCACTTTGGGGGTTCAACCAATACTTTGAGCTCTTATGAAAGAGTCTGGCATTTTATTGTGCTTCAGAGAAGCACTAAATATGTGTAAAAAGGAATTCGTTTAAAAGATATATATTAGTGGACTCCAAGCTGTATTACAAAGTTGTAATCATTAAGACAGTATGGTACTGGCACAAAAACAGACACTCAGATCAATGGAACAGAATAGAGGACCCAGAAGTGGACCCACAAATGTATGGCCAACTGATCTTTGACAAAGCAGGAAAGAATATCCAATGGAATACAGTCTCTTCAGCAAGTGGTGCTGGGGAAACTGGACAGTGACATGCAGAAAATTGAACCTGGGCCACTTTCTTACACCATACACAAAAATAAACTCAAAATGGATGGAAGACCTAATGTAAGACAGGAAGCCATCAAAATCCTCGAGGAAAAAGCAGGAAAAAACTTCTTTGATCTTGGCTGCAGCAACTTCTTACTCAACATGTCTCCGGAGTCAGGGAAACAAAAGCAAAAATGAACTATTGGGACCTCATCAAAATAAAAAGTTTCTGCACAGCAAAGGAAACAATCAGCAAAACTAAAAGGCAACTGATGGAATGGGAGAAGATATTTGCAAATGACATATTACATAAAAGGTTAGTATTCAAAATCTATAAAAAACTTACCAAACTCAACACCCAAAAACAAATAATCCAGTGAAGAAATGAACAAAAGACATGAATAGACATTTCTCCAAAAAAGACATGCAGATGGCCAACCAACACATGAAAACATTCTCAACTTCACTCGTCCTCAGGGAAATACAAATCAAAACCACAATGAGGTACCACGTCACATCTGTCAGAATGGCTAACATTAACAACTCAGGCAACAACAGATGTTGGCAAGGATGCAGAGAAAGAGGATCTCTTTTGCACTGCTGGTGGGAAGGCAAACTGGTGCGGCCACTCTGGAAAACAGTATGGAGGTTCCTCAAAAAATTAAAAATAGAACTACCCTAAGACCTAGCAATTGCACTACTAGGCATTTATCCAAGGGATACAGGAGTGCTGTTTTGAAGGGACACATGCACTCCCATGTTTATAGCAGCATTATCAACAATAGCCAAAGTATGAAAAGAGCCCAAATTTCCATCGATGGATGAATGGATAAAGAAGCTGTGGTATACACACACACACACACACACACACACACACACACACACAATGAAGTATTAATCGGCAATCAAAAAGAATGAAATCTTGCCATTGCAACTACGTGGATGAAACTAGAGGGTATTATGCTAAGTGAAATTAGTCAGAGAAAGACAAATATCATATGACTTCACTCATATGAGGATTTTAAGACACAGAACAGACAAAAACAAGAGAAGGGAAGCAAAAATAATATAAAAACAGGGAGGGGGACAAAACGTAAGAGACTCTTAAACATGCAGAACAAACAGACAGTTCCTGGAGGGGTTGTGGGAGGGGAGATGGGCTAAATGGGTAAGGGGCATTAAGGAATCTACTCCTGAAATCATTGTTGCACTATATGCTAACTTGGATGTAAATTTAAAAAATTAAAAATTAAAATTAAAAAAACAGATCTATATTAGGAATTTTGCAAATGGATTGGTTTGGAAAACTTTATACCTTACAACTCAGGAAAAATAGAGAATTTAGGCACAATCTCTTCCATCAAAGATACTACAATTAAAAATTAATAGTGTTAATGAGGGAGGCAGTCACCAAAGTCAAAGGAAACAAATGATTATTTTCATTGATCTATATATAATATTCTAATTGAATCCATAAAGTAGGGATCATGACTGAAGTGGACATAAAGTCTACTGATAAGACTCAACTCATTGACCTTCTATTCTTCATGTATATACAAAGAGTATATATATATGTGTGTGTGTGTGTGTGTGTGTGTGTATCACATAAATATAAGAATACATATATGTATATATATACATACATATGATGTTTGGCATCAGATTTAACTTCAGAGACAAGAATCCACAACTGTTCACATCTGTAAAAGAGCTGTAAAGTTAGTCATAAGACAAAATTGAAAAAATAAAACCTGCTTAATAGGGACGTGGAAAGGAGTAGAGAAGAAAAAGAAACCAGTTGGAGTGCCTGGGTGGCTCAGTCAGTTAAGCCTCTGACTTCAGCTCAGGTCATATCTCACGGTTCATGGTTCGAGCCCTGAATCCGGCTCCGTGCCGACAGCCTGGTTGGATTATGTGTCTCCCTCTCTCTATGCCCCTCCCCTGTTCCTGTTCTGAATATCTCTTTCTCTTTCTCTCAAAAATAAACATGAAAGGGGCGCCTGGGTGGCGCAGTCGGTTAAGCGTCCGACTTCAGCCAGGTCACGATCTCGCGGTCCGTGAGTTCGAGCCCCGCGTCAGGCTCTGGGCTGATGGCTCGGAGCCTGGAGCCTGTTTCCGATTCTGTGTCTCCCTCTCTCTCTGCCCCTCCCCCGTTCATGCTCTGTCTCTCTCTGTCCCAAAAATAAATAAAAAACGTTGAAAAAAAATTTAAAAAAAAAAATAAAAAAAAAAATAAACATGAAATAAACATGAAAAAAAAAATTAAAAAAAGAAAAAGAAAGAGAGGCCAGTTGAGACAGATACAAGAACATTTGTATCAAGTGAGAATTAACATTTAGGGGTATACAGGGGAACAAAAAAGATAGAAAATTATCTAAGCTGATGAGGAAGTTATCACATCTTTTCAAAGATGATTTGCCATAACAGTTCTTTGGATTTAGATTTCTTACTTTGATAATATTCAGCACCACTCACCACTTGCCAAACAGAAGAAAACAAGTTGACTATTGCTTCAGAGAAGTGTCTATTGGCAAGACTGAAAGTAATACTAAAATATATACTGTGCCCAGACAGTCATGAAGAATTATCAAAGGGGTATTTTTTTCTTCAAATTTTTATTTAAATTATAGATAATGTATAATGTAATATTGTTTTTTGGGAGTAGAATTTAGTGATTCATCACTTACATATAACAGCCAGTTCTTTTAAAGAAGATTATTTTGAGTCTGGGACTCCTTTTGAAAATCTAAAATCTAAACATTTTAATAAACAGCTCTTCCTAAAATTAAGACTATTATTAATGTGAAATGTATTCAAAAATTTTTTTACACATTTTATCCTCCCCTCTCATTCCTTCCTCCCTCTCTATATACATATATTGCAAGATGTTGTGTGCACTCATTTTTACATCTGGATCCCGGGAAAATCCCAGGTTATGCTAACAAAATGAAGTCTTCAGAAAAGCTGGAAAGAGAAAAATAGATACTTTTTAAATAACAACACAAAAGGATAGTCCATACATTCCTTAACTCATAAAACATTTATTGAGAACCAACTATGAGCTGGATTATACTAGGTATTGGGAATTCAATGGTAAATAAACACAGATGTTTCCTACCCACATTGAGCCCAGTGTTTTGTAAGTAAAACCATACTCTGATAATCACACAAAAATAAATATAATATTACAAACTATAGTTCTCTCTATAAAAGGGAGATGAATTGTGCCATTTTAGTCTTTCTTAATTGTAGGATTTGACATGGTTATAACCATTATGGAAGTCATCAGAGAAGGAAAGCTGGGAAATGAAGAAATAATATTAAATAGAGTTGGGGGAAGTTGTTCTGGCATACAGATCGACTTGTGCAAATAGAGGAAGATGGGGTGTTTGGTGAACTGAAAGAGGACTGGAATGCGGGAGCACAGAAAGAAAGCAGAGGAGGGGGCCCCTGAGTGGCTCAGTCGGTTAAGTGTTCGACTTCATCTCAGGGCATGACCTTGCAGTTCATGAGTTCGAGCTCTGCATCAGGCTCTGTGCTGACAACTCAGAGCCTGGAGCCTACTTCGGATTCTGTGTCTCCCTCTTTCTCTGCCCCTCCCTGACTCACACTCTGTCTGTCTCTCTCTCAAAAATAAATAAACATTAAAAAAATTTAAAAAAAACAAGAAGGCAGAGGAGCAATGGGGAAGAGATTATACAAACACAAACTGAAATGGCTTGTAGCTCATTTTTTAAGGGTGTGACTTGTGTTCTGAAGCCAATAGAAAGCTGGAGAATATTTGACTGAGGTTAGTGACATGATCAGATTGTATTTCAAAATGAACAAAATGAGGTGTGATGAACAGATTGTATGGGGACAATATTAAGTTAAAAGTGATTATTCAGAAGGATATTGCAATATTCTAGATGAGAAGGATGTTGGTGGTAGAGAAAGAAAGAGAGAAGCTGATATGACATATTCTGCTGAGATAAATTGGCAGGGTTTGGTGAAGGATTGATTATTAAGGGATCTGAGAATGTAAAGTATCAAGGAAAACTAGGTTTCTAATGTGTTTAAAAAGATGGATGGAGGTACACTGGAGAAGGCTATATTGTGAATAAAGGGGTCAATCATGATTTTAATGTGGGACATGTTTGAATCAAGTGGAGATATCAAGAACGAAATTTATAGGCAAATTATAAGATGAGAGGGTTTTTTTTTTTTTTTGGTCAGATGTAGGGTTTTTTTTTTAGTTTTTTTTTTCAACGTTTTTTTATTTATTTTTGGGACAGAGAGAGACAGAGCATGAACGGGGGAGGGGCAGAGAGAGAGGGAGACACAGAATCGGAAACAGGCTCCAGGCTCCGAGCCATCAGCCCAGAGCCTGACGCGGGGCTCGAACTCACGGACCGCGAGATCGTGACCTGGCTGAAGTCGGACGCTTAACTGACTGCGCCACCCAGGCGCCCCAAGATGTAGGGTTTTTTAAAATGAGTTTCATGGGGGCATCTGGTGGCTAGGGCGCGTAAGTGTCCCACTCTCGATTTTGGCTCAGGTCATGATCTTACAGTTTGGATAATCATTCAAGCCCCACATCAGGCTCTGTGCTGACAGTGAGAAGTCTGCTTGGGATTCTCTCTCTCCCTCTCTCTCTCTCTGCCTCTCCCCCACATGCTCTCTCTTTCTCTCTCTCTCTCAAAAATAAATAAATAAATAAACATTTTTTAAAGTGAGTTTCATGGATATAGATAATAATGTAAGCCCTGCACATTAATATCATGACTTGATCAAGGTAAACCATGGAAAGTTTGGATTTTTGTGAAGGATTGAGAAGGACGTTATTGCTTAAATCCCTGTTTCCTAGGGCAGAAGTGTAATCTGTTCCCAACCCCAACCCTTTAAGGTGACATAGTCAAACAAAGAAAGAGACTGAATCAGAAGATTAAAGGGTGAAGAAACAGATCCTATTGCAAAAGTTCAACAGCAAGCTTTGAGACAATGGAGGAAGAGGGAAAGAGATCATCGAGAAAGAGTTTCCTTATATCTATCTGAGTTGGATTTAGATATGGACTGATAGGATGAAACAGAAGTTGAAAAATACATTGTGTACCTTCTTCAAGTCAGAGAGAGAGAGGAGGGTAATTTGATCATCTAAGACCTATGGGCTATTCTTGGCTTTCTTCTAAACTTTAAGCATGAGTCTTTTGGAGTGTTAATCTATAAGAAAGTTGATCTGGAGTGCAGTATGTCTCCATGCATATTATTGTGCTGAATTTGAATTAAAGCACATTGTAGAATTAAGTCAATTGGCAGGCCATCATAGCAGCTAAACTTAATTTTGGTCAAAGCAAAAGGCATCTGGCAAAAGCAATAATGGCCCTGGGATAAACCCTCTCAGGAAAGGGCTATCATGAAAAAGAGTGATTTCAACACTAGAACATTGTTACTTGGTGGGTCATATTTTGAGAATGAATCCCTAAACAAAAGTGAATTTTTATTTTTTTATTTCTTTGTTTTCAGCCATGTGATTTTATCATACAAAGCCCTATAACACACATCCATGGAAAAGCAGCTCATGGGCAATAGTTCACATACATGGGTTGTCCAACACATAACTGTCTAAAAAGTAGGTTTGCTTCTGGAAAAGGAAGGTAGATTCTTGAGCAATATCATAAAGTTGGTAGGAGAACTCAGAGCAACAGATATGACCTAGGAAGGGCCAGGTATCTGGACTGGTGCCCTGGAATAAAGGACACATTAAATGATGCGTGCTGTGTTGTAGGATTCTAATACTAATTCTAAAACTAACCCCAGGTTTGGTTGTTTTCTGTGCTCAGCACACAGTTATACTCAAGACTATAATTTATTATAGCAGAAGGATAAGGCAAAATTAGCAAAGGGAAAGGTGTGTGAAGCCAGTTATTGACTGTGTTCTTCCCAAATTCATATGTTGATGCCCTAACTCCTAAAGGATGGTGTTTGGACATAGGGATTTGGGGAGATGATTAAGATTAGATGAGGTTCAAAGAGTAGATTCCTTGTCTTATGGGATTAGTGGGCCTTATAAGAAGAGACACCATACAACTGTCTCTCCTCTCACTCTCTCTCTCTCACACACACACACATACACACACACACTCACACTCTTTGTACACACACACACATATAAAATCTATCTATATCTGTATCTATAATCTGTATCTATCTATATCATCTCCCTTATGTGAGGATATAGTATGAAGGTGGCCGACTACAAGCCAAGAAAGAGTTCGTACCAGAACCTGACCGCTATGACACCCTGATCTAAGACTTCCAACCTCCAGAACTGTAACACATTTGAGGTTTAAGCCACCCAGTTTATAGTATTTTGTCATGGAAGTCCAACCTAACTAATACAGTGCTTTTGCAAAGGAAACTAGGTACAAGCTTCAAAGAGTTCTCTTCCAGTTGAGTCATGCAGTATGGGATTAATTCCTCCAGTAATGAGCTGGGATACCATGTGTAAAATATTGTGTACCAGAGAAATTCATGGGAGTCTCAGTATCCACAGTTTTAATTGGAGGCTGGTCACAAAGGCACCCTCTGCCTACCATGTTTCAAAATTCCAGGCTCCCAGAAGGTAAGCAAGTATTCAGCATAAACCGCATTGTTTGTACAAACAGTCTAGGCACAGTAAGCTATTCTTATTGGTTTATAAAATGGCATAAACCCTCCCTCAATCTCGGGTGCAGACAAAGGCCAATTTTGCGAGCCAACATTTCCAAGGATAACAGTCTCAGGCCTGCGGTGCTAAATCTTTTCTACATATATCCCAATCTGGATTGTACCAGGTACAGAAAACTAAGGAATTTTACAAGGGAAGAAAAGTGAGTGTTGAAACTGAAGCATTTGAATGGTACTCTGAACATAAGAAAAATAATTTAGCATAATATTTCTGAGAGCTTGAGAAACTTTGACAATTGATGTAAGCTTTGGGGGCCTAGTGCTGAGGTGGTTCTGGGGTGAAAGCCAAGACTACATTACCTGTACTTTACTGGCTACTGACACTCGATGAAGAATTTGACAGCAGAGAAATCACCAAGGAAACATATGTGGAATGAGACCATCTGTTATAAGAAGTTGAAAAGAATTTTAGTTTTGTAACAATATGAAAATATTTGCAAAAGGCAGTGCAGAGGGGAGATCAAGGAATGAGATTCAGAAAGCCAGGCAGTGATTGAGAACTTGTAGGTAGGAATCACCTTCTCACTTTACTCAGACCTGAGTTATTTTAGCCTCAAACCCTGATTCTCAAGAATCTTTGAGAGCTTCCCTCCAAGATTCTCCTTCATTGCTAGAATTAATTCAAGTGGAAAGGAGAAAGTCATAACACACAAACACCCACCCTACTGACCACCCCCCAACACACACACACACCATTCATAGCATGAGTTTAAGATGGTGTCATGACTCAAGTCCATATTACACTGGGTAAACCAGAGGGCCACAGGGCAAAACATATTGTTATGTTGGTAGCCACATTAAAGTAAGTAGAAATTGAAACATTGCTAACTTCACCTTCTACAACCATCACAGATGCATACAGAATATTGGCCCAGAACTCAGTAAGGAGGTTGAAAGTGGCAACAGAAAAAAAAAAAAAAAAAAAAAAAAAAAAAAAAAAAAAAGAGGATAGAAAAATGGCATTCTTATGGCAATTTATAAATTTTTATAGTCTAAACATCCTGGTCTTTTTCACTAATTAATAGAGATTTTAAAATAGTTCAATGCACGGGGAAGTGGGGTGGCTCAGTTAAACAACTGACTCCTGATTTCAGCTCAGCTCATGGTTCCTGGGTTTGAGCCCCACATCAGGCTCCGCGCTGCTTGGGATTCTCTCTCTCCCTTTCTCTGCCCCTCCCCTTCTTGCACTCTCTCTCTTGCTCTCAAAATAAATAAATAAACTTTAAGGAAAAAAAATAGCACAGGGGTGCCTGAGTGGCTCAGTTGGTTGAGTGCCTGACTTTGGCTCTCAGGTCATGATCTCATGGCTCAGGAGTCCGAGCCCTGTGTCGGCCTCTGTGTTGACAGCTCAGAGCCTGGAGCCTGCTTCAGATTCTGTGTCTTCCTCTCCCTGCCCCTTCACTGCTCATGCTCTGTCTCTCTCTCTCTTTCAAAATAAATAAACATTTTTTAAAAATTTAAAAAAAAAGGAAAGAAGAAATAATGCAATCCCTATACTTAAGGTGGGAACCATAACTTCAGGGATACTTCATGATGAAGACTGGGGACCCTGAGGAAAAAACATATTCTCTAGTATGGGATTCTCTATTCTAATGTGTTCCAAAGAAAATAATATTGAGACTGTTATTTTTGGAAGTATTCAAATTGATGGAAATCAAAAATTCAAGGATTATCTCCAGTCATTATCAAAGATATTTCTAAATAAGATATGTAAATTTATTAAATAAGCAGAAAATTTTCAGTCCAGAGCAGAGCAGTCAGTGAAGCTGCCATGTGTATTTTCTTCTCTAGTCATTCAAAGTAATAACAAATGGAAACACTGGTTTCATTTTCCATTTCTTGATATTCAGAGGGGAGAGTGTATTAATGCCCACACAGGGGTAAATGACAAATTCAGCAACAATTTCCAAGTGGCATGCTAGCTAACAGCTTTGGCAACATAAGGATGATTTATATCTATGTGTACACTTGCATAAATATAAAAATATGCATATGCAAATTTATGAATAAGCACACACACGCGCGCACACATACACACACACACTCTGCCAAGGAATGAAAACTGGATGTTTACTCTTGATATGGAATTTGAGAGTCACAGATACATGTAAACTACAAGCTGCTGTCAGAAGGTCAATTTTCATATAATGATGAACCCCAAGAAGTATAATAGAACCAGTTATGGTTGGGGCTTTCAATGGTTATTCAACTATATACTCAATCAACTACAGGACTGCCTGAGAGGAAATCTCCTAGGGCACATGTGATGATGACTATGGTCAATTTATCACTTGCCCTGTCCTTCAGATATTGCATTTGGGGATCAGACTTTGAGGGAATGGAGGTGGAAGCAATCGGCAACACCCAGGGTAAGTGTGTTTATCATACAACTACTACTTTGGGAAGAGTAAATTCCTTCGATAGACCTGTATGGAAGGTATAATGAACAAGACTATGAGGGCAACCATGTGTTTTAGCTAAACAAAACAAAGGATAGTTTGATTATCTGAATTGAGGAAGTGGAATCTCAGAGAAGCAGAGGAACAAATCCTCTAAAACATGAATAAAAATATAAATATAGGCATAGGTATAAGTGTATCCCAAAACATGATCAATTAATAAAAATATGCAAGTATTCACACTGTTGGTTAAATTTGAATTGAGAACTAGTTCACAAAACAAATTCAAATAGACAAACATATTATAGACTCATAAAGAATATAAGAAATATTTGGAATTCAGGTTTGGTTTCCTGGAGAACTTGGGTGGCTCAGTTAGTTAGGCGTCTGACTCTTGGGTTTTGGCTTAGGTCACAATCTCCAGGTTTGTGAGTTCGAGCCCTGTGTTGGGCTCTTCAGTAACAACACAGAGTCTGCTTGGGAGTCTGTCTCTCCCTCTCTCACTATACTGCCCCCACTTGCGTGTGCATGCTCTGTTTCTTTCTCTCTCTCTCAAAATAAAAAAAAGAAAGAAAAATGACAGTTTTCCAAAAGTGTATTCCTTAAAACTTTTTAAATTTTTTCTAGCTATTTGGTAGTAATTTTACAAACACAAAAGGACGTTAAGTTTAAATATGTGGAAAACACTGGGTCTGATGAAATTACACAGGTTCCCTTAGTGCAGACATGGATAAGCTATAACATATTGTTGTGCATACAATCAGCAAAAAAATAGATGGTGCTTCATTTCCAAAATGATTTTTTAAGTGAAATCTGATTTAGGGAAACACTTAAAAGCAGTACAAAGTTTGGAAAAATATAAATCTCAGGAGAATTTTGCAGACTTTTCATATCTAGAGAATGTTCTTTCTAGGATATGTGGTATAATATGTATTTGGTCTTTCTTCTTGGTTCCTGACACAGAGCCCCTAAAACCCTCAGAATGTCCTGAGTGATAGAAGTATCTTTTGCTCTTTTCATTAAGAGCCCCACACCTGAGTTTATGCTATAGGGGTTGACTCATCGCAGGGTTGCTCGTTAGTGTCAGGATAGGGGCTGGTCATCAGGAAAGCCAAACACAGGATTAAAGGGTTGGAACTTTTAGCCCCACCCTCTGGCCGCTGGAGAAGGGAGGAAACTAGATGTTGGATTCTAAAATCTCCTGAACAATGGGATCTGGAAAGCCTCCTGGTTGGTGAACATGAGATATATGTACTATATCTCATAACCACATGGAACATATATAACATATATAACATGTATAGGCAGGGCACAGATGTGCAAGAGCTCCTGTTCCAGGGGTCCCAGAAAAACCAGATAGACCACATGCCCCTGAAAAATCACAAAGGCAGAGACAACATAGAGAAGACAGCAGACCAATGTCTCAAAGATTATCTCCAAAGAACAGATAATACTTCCAGGTTTATATAAGGAAACTGTGTGGCAAAGGTGGGGGAGTACAGGCAGGTAGGCGGTAAAGATCAGGTGGATAGTTATCAATCACGTGGCGTCTTGCAGGGTCAGGGAGATCCTTATTGCTTGAGTGGATACTTTCAGTTCCCATCAGGGGATGCTTTGCCCAATGGGTCTTTTGCCTGAGTGAAGAGATAAACTGGAAAGAAGAACTTAACCAATTAGAAAGTTTGAGGTCAAAATGGAGGTAGTTGAAGTCCTCTTTCAGACAGATATAATCACACTGCTATAATGTTATCTAAAATGGCTTTAAAAATATACCCCCCATTAGCATTCTACTTAAGTTCTTATTGCTTCACATCCTCACTGATGCTTAATATTGTCTTTTTCATTTTAGCCTTTTAGTGAATGTATAGTAGCATCACCTGTGACTTTAATGCATATTTCCCTGATGACTCCTAAGACTGAACCACATTTCTAATGTTTGTTGGCCTTTTGAACCATCTCTTTTGCCCATTTTAAGGAAGGTTTATCTGGTTTTCTTTGATTTGTAGGAGTTATTTATTTATTTTGTCTATAAGATCTTTATTAGATATATGAATTATGAATGTCGTTTTCCACTTTGTAATTTAAATTGTTACTCTTACTGGTGGCTTTTGATGAGCCAGAGTTCTTCATTTTTTTAATTAATTTTTTAAATTTATTTTTGACAAAGAGAGAGACAGAGCATGAGCAGGGGAGGGGCAGAGAGAGATGGAAACACAGAATCTGAAGCAGGCTCCAGGCTCTGAGCTGTCAGCACAGAGCTCCGCATGGGGTTTGAACTCGTGAACCTCGAGATCATGACCTGAGCTGAAGTAGGCGCTTAACCGGCTGAGCCACCCAGGCGCTCCCAGAGTTCTTAATTTTAATGCAGTTTAATTTGTCCTTTTTGCATGTTTTACATCCTGTTTAAGAAATTATTGTCTGCTCCAAGTTCAAAACGTTGTTTTTTGATACCTCCTTCTCAGACCTTTATGATTTTTTCTTTTGCAGTTAGATCTGCAATCTATTTGGATTTCATTTTTGTGTAGGGTGTGAGGCAAAGGTAAAGATACTTCCTTTTCATAAATTAATGTTCAGTTGACATGTATGGGTGGCACAATCATTCTCCCACTTGACCGCAGTACTGCCACTGTCATAATTAGATGACATTATACATTTTGATGTGCTCCCAGAATCTATACCCTATTCCATAATGTTTTTTTTTTTCTATTCTTTTGTCAGGACACAATGTTTTAATATAGCTTTATAGTTTTGTAGTAGAATTGCATTTGGTATTATAATATCCCTGGATTTTTCTTCTACTTGAAGATTACCTTGTCTTTTCTTGGTACTTTGCATATCCTTAAGAATTTGTGATTTCTTTATCCATTTCTGAGAAAAAAAAATACTTGTGAACATTTGGTCAGTATTGCCAGTATAAATAAATAAATTTGAGGAGAACTCATATATCCACAATATCAAATCTTCATAAATATGTTATTTATTTTGGTTAATAGTCATTTCTTTCAATGATATATTTTTAGTATAAAGTGCTTATAAACATTTGTTTGATTTATTCTGAGATATTTGATTATTTTTATTGCTTTGTAAAGGGTATTACACTTACATTTTCAACTGTGTTGTTTTATTTCTATAGAAATACTTATAATGTTGTTTGATATTGATCAAGGGTCTAGTGATGATTATACATTCATTAATTTAATAAAATGATTCATATATTTTTAGAGTTTTTAGTTTTCATATTATCTCCAAGAAAATAAGTTTCATTTCTTTCCAATCACTATGCTCCTCTGTCTTTTTTTTTTTCCTTGCCTTATTGCAATGTTCAGACTCTCTACTACTATATTAAAGTGGAAACAATGAATGTCCCTTTCCCCCTCCTTAGGATAAAGTCTAACTTTTTTTTTAAATCACAAAATGTATACCCCCTCTAGATTTTCTATACTTTATCATTTCAAAATTTTCACTTTTGTCTGAGTTTACTAAAAGATTTTTCATGAAGTATTGTTGAATTTTATTCAAATGCTTCTTTTTGTTTCTCTTGATATGATTTATTTTTCTTTCTTGAATATTCTTAACAGGATTTAAAATTCAAAATTTTGTTAGCTTCATAAAAGAAGTTAGAAAAGGTCACCTTCAATTTTTTTTTTATGTTTTAAAAAGATTTTGTGCAAGATTGTGATTATTTCTTTTTTAAATAGTTGGAAGAGATTTTACTATTAAAGCCATCTGTTTGTAGTTTCCTGTGGGAATTTTTCTAAAGTAACAAATTTAATTTATTTAACACATGCCTGACTACTGAGGTTTTATGTGTTATCCCTTAACTTCAGTAAATTGTATTTGTGGGACATTTGTTCATTTTAACTAAATTATCATATTCATTTGCTTAAATTGTTCATAATATATTATTTATATTATAGATCTATATTTATGCCCCCTTTTCCATTTTTATTTTTGTTTCCCTGTTTATCTGTTACTATTTTTTTTCCCTTGGTCAATCTTGTTAAGGATTTATCAAATCAATTAATATTTTAATATTTTAAAAATTCTAACTATTGGCTTTATTATTTTCTCTGTTCTTTTTTAAGATTTTTTAAATGTCCTGGGGCACCTGGGTGGCTCAGTTGGTTAAGCATTGATTTCGGCTCAGGTCATGATCTCATGGTTTGTGAGTTCAAGTCCTGCATCGGGCTCTGTGAGGATAGTTCTGAGCCTGGAGCCTGCTTCTGATTTGGTGTCTCCCTCTCTCTCTGCTCCTTACTTGCTCATGCTCTGTCTCTCTGTGTCTCTCAAAAATAAATAAAACATTTAAAAAAATCTTAATGTTTATTTATTTTTGAGAGAGAGAGAGAGAGACAGAGAGGGAGAGAGAGATTGAGAGCTTGAGTGGGGAGGGGCAGAGAGAGAAGGAGACAGAGGATCCTAAGCAGGCTCTGCATTGGCAGTAGATAGCCTGATGCAGGGTCTCAAACTCAAGAACCCTGAGATCAAAACCTGAGCCAAAGTCAGATCCTCAACCAATTGAGCCACCCAGTCTCCCCATATTATTTTCTCTATTCTATAGTATTTTTAAAATTTCATTAGTTTCTGTTTTCTTCTTTATCATTACCTCTCTTTTTTTTACACTCATTATTAAGTTAGAAAGCTAAAATGTTGATTTTTACCCTTTTTTCTTTCACATATATGCATGTAAGGCAATATTTCCCCTTAAATATTGCTTTTACTATAGTGTACAAGTTTTTATGTGCCATATTTTGTTATAATTATGTTAAATAATTTTCTAATTTCCATGCTCACTTATTCATTCATCCATGAGTGTTTAGGAAATGTGTTATTTAATTTCAGGTAGTACATCTTTTTTTAGCATAGTTTTGTTTCTGTTTTCCATCTTTTTTGAGAGAGAGAGAGAGATAGAGTGTGCAAGTGAGCAAGGGGCAGAGAAAGAGAGGAAGAGAGAGAGAAAATCTCACAAGGGGGAGAGAGAGAGAGAGAGAGAGAAGCAGACTCATCCAAAGTGGGACTCATGCTCAACGGATGTGGGATTTGAATTCATGAACAGTAGGATCGTGACTTGAGCCAACTCAGATACTTAACTGACTGATTCACCCACGTGTCCTCTGTTTTCCATCTTAATTCTATAATTAGAAAATATACTTTGAATTGCCTCAAATATTTTATTTTATTATTAAAATTTTTTTAATGTTTATTTTTGAGAGAGAGAGAGAGAGAGAGAGAGAGAGAGAGAGACTGAGTGTGAGTTGGGGAAGGGCAGAGAGAGAGGGAGACACAGAATCCGAAGCGGGATCCAGGATCTGAGCTGTCAGCACAGAGCCTGATGCGGGGCTCAAAGCCACTAACCACAAGAGACGTAATCCACTGAGCCACCCAGGCACCACAATTACCTCAAATATTTTAAAATTTCAAATTATTTCAATGTTTTAAATTTTGTTGAGGCCTTGTTATGGCTCACCATATGACTGATTTTGATGAACCTTACATATACACCTGAAAAGAAGGCAAATTATTTTGTTGTTGGGTGCAGTATTCTACAATATGTCAATTAGTTCAAGTGTGATAACTAACTTCTTTTGTCCTTCTTTATTTTTGAGTTATTTTCTACCCAGTATGAAAAGAGACTCTAAATAATTGAACAGAAAATCCTTTCAGGTGGATTCCCGTCAAATACATTTTTAATATTGCTTTAGGTGACTTTAATTTACATCCAGCCTTAAGAAGATTCAATTGAGAGATCAGTATTTTGGCCATTGAAATAATCCTTAAATGGATGACAGTTATCCATTCATGGCACAAGTTTATACTAAACACACACCTTGGAATTTCTGCAGACTAATCCATTAACATTATTTTTTAAAATAAGTTTTAAAAGCAAATGCAGTCAAGTGAAAGCACGTTTCTTTCGTAGATGAATGTTATGTTATTTTTATCTAACATTATAGCATTTCATAAGTGTATATGGTTAAAGTAGTAAGGGAACATGATATTTTTCCATAAGATCTATCTTTAGATTTCAGTATTTTGAAGGAAACAATTTTAGATGTTTTTTGCTCGTTGTCCTATGGGCCACAAAATAATTTTCTTACTATGTATTATTTTTCTCACTTAATATTCTCAGATATATGTGGGAGTAACAACTCATCAAAAAAACAAAAAAGAGAGAGAAAAAACAAAATTCAAGAAGTAAAAAATAACCTCTAGATTAGGCATGGCAAAGTGGTAGCCTCTGAGCAAAATATTTGATATGTTTTGTTTGATCTGTGGAATTAAAAAAAAAAAAAAATTAACGTTTATTTCTGAGACAGAGAGACAAAGCATGAGTGGGGGAGCGGCAGAGAGAGAGAGGGAGACACAGGATCTGAAGCAGGCTCCATGCTGAGACCAGAGATCCTGATGCGGGACTCAAACCCATGAACAGTGAGATCTTGACCTGAGCCGAAGTCGAATGCCCAACTAACTGAGCCATCCAGGTGCCCCTAAGTTTATTAATTTTTTGTTTAATTTTTTAAAAATGTTTCTATTTATTTTTGAGACAGAGACAGAGCATGAACAGGGGAGCGGCAGAGAAAGAGAGGGAAACACAGAATCCGAAACAGGCTCCAGGCTCTGAGCTGTCAGCACAGAGCCCGACGCGGGGCTCGAACTCACGGACGGTGAGATCATGACCTGAGCTGAAGCCAGACACTCACCCGACTGAGCCATCCAGGCACCCTGATCTGTGGAATTTTTAAAAAGTTAGTCAATATTTTGACATTGAGAGATGTTATATAAAAATGACAATGTTAGTTCACTTGAAATATTAAAAATTTGACAAAACCAATGCCATTGTTTCCTCTCCGCTTCACTGCCTTCACCCTTGGAACAAGCATCTGCATCCTAATAGCTTTGCCCACTTAAACTTCCTGCCTGGCAAATGTGGGGAGATACTTGCAATGCCTGCCACTAATATGTTCCATGATCTTAAGCGTCCTAACACTTGTCATTCATTCCACATCTTATCAAAAGTAGTGTGTTTGGAGTGCTGATTGGGTGGAGGATATTGTAGGTCAGTCTATGACAGAGATTGTGGGAGACAACTGGCAAATAATATGCAAAGCAATATGCATCAAATTTATAAATTCATATGCTTGAAGATTATTCTAACAAAGTTGTTAGTGGAATTTTAATTAAGTTAAAGTTATATATGAGGATTTTTAATTAAAAAAATTGAATGCACATGAATAACCCAATCCTAACAGTGGTGATAATGGCATCAGAAATAGGAGTAGAATGGAAAACAGGCCTGGAGGAAGAGACAGGGACCTCAATCTCCCTTTCTTCCCCAAGTTTCAGGTCTTTGAAATAGAGAAACAAGAGAGAATTCCCCACAATGAGCAACATAAGAATATATTATATGGGTTGCCTGCAGTGGTCAGGAAGTTCAGTGTTCAAAATCCAAAGTCTATGCCATATAACATCAACAGAACTTAATGTCACCATTTAATGTCAACAGAATTTAATGGTAGCTTCTGGAGTGATGACTATCATAAAAAAGTGCCATTTTCTAGAATCAGAATGTTAGTTTAGAGGGAACCTGAGGGAAAGCTGACTTAATCATAAGTCTGAGCCATGTGGAATCAGAGATTATGACATCATTCTGCCAGGAAATATTGTTAGTCCAAGGATCTAAAATAGGGATATATTTTCAGAGAGGAAGGACGTAAGCTACTCAGCAGCAGTGGCAGTTGAAATGGTTATTCACATTATTTTTTAAGGTAACAGAAACAATTCACTGTTTGCTTCTTTAGATACAGAGACACATGTCAGGACAACAGAATTTGGATACACTTCTGAACTAAAAGAAAATCACTTGCCTGATTTCCCCGAGTCCATTTTGATTCTGAAATGTGTTTTGACGGAACAAAGCCAAATATCAGCAGTTATCAAATCTTACACTAAGAAAAATGGATGAGACCAAGTCATGGTTTAAACATAAGACAGAGAAAGAAACTTAATTGAAAAGTGTAAACTGTAGGTAACTAGACAAAAAGCTGAAACATGGAAGAGGATTTCTCTTTTTGCATCTTTTTTCTTAAGTCTATGTATGTATGCATGTATGTATGTATGTATATGTACTTATTTTGAGAGACAGAAAGAGAACATGTGCATGTATGTGCACGTGATCTAATAAGGAGCAGAGAGAGAGGGAGAGATAGAATCCTAAGTAAGGCTCCGTGCTGTTAACATGGAGCCCGAGTGGGGCTCAATCCCACAAACCATGATCACAACCTAAGCAGAAATCAAGAGTCAGATCCTTAACCAACTGAGCCATCCAGGCACCTCTCTCTTTTTGAATCTTATGGGCAAAGAATAATTTTTTCCTAACTCAGTGAAATTAAATTTGCTGCCAGGAAAGAAAAAAATAAATTAATGCCTAGTATAATGACTTGAACAACACTATAGTAATCTGGATAGCAGCCTCGATGCATCTTAAAGATTCACCAGAATACAGAGCTTCTTCCAGTTTGTTTGACATAATTTACCAATACATCTAGATACGAAGAGTTTTTATAATCTACCAGGACTGTATTTGCTCACCCAGAGATTACCTGGATGAACCTGAAGTTTTCCATAGATGTCAGGATCTTATTCTTCATCTACCCTGAAACTTAAAACGATTCCTTGTGAATAAATTTAATGAAAACATACACAGATGGCCTTGAAATTTAAATATGTAACGGGCATTTCCCCCTCCCCACCCAGAAAAAAAAATTGTTTTGGTTAGGGGCTGGGATGGCTAGTTACCACGACCCACTTCATAGCTTTATTTCTAGTCCATTAAACTCAATATAGACAGAAGTTTAAAACTAGTACCAAATAAAGGCAAATGACACACTTTTAAACATTTAAGAGTAATCATCAACTGATTTAAGAGTAATCAGTTTCTACTGACATACTCAAACACTTTCTCATTCTAGGACAATTATTCTTTAGGACTTCCTATCTCTAAAATGTTTATTATTAAAACATATTAAAAATAATTATAAAATCAGTGAGTATTTTCCTAACCTACTCTAAGGACAATAATTTATTGGAATGTAGCTTCATTTCCATATGCAAAATTTTCATAATTTTTATGGGCCTTTTATATATGAAGGTTTGGGGGAGAAGATGTAGATCCTGGGAGACTATGTCCACAATGGTGCAGGGATTTATTTGTTATATTTTTCTAGAATTTCCCACAGCTTGGACTTCTTTTGGTTTTTAATTGATCTTCTATTTATATCATTCTACCATGAACACTCTTTGACATGTTGAAAACTTGATGGCTATTCTCTTTATCAAGATTTCAAGATTTTTTTGGTACATAACACTTTGTCATGCATAGTTTTGAAAATTAACACAATGCCCACAGTTAACTCTTAAGATATTTCAGTAGGAATAAATGCATTCATTTAACCAACTTTTATTGAGATCTTATAATGTGTCATGAACCAACACTACAAAGAACTAGAAGAGCTGGGAAAGTAAGCAAATAACAAATACAAAATTAAATACACAAATGATACAATACAGATGAGAAAAGATATTTTTTATTCACCTAATTTTTTAAATTAAAAAAAAATTGAGAGAGGACACAAGCGAGGGGAGGGGCAGAGAGAGAAAGAGAAAGAGAATCTTAAGCAGGCTCCAAGCTCAGCATGATCCCACCACCCTGGGATCATGACCTGAGCCCAAATCAAGAGTCGGTTGCTCAACCAACTGAGCCACCCAAGAGCCCACCCACCTAGTTTTTTAAGTTGAGCAGAAATTAACACAGGGAAGAGGTGAAGAAACTGTTCCTGGTGATAAAGGTCCAGAGACCTTTTGTTGTTCAACAGACCAGTTGTTCCATTAAGAGAATGGAACAACTATAGGGGTGCATGGGTGGCTCAGTCAGTTAACGGTCTAACTTTGACTCAGGTTATGATCTCATGGTTTATGAGCTAGAACCCCACATCGGGCTCTGTGCTGACAGCTCAGAGCCTGGAGCCTGCTTTGGATTCTGTGTCTTCCTCTCTCTCTGCCCCTTCCCCACTAATGCTCTCTCTCTCTCTCTCTCTCCCCCTCTTATTCTCCCTCTCTCAAAAATAAATAAACATTAAAAAAGAGAGAGAAAAAAATGGAACTGTAGAGAATAATAAGTAGTCTGCTATGGCTGGGGCAAGAGTATGAGTGGTAGATTGGTGAGAAATGAGTTAACTAGGTCATCAGATACCGGATCTTAAAATTCCAGGTGAAAAGTTTATGCTGAAACTATTGAAGAATTTAAATGAGAATAACCAAGTAAGACTGTATTTTGAAAGATTGTTCCAGCAGCTGTCTTGAGGATGGATGGATTGGAGGAAGGTGAAACAGACAGAAGGAAATCGGCAGTGATAAAGGGGATAAGGAGGAAGTAAGAAGTATATTACACAGATAACAAGTAGAGTAGAAAAGATTTGGATGTGGAGAAGAGAGTGAAAAATGTAAAAAATTTCTTTGACAACAGGTGAATTGGATTTAGTGGTGAATCTCCCTGCATTAGAATTCAGAGGAGGAGGACAATATGTTTTGGAGGGAATATAAGGATATTGATTTTGGATATATTAACTGAGATTTCAGTATGATCCCTAAGTTAATAATTAGTCAGTTATGATATTAAAAAAATTTAATAAGTGATATAGCACAGGCAGTGGTGGTTAATCAGGGTGGATGGCTAATTCCCTGGAGCAGGGAGGGAAAGAGGAGCTTAATTGCTGGATGGTTGGAGGTCCATCAGACCAGGGCTGGAGCAAGGATTGCCAGTTCAAACAGATGGTGCTTAAGTGTATGGGACAGAAGCTTTAATTGGCTCATACAGTGTATTTCACATGTTTGCAACTGTGCCAATGCAACCAGGATGAATATGACCCTCAATATGTGGGCCTGCAGATTAAAAACAAACTGTATTAGAGATAGAGGTTTGGGGACCTTTTCCCTTTGCACCAGTTCCCAGAGTCCTTTATATCAATAGACATCCCACTCTTTCTATTATATTATTCAATAATGCTTCTTGCTCACTTTCTTACAGGCTTATTTCCCAAAGAACAGGGGCTACTCCTTTCTCCATATCTTGCTGTAAATGAATCAAATCATATTTTTATATAAAAGTGTCAAAGAAAGAGTTTTAAAAATCCCAAAGATGGACATATTCATAGGGAGTTTTAAGCAAGTTTCTTTTAGTTTTCTACTTGAGGTAATATTAGGTAATAACTGGATATAGTCTCTACAGGTTTTGTAATAATTCTTTTTTTTAAAGAGTAAGAACTGGGCTATCTATATTCACAGCATGGCTCAGAGTGTCAGTATTGAGAAGAGTCTTAGATGTTGTCTTTCTTGCAAGCTGACAAGTTAGCCTGCCTCTGTTTCATGGATGTTAGCAAGACATGACATTCCCAGGTGAGGCACAAATGACTTGATTAGACACAACAACTTCAGTAGCCAGAATATCAGCATTTTCTTGAGCAAGTTCCTCAGGCTCAAGTTCCCACAGTGCATGGCAAAGATGGCCAGGTGAAGCTTGCACATGAGTGAGTTGTTCAAGAGGGAAGGGTCTGTGAGCTTAGGGAACCTAATATTCTATTATAGGTACTAAGCATGACTTCCCGTTGCTCCAGACATAGACATTATTTCACTGTACTGGACAGTTAACAGATCTGCCCTTTGTGTTGAAAGGAGATACTATTTCTATCTTCCAAGTCTCTTTGCTGTGCAAACATCCTTGAAAGAAATCTATACCAAGATGTACAGAAATAAAAGACATCCATATAGGATTGTCTCCCAACAATATCTGCCCTCAGTTTTTGTAATCTTGATTTCTGGGAAATTCCCTCATAAGTACACCTCTCCATTGACTATGGTGGTTAATCTGATGGTGAGTGGCTGGGACAAAATCTGTTTAATTTGACTCCTTCAGCATTTACTGTAGGCTGTTATCAACAAGACTTCAAGTAGCAGGATCAAGCCTACCTGTATATTTCAAACATGCCCTGGCATCTTGGTCTTAAACAGCTGAACAAATGAGGGTGTACCTTAGAAAGCCATGTACTGCTCTCTTTAGGTTTCTGAACAGACATTCCACATGGCCTGAGGCATTAATCCAGTACCACAGGGTATAGTACCTGTGGTACACAGACTTCATCTTTGCTGGTAAGAAAGAATTCTAGGGCATATCAATATCCAAAACAGGCCAATGAATTGAGAATGACCTGAAAGTCTTCCAGGGCAAAAGGAATACTCCTTAAACACTTGATGAACAAATGGTGTGGCCAGAGTCAGCAGTTCAGACTAAAAATCAACTCTCCAACCTAAGAAAGAGTCAGCATGATGAAGCATGACATTTCCAGCTCCCGAGGTCTCCCTTTCCATGTGAGTTGGGTTTTCTAAGTTCAAAGGCAAATGGGAGCTGGCAATTATTAGATAAAGATTTCCCATAAACATCAGTGTGGGGGCGCCTGGGTGGCTCGGTCGGCTAAGTGTCCGACTTCGGCTCAGGTCATGATCTCGCGGTCTGTGAGTTCGAGCCCCGCGTCAGGCTCTGTGCTGACAGCTCAGAGCCTGGAGCCTGTTTCGGATTCTCTGTCTCCCTCTCTCTCTGCCCCTCCCCTGTTCACGCTCTGTCTCTCTCTGTCTCAAAAATAAATAAACGTTAAAAAAAAATTAAAAAAAAAAAACATCAATGTGTTTGTGTCCCACAAAGATCAATTTATCAGCAGGTTTGATTCCTTCAGAGGCCTCTCTTCTCAGTTTGCAGATGGCTGCCCTTTTGCTGCCTCTTCACATGTTGGTCCTCTATGCACATACCTGTCTGATGTCTCCTTATGTGTCCATATTCCCTCTTCTCATTTCAACACCAGTCAGTTGAATTAGGATTCACCCATATGACTTCATTTCTTCTTAATTACCTTGTAAAGACCCTATCTCCAAATACAGTCACATTCTGAGGTACTTACAGTTAGACTTTCAACATAATGAATTTTGGAAGGACACAATTCAGCCCATAATGGCTTGTTTCCTTAACCATTAGTGTTCTAAAATGTCTACTTCATCAGGGTCACTACCCCTCATTCCTTAGATGTCAGGAAAATTTCCAAACCTTAAACAGAATGAACCAGAAAAAGGAGAAGTCCAGAAGCCAAGACCCAGCAAAGGGAAAACAGGCATGTTTTGCCCATATTCTCATCATCCTTTAGAGGGACATGCTGGTGACTGGATGATCCACTAGGCAAGCAATCTGATCCATGGAGGAACACACATAAGTTCCAGATTTGGATGCCAGGCAGTGTGGATTGGCTTCTACTTGTTTTCAGGAATTGTCCGAAAATAAGGGCATCTTGAGAATTGAATCCCTTTCAGTTCCACAGCAGCTAAATGTCATTGCAGTCACTTCTGTTAGAAAAATATTGGTCACGTTCCTATGTAAGCAAGGCTGAGGCCAAGTCTGACAGTTCAGCCAGTAAAGATACAACAGCCACTTTGAGACTCAGTTTATTACTTAATGTATCCAGTGAAAGGAAGAAATAATCAAAGCTACCACCTCCTTATATCCATATCCCACATGCCAAAAAGGATGACATTTGAAACAAGAAGAACAACATGGATGCGGTGCTGGTTGTAAGAAAATCTGCTGAGAATCAATTCTCAACTGCAGCTCGCTGGTTTTAGTGTTTGCAGCTATACTCTAAGTGGAGGGGAGATACTTCTTCAGAACCCTGGGGACAATGAGAAACTGCCTCAATGGCCTCCCAGGGGAAAGGGGGGCAAGTGAGAGATAGCCCACAGGTGGTACCTCACAAGCCTCTGATATTCTCCCTTTCAGAGGGGACCACAAGGCAATCTGCTAAGATTCAGATAATAGTGCTTCAAGCCTTTGCATCCATGGCCTGGGTAGACAACATGTAAGGTTGCCAGAGCACCATGGCATGCCATTCCCCTCCAGATTCCATTGGATCATTTTTCATGCAGCTAAAGGCAAATGTTCAAGGCCATTGTCAGACATTCCTACTCTTTGTATGAGTTAGATGTAATATTTTGTGATAACCAACGTCTGTGTGAATCTTCTGCAAGAGAGATGATTTCTGGGTATTGATTGCAAGATGGAACCTGTAATAGTCTGTAGACATAATTGGATCCCAGGGTAGCAAAATAACTCATTTTAAGAAAAAAAAAAGTCAAGTTTAAGGTTGAAGGCAAAGATGCATTAATGGGGATTGCCTGTTATTTCTGTCTTTGTTATTACTGACCTTAATATTACTGGCAGGAATTTGGTCATGCTATGGGAGGTTACTAGGGCCCTTTGTGAAATGCAGGTTTTAGCAGATGTTTTAAATTTCAAAACACCACCATCCTTTTTAAGTCATTTTGCATTTAAATTATTCAATGTTGGCAGATAGTTGGAGCCATCTCATTAATGGCAGCAACTATGGGTTGTTTTTCCTCTTTTATGTAAATTAAAGCCCATTGTGATGATGGGTTAGGTCACTTGGGGTGTCTGGAGGCCAGAAACTTTGAAAGAAACCCAGGATTTTTAGAAATACAAAAGCTCTGTTCTACATTTCACTCTAATATGAAAAACCACAAGATTGGCACCATCATAGTGAGATTAAAACAGACTCATTCAACAAAATGTCTCTTTGGTTGTGGCATGTATATTATCTGATTTTTCAAAATGTGAGAAACTTAATCTCATTTCCTACCATAACAGCATGTGATTTTTCAAAAATATATATTCACACAGATAAATTAATGTCATTAGCCAAATGATCATATAATTTTAGTTCATCACCTTTGCAAATTGAGAAAGGAAATGCATTGCATCATAATACCTTTCACTGAAACATTGCAAAAATAGTCAGTTTTAATAAGCTATAGTGCTCAAGAGACATGAAAATAGAGTATTAAGAGTCAGCTTGGGAATACACAATGAGGATTAGTCACATTGCTTATTCAGTACCATACCCCATAGCATCTAAGTAAATCTGTACTACATTTGGCATTAACATCTCACAGTAGAAAAAGGAGAGAATCATTAAACAGTAGGAAGTGATCTGTACCAGTTATCTAATATAATGGCTTCTAAGCAAGAAGCAAAATTGCAGGGGGTCTACAGTATGGCCCAGTGAATTGCTGAAGGTATTAGATGTTCTATTCACATGTGTTCTGTCTCTTCCATTTTAATTTAATTTTTGATCTATTAAATATGTTTATTTATTAGTGTTACATGAATACTACTGTAAATTGTATAGTCACACAGGCATTGTAATTGAAAGGAATATAAAATGTTAGCTATGTATGATTATTTTTGCTCATGAAAATGAGAAAATAAGTTTTAGAACTAAAAAGGTAAAATGGCAAAGATACCACACTACTTATATTACTGAAAATTGAATATTCAAAAATATTTCAATGACACAAGATGTTGATTAACAACCAACAAGCTCAAAACCAACTGTTAAAAGAACAAAACAAAACTCAGTGGCATCATTAGAAACCATCTTTCAAAGTAACACATATTTGTTTCTGGTTACCACAGACGTGGCTTAAAACAACACATATCCTGGGGCGCCTGGGTGGCGCAGTCGGTTGAGCGTCCGACTTCAGCCAGGTCACGATCTCACGGTCTGTGAGTTCGAGCCCCGCGTCAGGCTCTGGGCTGATGGCTCAGAGCCTGGAGCCTGTTTCCGATTCTGTGTCTCCCTCTCTCTCTGTCCCTCCCCCGTTCATGCTCTGTCTCTCTCTGTCCCAAAAAATAAAATAAACGTTGAAAAAAAAAAAAAATTTAAAAAAAAAAAAAAAAAAAAAAAAAAAAAACAACACATATCCATTCTGGATGTTAGAAGTCTAAAATGGGTGACCAGGATTGTGTTCTCTGAGGCTCTAGTGAGATTCCATATCCTTGTCCTTTCCAGCTTCCAGAGGCCATCTACATTGTTTGGCTCCTGGCCTTATTCCTCCATTTTCAAAGTTAGAAGTGTAGCATCTTCAAACTTCATTCCCTGTTCCTCTGCTTTGATAGTTGCATTGTCTTCTGTCTGACTTCAACTCCTCCTGTGTCCCTCTTACACGGACTGTTTTGCTTATAGTGGGCCCACCTGGATAACCCATGTTCATCTGCCCATCTCAAAATCTTTCACTTGATTACATCTGCAAACTTGCTTTTGATGTATAAGATAACGGTCACAGATTCTGGGGATTTGGATGGACAAGGACACTCGGGAAGCTATTATTCAACCTACTACACATAAAACATTCTTAGCTTTTAACATGCTTCTAATCAAAATATTTTTTAATTTAGTGCTGATACCGACTCAAAAATACATCTTTGCTCTCTTCTTTCCAATAATTCCTTGAAGGAGAAGAAGAAATTGCGTGCAAAGTCGGCTCGAACTAAATTTTACCCGTGAGATGTGGAATCCAACTGAAATGCTTACAAAATACCACCTACCAAGATTTATTAGACTGAGATTCAAATGAGGTAAGTTAAGTCTAGATAAGCCATTTTTATAATTCTCTTAATCTTGAATTATTAATCTTGATTAACCTCTTTGCTTTTGTCTCAATCTGTTTTCAGGAAGTTTCCCAAGTGTGTATAATTTCCGTGTTCTAATATATGAGAATATTTTTGTGGCCTTCACGTGTGAAAGACAAGTTCATTTGTGGTAAAATTATTGAAGGAGCAGATTTTTTTCTTCTTAATTCTGAACATATCACTTCATTATATTCTTAAATTATGGCCAATCTCATTTTCCTGCCATGTGGATAATTTTCCTATACTTATAAAATGCTTCTTTGCCTAACAAGCTCTAAATATGAGCAAGGAACTTACAGGTCTACTTTATTTAGATTAGGATATCTAGTCCTTGAAAAACTTTAAAGTATATGTACAATCATTAGCCATTTGAAGACACAAAAACCAAGTTGTGGAAGGATAAATATCTTACCTAATGTCACTCAATGTATATGTTCCTTATTAGTCAATATGGCTAAATTATGTTGTAGTAACTAACACCAGAAATCCACAAAGGGTACCTTTTTATAAAAGTATGGTGCAGAAGCAGATAGCTTTTCAAGGCAGCTATGCTCCTGGTGGTGGTTCAGAGCTCAGATACTTTGATCTGATGGCCCAACGTGTGCTTCCATGTCCAATGTAGGGAAAGAAAGTTCATAAAGGCCTTGTACTGGAAATCAAATGACTCAAACAGAAGTGACATACACTGGCCAAACATATAGGACAAAACTAGTCACATGGCCTTGACTACAAATATGATGATACAAAATTATAATCCTATCACATGGTCTGGAGAAAAAGAGAATTAGTTACCAATAATATTTACAAGTATTTATGACAATAGCAGAATCAGAGTTTGAATTCCAGACATTCTAGCTCCATAGTACTCTTAAATCATATGCTAAACTGCTTGGAAGAATTCATATATATATATGTATATAATATATATGTATATATGTACATATATATATGTATATATGTATATATACATACATATATATAATATATATATATATACATATATATTTATAATTTAAATTGATGTCAGAATTTATGCAATTAATTGAAAATATTTATTCATATCTATTACATACATGGCAACATTCTTGGAGCTATCAATACTGTAGTAAACAAAGTCCCTGATCTCATGTAACTTAAATTCTAGGCTGTGATCTCTACTTATTGTGAGAGTTCTTTTCAATCTGAATATAGATTGAAAATTCAGTCTTTTTAATTTTGTTTCTTTCCTTTTTTTAATAGCTTCTTTTCTTCACTTACCCAGTTTTATCAATTCTATATCCCCATCAGGGGTACAACATGCCACTATTTTATATTCACTATGAAAATAAAAGTCCTGCCAATTAAACTATGGCATTTATTTTAAGCTTCTTTTTTCATTCTTTCAAAAATACTAACATGTAGGAAACGATTAGGGTTTTAGAATTGATTATAGTATTTCTTGAATTATTATTTTGTTCTCATTTCTCTTTTTTCTAACTAAAATAGCTATAATTCTTATTTTGGCTTTTTTGTTCCTTGACTTAATATTTATGAAAGTCTGAGTGCCTGGGCAACTCTTGATTTCAGGTCAGGATCTCATGGTCATGAGATTGAGCCCCGCATCGAGCTCCATGCTGGGCCATGGAACCTGCTTAAGATTCTCTCTCTCTCTCTCTCTCTCTCTCTCTCTCTCTCTCTCCCTCTCCCTCTGCCCCTCCCCCCCAAAAAAAAAATTTATGAAAGTCTCTTTCGAAACCCCATCTCTTTTTTAATTTGGCTTAAATTTGAACACAGCACTTCAACAATCCTAGATTAAAAATGGAAGGTGGCTGAATTATGCTTCTTTCAGGGGTGATCTTGAAAGATAGAGTTTAGTAAAAATGCTCCCAGTGGGCAGTTTCAGGAGCAGCATCATATCATCTACTTTATGTAGAACAAAGGGAACCTATGATTATCAAATATATGGTCATATGGCAGTTTCAAATGGCCTGGTCAGTTGGTCAAGGGCCTGGAAAGAAAAGGATTGGAAGAAGTAAGGAATTCAGGGGAGAGGCATGAAGATGACACAGTGGAATCGGCACAATATGTGAAGATATGTCTATCACATGTTAACAACCACCAAAGGACATTCTACTACAGATATTAAACAACGAAGAGGACAAAATCCCTGGGTAGATTAATATCTACCAGCTGCTGCCATTGACCACTCCAGGACTAACAATAGGCACAAGAAAGATGTTGTCAGTATGGCAGAAGTGGAGAAGATGTATGGGCCTGACTGAATGGACACTCACTTATCAAGACTGATCTAGTTACTGCCGTTGTCAAATCTAGTCTACTAGAAATAAAGGTAAGCACTAAGACCCAGTGTGGCACTATTTTTCTAGGAGGCAATCCAGCCACTGTTGAAGGGGACAGCAGTTTGGTCTCATAGAAACAAGTACATATTCTGGATATGAATTTGCCTTTCTTGGACTCAAGACTTCAACAAACACCACTATTTGAGGGTTTGCAGAGTGTTTAATCCATTGGCTTGGATTCCACCTTATATTTCCTGAGTCCAAGAGGCACACTTTTCGGGACATGAGTAGGCCCATGACCATGGAACCCACTGATCTGGTTACATACTATACCAGTCAGGATCTACTGGCCCGATATACAATTGAAGCAATTGCTGATACATATGTGAGTCAGCAGTCTGTAGGCAATATTCTTTGAAAATAGGATGTCATCACCCTGTAGGCAGGATATACACTGACTCAAAGACCTTTATATGGTTCTGTGTCCCAATAGAAAGGTACATGTTTCTGTAATACAAGGACAGGAAGCAAGAGGATTACTAGGGGCCATTATTCCAGTGACACACTAAAGGACTTTCTACTTCCTATCCTTGCAACCCTGGGCTCTTTACAGTAGTCTTTAGGTTTCTAAAAGATTCATGTTTTTCGCCAGGGCAAACAGCAAGTGTCCCACTTACCTAAAAATTATAGTTGCCCTCTGGGTACATTGGGCTCCTTGTGCCAGAGACAAGTAGATAAAAAGTTAAGTAACCATCTTAGCAGTGGTAATTGTTGCTGATCATTATGAAAAGGTAAGAAAAGCTAGGACTAGGGACACCTGGGTGGCTCAGTCGGTTAAGCATCCAACCTCAGCTCAGGTCATGATCTCACGGTCTGTGAGTTCAAGCCCCGCATCGGGCTCTATGCTGACAGCTCAGAGCCTGGAGCCTGCTTCAGATTCTGTGTCTCCCTCTCTCTCTTCCCCTCCCCTGCTCATGCTCTGCCTTTCTCTGTCTCAAAAATAAATTAAAAAAATTTTTTTTAAAAAGGAGAGAGAAGCTAAGACTATGTATGGAAGCCAGGTAGTCCACATAGGTGCCCCTTGGTAATTCCTTCCCCAATTGTGACTATAAAAAGACAAATACAGCAACCTGGCCTGAAAAGTTGTAATGATAAGGAGGTCAGACCCTCAGGGATGAGGGTCTTGGCCTAATTATTAAGTCAACCTGGAAGCCAGCAGAAGTGGTAGCTGAGCATGAAGGTGCAAGAGGCTGATAGTGGAGAAAAGAATCTGAGTGTCAGCTAGGCCCACAGTACTGAATCTGTAGTTCATTCAACTAACCTCTCTCTTCTGATTTCCTTCCAGGAAAGAGCCCCATGGATTCATGGAAGAGCTGATCACTGAAAGTGTATGAAAAAGCAGATCCAAGAGGCACAGGGGGTGGACTGTGGTGGTCACAGAGATGCTTCATCCACATTCCCCTTCAAGAAAGCACTAGTGGCTTGACTCCTTCATGACTCATCTCAACTATAGAGAGCTGCCTTCCTGAAAGTCACATGCTGCCCAGGACAGCCCATATCTGATGACTAAGAGAGGTGGGAATATAAAGGTCTGATAGAGAAGTGATATCTGGTGAGTGATATTTGCTCTAGAGCTCCAAGTTGTGTTGGTCAGAACATTATTAGGCTTGTGTTGCATGGGCAACTGCTCTGTGGAGACAAAAGTGAAACAAATGTGAAAAACGTATACTTGAAGGACAGACAGAATGACTATCATGCTAGAGGTTCCAGATATTTTCCTTTGCCCAGAGTTCCTTTGAGGGCTTGCTACCCTTGAATTCCCTGGCACAACCCGGATCCTTTCATAAAATCTCCCATGTGTTTTTTTTCCACCTCAGTCTTGTTGGAAGTGGATTTCAACATCTTACAACTGAAAGTTCTTAGATTTAGGCAGGCTACCTATTTTGTGCTTACTAGTTTATGTTCTTTTACAAAGGCCACTTTGTTCTATGAAAAAAATATCTTAATTTTCTTTGGGTTTCTATAATAGATAATTTTCAGATATTTGCTTTTCTCTTGAATCTTCATGATAATGTTTTCTTTACTTCACCTTACATAAAGTTTCATAGGAACTTTTGCTTTTTTTTCCCCCTTTAATTTCTTCATTATAGAGTGACCAAGAAGAGATTTATTCAGGTGCATCCCTTCGTTAATTGAGATGTGAGAATCATGCCTTATCTGGTCATGTAAGCACTAGTTCAATCCCCTCCTCATATTTGGACTGAAAAGCTTATTTGTAGAATGCAGAGTTCTGCTCTATTCCCATAAGCCAACAGCATCCGTAGAATACAGGTTTTCTGTACTAAGCTCTAACTAAAACCATTGTTTGGTTTTCTGATAATCTAAAATAAGGGATAGCAGGATGCTGAGAATGTACTATTTCCAAGAATGTTCTCATTTCTACCCCACTGAAAGTGCTTTATTTTGGATGAAAGTGCTCCTAGGTTGCAACACTATAGCCTTCTTCACCACTTTCAGTCTCCCTGACTCCCTGCTGCATTGGTTTCTTAGCATTGCAATTCCCAAATGGCTATAAAACTATGAACAAGAGTACAAAAAAATCCCTTCAAACTGTATCAATTGTACAGCATAATGATAACTATCTGGTTTTCCAGTTAGTAGAGATCTGGGTCTCTGGGTCAGACTTTAAAGTCAGAAAATAAATGACATTTCTGTCTATGTTGCTGCTGGTAAGTCTGTTCGATGCCACCAGTACAGTATGGGTAAGTTCATAATTACTTTTCTCAACCTGATTCAGTTACAGTTGAATGATTGTAGTTTGTGGAAAAACTTCCAAATTCTGGTATCAATATCTCCGTGTTTCCACTCTGGCTAGTTAGTTGGTTGATTGTTTAAGCTAGCTTCGGGTCTGAGTCCACCACAACTATTTTGAAGTCATAAATTTCTGTGTATTTTTTTAACCCATTCTTTTTTTGTTCTTTTACATTCTCTCTTCATTTTTGACCATGCACTATGTTTGATTATAATAGCCTTCATACTCCCGTCTTTGCTTTAGCTGTTTATTAAGCTGTCGCAAATATGCTTCAAACTTACCTTTCTATGTTCACGCTTGTTATGCTAAAGCTAAACCATCCTTCTTAGTTGGCTACCTGGCACCAGTGAATTATGAAGTGATATAGATTTTTAATTATGACATGCTGGTCGAGAAAGAAGCAAGACACGAAAAAAAATACATGCACACTGTATGATCCCATTTATATGAAATGCTAAAACCAGGCAAAATAAATTTAGGTAACAAAACTCAAAATAGCCTCTGTCTGGGGCACATGAGTGGCTCAGTCAGTTAAGCATCCGACTTTGGTTCAGGTCACGATCTTGCAGCTCGTGAGTTCACGTCTTGCATTGGACTCTGTGCTGAGAGCTCAGAGCCTACAGCCTGGAGCCTGCTTCAAATTCTGTGTCTTCCTCTCTCTCTCTGTCCCCTCCCCTGCTCACACTCTGTCTCTGTCTCTTTCAAAAATAAATAAGCATTAAGATATTGTTTTCAAAAAATAGCCTTTGTCTATGGCATGCATGGTCTGACCAGAAGAGGAACAAAAAAATGGTGTTGATTAGACAGGTATGTACAGTTGTCAGAATTTACAAATTGTACACTTAGTATTTGTATATTTAACTGTGTGCAGATTTTAGCTCAGTTTAAAAAATACCTGGGAGAACTGTTCCATGCCTCAGAAAAAAACTGAGTGAACAATTACAAAAACAAACCCAGAAAACAAAACCAAAAGGACTCAACAAACAAACAAACCCCCCGCCCCCAGCAAAATAGAGGCCTAAAAATTAACCTATGGTTTTCAAATTCAAAATAATGGCTACATTTCAAACACGCGAATAGTGACTAATTGCCAATTACTAGCATTTCAATATTTCTTGAGAGAATGATCACAGCTAACACAGAACCTAGTCATCCACAAATTGGATTATCAGAAAAAGAAAAAGGGAAAAGCACAAGAGAGGAAAAAAGGAAAGGCTGATGATCCACCAGACAAAACACAGGTAACCTTGTAAGAGGCAAAGTTTTGAGCAAACCAGGCACCCCTTTGAGTCTGAAGGAGCAGTGAAGTCTGTCCCACGCTTCATGCGATGTGAGCAATAAATTTCAGCTCTTCCTTCCTGGCTGACAGCTGTTTTCAGGGTAAGAAAAAGAGAAAAGAGAATGAGTTCTACTTGAAGAAAACAGATGGCTACTTAAGTGTATAAATTTCTGCGATTTAAGAGTACAAAAGCAAAAAGAAATCCACTGTGTACATAGCCTTTATTTTTAGACTTTGATTGAGACTTTCCCTCTAGCCTCACTGCCCATCGCCATTTCAGGTTGTCAATAATGTAGCCAATTTTAAAATGAGAATTAAACATCATGGTCACTACAGCTATTGCTTTATTTGATGTGCATGTATATATCATCTGTTCGTTAGATGTATCTCTTTTGTTATATGTTTATTTTCCAATTTTACATGCCTATGCGCATTATTTTTCCATATATATTAATAGATGCACTGTGAAGCTATTATTGGCATAAATATTAATAATTGCAAATCTGCTGTGAAGCCACAGTCATCCAATTTTTCTACACAAGAGAAATGCTTTTGCTCCGGTTCGGTAACTGAGATACACTGGTATAAAACTGTAAGCACTTAGGTTATTGTAAAGGTGTTTTAGAGATTTAGCAATATTTTTCGTAATCTATACTGGAGGAACCAAAAATATCGAGGTTATTCTTCTACTATAAATCTGTCAGCCTAAGTTTCTAGATGTCTATTCTAACCCCCTCCTCAGGAGCATTTTTAAACTATACTCTGTTACCAGGGACTTCACCAGGTAAAGGTTTTTGTTGAACCAGGTTCCTTTCATCCCTAAAAAAATAAAAACTGATAAAAAGTCATAGCAACCCCTCTCTTCAGATATTCCTACTAAGAAGGGAAATGTTTTGGAAAGGGACCTACTTAAATGAGATATAGAAAAAGTCATGCTACACATCTCAATATCCGGGTCCTTTTCCCCTCATGTCACCTGGGCAGTAAAGGCAATGTAAAGTCATGGAGAGGAGAGTTACATGTGTATCTTCTGGTTGAGCCTGAGAGATGACTGATTCTTTTGGGAAGGCTGGTAAATCTAAGAGAGATTTAAAACTAAGCTAATATCAAAGTAATGCCCTCCATTCACATCCACAGGCAGAGATGTTCCTTTAGTTTGCACAGAATGATGACTCCAACTGTGTCTTTATGAAACATGATCTGTTGACAGTTCTGTTTAAACTGGCTTATATACAAGGAGATCTGTCCAGTCACACTACAAAATTAAAGGAAATAGAGCAACAAGGAGAGGAGAGAACCCAGTAATCACTGATGCCATTGTATTTATAGAATTTGAAATGCAGCAAGAACAACACAGCTGCCATAGATGCCTGTGTTAAAACAAGCAAGCAAGCAACCAAAGAAATGCTCCCATTTTAATTTGGATAATCTTAGATTATTTCTTGGCCTCCAAAATGCAAGTTGTTTTCAGTAATTTTCTGTTGGATTATCCCCGAATACTGAGGCATGATTGAGGTTATCTGTCAATTAAAGATATATACATATATGTGTATATATAAAGTTTATATACACATATAAAGTGCATGGTATACACACACATACACACATATATGTGTATCTATCTCCGTAATTATTATATTAATGTAATAATTTTTAATATAATATTAGAGAGAGAAAAAGAATGTGTTTATATTTAGTTTGAATTGGGGACAGAAGCTTCCAAACATCTTCATAATTACAGATATCTATGTGTCTTCATACTTAAATAGATATTTAATATGTATTTCTTTTTTTAACATACTGGTTACTATAAATCTAGATAATTTCTAGCAAGAACAGGAGCTAGAAGCAGTATAAAGATCTCACTTTCAGTATAAAGATTTGAGACTATATTAACCAAGAAAATATGTCAACGCTTCACTTTATTTTGAATAAAAACATCAGCCATTTCATGAAAGTTTACATGAAAACAGTCTAGGTTAATTTCTCTGTGAAACAGAGTGTTTTCTTTATTAGAGCATTAATTTTGAAATTTGGTATCTGTGCATGTCCTAGTCACTATTATAAACTATATTACACTGTACCCCATGGAAAATAATGGAAGAAATATAGACAATGGATTTTTCTCAGTTATTTTCTATTGAAAAGGGATATTAATAGCTAATAGTTGAAAATCGGTAACATTTATTCAGTACTTAATATGTACTGTCTGGCTTTTTAAGTGATTTATATTTAATAACTCATCAAATCTACATTGCACTCATGGGAAGTAGCTGATTTTATAAATGG